>NC_089831.1:10881529-11181529 GCF_035046505.1 Tiliqua scincoides | reverse complement strand
CTGGCATAATTGACTTTTCATGCACATTTTAATAATGATATTTCAGCAGGTTGAGAGAGGGTTTTTTAATTAATTTTTTTTTTTTTTTTACAAGTTATGTTATGGGCCAAGGGGAGAGGAAAAAAATTCTGCTTTTTCTTTTCTTTTTTTAAATGATAATTTCCCTTCTGATTAACTCGGCTCCACGCAATGATATTTGTGTATGTCTGACTGCACGAGGGTGTACTTTGCTGGTCAGCTCCAGATTTACTGCTGACTGGATGTAATAGCTGGGGTGGGCAAATGGCAACTGGGAAATGGTGTGGAGGGAAGTGTTCAACTCAACCATCCCTTTCCCCAGCGCCCGGGGACCTGATCCAAATTGTCATTGACCTCCCCCCATCTTGCAGTTTCATTAGCCGTTTTAAAAATGATAGGAGATTAGAGGTAGGGTCAAGGGTTGCCAAATCAGGCACTGCCTGAGGGCCTGTACTCTCTTGGCTAGGGCAACCCCAGAACTTCTCAGTGCCATAGCAGCAGTGTCATCAACTAGTGTCAGTCACTCTCACAAATAAATGTTGTCCCTAGGGTTAGTGTCATGTAGTGTGGGGCAAAGGGAGGACAGCAATGGGGGAGAGCAGAATGGAGGCAGTTGAGGGGAAAAATCATGACATAGTGAGGGTGGTGATAGCCCAGGTTCACCAGGTTTCCTTGATGTCGAACCTAGGTCTACCCACCAGGGTAGACTTGACTTCCTAGTTGAAGTTGGCCTTTTTGTCCACCAGGTGAGGTCTAACTTGGCTTTGGAGCCCAGGTCTACTAGGCTTCCCGGTGCAGAGCCCAGGTCTACCCACCCAGCAGACTTGACCTCCCTGTTGACCCAGCCAGGAAATTTCCTGCTCCCCTCTGGTGTTACCCCCATACTGTCACCCAGTGTAGTCTGCACCACGGCACCCCTTCGTGACGCCACTGAATGAGTGCATGCCCCAGAGGCTGTTTCATCTATGCACAGCAATTAGGAGATGCTCATGGTGGCCAGTGGGGAGAGTGAACAGTGTTGCCTGCCTCTGATGAGCATGGGAGTTGCGCACTGCAGGATTGTGGGGCTTTGGAACAATATTACAGGAACCAAGGAAGCTGCCACATACTGAATCCAAACAAGCCCCACTGGATACAGCACAGACCATGCAGCTTGGCTGTGCTGGTGCATGTTAGGACTGTGAGCTACAAATCTAAACTTCCTGGTTTAGAACTAACCTCTACCATGAATTCACTAGTGACCCGAAAGCCAGAAAAATACTCCCTCTTATCCCACCGCAATATAGGAATAACGCTATAACCTTACAGAGTTGCTCCTAAGGACATTATCAAGAAAATGCAAGCGAAACATTTTGCACACTCTGAAATCACGAAGTAGTATTATATTGGATTTCCCACAGAGTCAGCACCTACTTTAGTCTTTAATTTTAACAGTTCAAAAGTTCAGGAGAGACTTCAGGAGAGAACAACTTCCCAATGAACTGTGCGCTTCATGTCTCCTATGCTTGAGAAAACGACAAAGCAACCTACACAGTTTTGGCGTCCTAGCAGGGATACATTTGGGGGTGTAAACTATAATACAGATTGGTAAACAAACAAAAAGAACACACCTATTTCTTCCCCAACCAATGGCTAGAGCCAGCCAATCCATGAGGCTATATTGACAAAGCACGTGAACTGGGAAATGGAGTGACAAGGGGGTGCTTGCCTCCATTGGCTCACCCACCCACATCCATCACTCCTCCTTTTCCTGCTCCCAAGATCAAAAAGAGGGATCAAGAGGAACAGGAAGTGTGGAAGAGATTAGTGTGGCGGGCTAGAGTATCTCTGATGCCAATCCTAATGAGGTATTGGGCTGGTCGCTACCCAACCCCGACTCTAATGCAGTCCCCAGATAGGAGTTCAGTGAAGATTGTGAATTCTATCCATGTCCCAGATAGTTACTAAAGAATATAATCCCATGCAGATCTGTTTGTTGGGAAAGCAGATGGTGGTGGTGGGTGAATTGGGCCGGGGGGGGCTGGATTGGCGCTTCTGGTGCGCACCATAATCTATCCACCTTTCTAGGTCAGATCTGCTAACACAGGTCCACTTGGTGTTGTGCCAGTGAATTAGCAACCGCAGGTCCAAGTACAGCCATTGTGCAGGCCGGGGCTTTCTCCAGGGGACAAGTGTCCCTTTACCACCTTCAGCCTGTTCAGTTCCTGCCCTGGATGTAGCATGGTCTTGCTGGCCCCACTGCATCAGTGCTGAATTGTATTGGGATGTACAAGGAGAACTATCTATCCGCTCCTCTTTCACTTCCATACCAATTCTCCAGGAAGCCAGGCCTCTGCTTGAAACAGAAAGCTCTGAGTGTCTTACCTGTCTGCATCAGATACAGTCACGGTTGGGATGATGGCAGAGAGCTGTGAAGTTTCCGGTTGTGATTCTGAAGAGTAAAAATTCTGCTTTACAGCTTTTTTCTTGTCTGAAAAAAAAAAAATGGTTATAAAGACAATTTTGTTTTCTTGCTCATCTCTGCTACTTGCAGTCACACTTAGAGCCAAACAAATAGATTCTGGCTCCTTATTTAAGGCAAGCAGACAAGATACCAGCAAAACACCCATGTCACATGGTTCACTTTCAAGCTGAAAGCAATCATTGGACTGGTTTGTCCATAAGGCCAAATGAAACAGCTGCCTCAGGTGGAAGATTCTCATTCAAAATATTTGAACAGCAGCAGTTTTACAGTAGGTTCTTATTTTGCAATAGTGCTATTCTTCTGATAGTGCTATTCTTCTATCTGCAAGAGGGATCTGAAGGCCTTAGGAGTGGACCTCAACAGGTGGGAAACCCTGGCCTCTGAGCGGCCCGCTTGGAGGCAGGCTGTGCAGCATGGCCTTTCCCAGTTTGAAGAGACACTTGGCCAACAGTCTGAGGCTAAGAGGCAAAGAAGGAAGGCCCATAGCCAGGGAGACAGACCAGGGACAGACTGCACTTGCTCCCAGTGTGGAAGGGATTGTCAATCCCGAATCGGCCTTTTCAGCCACACTAGACGCTGTCCCGGAACCACCATCCAGAGCGCGATACCAGAGTCTTCCGAGACTGAAGGTTGCCAACAAACAAACATTCTTCTGATATGACACAATGAGAAAAGATTACTGTTTGCTAGAAGTCACTCCATTAGCTGCCACAAAACACACCTGTAACTCTACAGGTAATACGTTGTGATGAGGCTTCAGATTACACAGGCCTACAAAATTGAGGGTCAGAAAAGTTTTTCCTAAACTTTATAGTGGTTTGAAATGAATTTGAGGTGCCGATTCCAAAAATGGCATCCGTTTTGCCCTATCACGTCTAGTTTTGGAGATATAGTGTAGCCTCATTAGTGAATGGTTCAAGCAGCTTCCTCATAAGGAAGCCATGGTGTAGGTTTCCTCATGAGGTAGCTGCTTGGACCATTCACTAAAGAGGCTATGCCGTGTCTCCAAAACTAGATGCGATAGGGCAAAACAGATGCCATTTTTGGGATCAGCACCCCAAATATACCCAGGCGTAACGTTTAAGGAAGCAAAATGTGTGTCGGCCTGTGTTATCAATATCAATCAAATCAGCCTCTTTTCCCCCTCCCCAGTATATCATGGTTATTACAACTGAGAGGTTAACAACAAATATTTTTAGGCTTTGATCTTACAATGTTTTATGAAAATGTCCTTGCAGGTAGCCTGAGCAATATATGCAATTTGGGGCGTAATCCTAACACGCGCTGGAGCAGGCAAGCCAAGAGGCTTGCACTGCATCCAATGCAGGATTGCAGAGGGCAGTGGCTCAGCCACAGGAAAGGGGAAGCTCTTCCCCTTACCCGTGGGTAAGGGCTGCATGCTCCTATGGGTCTCCTCGGACCCGCGCCACCTCCGGTGGTGACGCAAGTCCGAGGAGAGTGGAGCGACTTGAAGCCGCTCCGCTTGCCCCAGGGATGGGGGTTGAGATCTGGCATAACTGCTGGGTCCCAGCCCCGTCCCCGGCTCCCCGCACGCCCGCCCCCGGGCCCGCCCTACCCCGCCCAGTAATGCCCCCTCCCCACGCCCCCTATGCCCTACCTTTGCTGCTTGGGCCGGCGCACTTGCCGCGGCGGAGGCTTCTGCCTCTGTCCGCGTGCCGGTGCATCTGGATGCGCCGACGCGGTTCCTGCCTAAGAAGCCGCAAATGTGCTTTACGGTACGTTTGCAACTTCTCTGGAGCACCTATGCATAAGTGCTGGTTAGGATTGCTCTCCTGATCATCTAATTCAGGGGTGTGAAACATAAGGCCAAATGTGGCCCCCAGAGACAATTTATTCGGCCCTCATTACAATTGGGCTCTCCCAGCTTGATAACTGGGCTCTCTCACATCCTGAAAAAAATAAACAAGATTTGCACATTTGCTCTTCTGTCACTTGCAGCTAATGAGTTTCTAGGTGAAAACAAAGTGCTGATTAATGATGTCGCTTTCTGCTAAATGATGTCACTTCCGGCCCTCAGAATGCTAACTTCAGCCCTCTATATGAAACGAGCTTGACTCCCCTGATCTCCATATCATATGCTTGGTGTTCAAACCCGTGTGATCTCATCATTGGCTTGCGGTAGCTATACGTTACTA
This sequence comes from Tiliqua scincoides, assembly GCF_035046505.1. Classification (NCBI taxonomy): domain Eukaryota; kingdom Metazoa; phylum Chordata; class Lepidosauria; order Squamata; family Scincidae; genus Tiliqua; species Tiliqua scincoides. The sequence continues at coordinate 11,176,891 of NC_089831.1, read as the reverse complement.
AAAAATACTTTTGATTGAATAATACATAATCATACATAAGCACATTGGGTTGTAGGAAGCTTGTGATTACGGCATTGCAACTGAACTGTGCTCGGCTTCCTACATAACATGTGAGGACTGCAGAGAAATCAGAGCATCTTTTTGGAGATCGTAATGGTCATTTTGGTCGCAAACGCAATGTCCAAGCAAACCCACAGGTGTGTCATTCTGAGCTCTCTTCAGAAATAGGGGTTGCTTCCATCCATCCCAGCCCTCTGAGCTTATTTACAGGAGACCAAACAGTCAACAGTGGGGCTTGCCTGCCATCTGCTGTTCAGATGAAAGATACAGATTTAATATTGGAATTTTTTAAGAAAAATACTTGCAAAATATTGTGTCAGCAAGGGCACGTCTAGCACTGAGGGGCGATGAGGCTAGAGTGCCTCACCCTCTTTAAAAATACTTGGCTCTTTTATATTTAGCTGCTGTCCCCATGATTCCAGCATCACATCCATCCTGCAACTGGTGCTGGTGTCTCCCTTTCTAGACTGTAAGCCCATTTCAGGCAGAAAACGATCGTCTTATTGCTTTGGATGACCAGACATGACTGGTGCAAGCAGGGTCTGGGGAGGGCGGTAGTGGGGGTAATTTGTACCTGGGGCCCAGGGTCAAAAGGGGGGCCCAGGAGCCAAAGGAGGGGGCCCAGAAATTTCCTGGGATCTTACAATTTCCTATCTACTCAGACTTGTTGCCCGCACGGGATGCTGGGGACACTACCGATGCCACATGGGTTGGTATCCACGTGGGCTGCAAAGACTTTTCCAGCTGTCGCGACCCTCTGCCCACCCTGTTTTGCCCCTCCATGCCCCTATTTTGTTTGCCCATCACCACCTTCCCCTGCTCTGTTTCACCCCTCCCCCTTTGCAAAGGGGTCAAAAAGAAACTTTGCACCCCCTGAAAAAATCCCTCTCAGAGGCCCTGGGTGCAAGAGCTGTACTGATGATCGCAGGAGGACAACTTGATATGGAACATTCAGGAGGGTTTGAGCACACACCCCAAGGAAATGGGACCCTGGTAAGCACCCCCAGCCTAGCATCCCAGTACTAGCTGATGAAGTTAACACCCAGTAGTGACATGGAGGCATTCCTGGTCACTTTCCAGCAGATGACAGGGATTGCCCAGCAGCTCCTGGATCAAGCATCCTGCTAGCACTCAACGCTCATAGGATTGGGCTGTGAAATGGCATTCTGCGACGTTACCAAGTGGCAAGAATGAGACGGACTTTGATGAAGTCTTCATCTTACAACGGCATTTTCCAATGAGGTCTGGATTAATGATATCGTTGTGGCATTGTCTGCAATAATATCGAGCCCTGGATGACAAAAATCAAAGCAAACAAGGTTAGCTCAAAGTTTAGAACACTGAAAACTGCTGAAATACTACATTTTTGTTTGTTCACAGTGTTGTTTTTTTTAAAATTTACACTAGTAAACTGCTTTTTCAACATAGATAAACTAGGTGTGTGCAAAGTGATAAGAAAAAAAAATCCAATTCCAGCAGTGTCAGCAAGTACAGAATGAATAAAATACATAGAAACATTAACAATAAAATGAACAGCAAGATCATCTTCCTGGCCAAGTGTCTTTAGAATAGGTGCGTTCCACCAGTGTTTAAAAATAAGTCCATGAAGAAGACAAATGAAGTTGCAGGTGGGCACGTTCCCAGAACTCGGGGGACACGACAGAGAAGGCCCTGCTTCTAATCAATGGTGGTCTTATCTCATGAGAGAATGGAACCTAGAACAATGCCTTATTGGCCCATCTTAACACCTGGGGTGGGGGAGATCATATGGGAGAAGTCACTTCTGGAGATATCTGAGTCCCAGAAAAACTCAAGGTCATAACTCTGAGACCGGAGACAGAGAGTAGATACTTCAGAATAGGTGTATTGTATAAAACAGGTGTGGCCAGACTGGATTCATTTTTGTTCTGCAGAAGTAAAACGTTTGGAGATACCATGATGTCCACCAACCACTTCCAGGTGCAAAAAAGTGGCTGGAGTGGAGTGAAATGCGAAATGGTAATTTGGGGTGGTGAACTACTTTAAATTGCCTGCTTTCACGAGCCATACACTAAGATGGCTTCCAGTTACAAGAACAAATCTCCATCTGATTGTCTGCAGAGATGGCATTTTACCAGCCTCATTTAGGAGGGGAGAAAATCCATTATCGTTAATAGGAGTCGGAAACCTGTGTCGGTCACTAGTTTGATGCTAGATTTGCACTAGCAAATCACAATTCACCAAGAGATCTACCAGTGGAATCTATTTGGTTTTCTCTCTAAACAGCATTGTGAACTTTTTTGTTGCTAAGTGATTTATAATAATAATAATAATAATAATAATAATAATAATAATAATAATAATAATAATAGTAAACCGTAGAGATAGACCATGAATTGTTCACAAGGAAGAGCATTCATGGGAATTGTTTTCCATATGCCTTGCAGTCAGGTGATCAAGCTAAACCTTAGGCACGTTTGCAAAATACTGGCTGCTAATAGTATACAAAACAAGTCCCAAATCTGTCCTGTCCTGGCCACTAAAGGAGAGCGCATTAGGTAGGGTAGGTGGCAAAACCAGGACCGCAGGACCTTGGAGAGATTTGTTGGGCCACTGTCAGATACAGGAAGCTGGGCTAGATGGACCTATGGTCTGTTTGAGCAGGGCTGTTCTTATGTAAGGGAACAGTTTGATCCAGCAAAGACCAGAGGAGGAATGCTGTCTTAACTAACCCTAGGTTCAGGTGACCCCCTCCCCAGCTCTGCCTCCCCCCTGCGTGGAAAGTGAAATGATTTCAAGAGACAAGCTTGGAGTCTTGTGTGCCTTCTGAGGGGCTTACTTCTGAGTAGACATATATCATCTTGTGCTGTTAGGCTGTAATCCAAAAACCAACTCCTGAATGCAAGGAATAAGGACATTACCTTCTGACTTCAACTGGAGATTTGGCAATGAAGAAGCCCATGGTGTCATAATGGACTTTCACAGCTGCTGACGTTGGATTGATTAGGATGCTAAAAGCCAAAAAGTGTGAAAATCACCATCAGTGTCACTTTTGCTCCCTTTTGGTTCTCTGCTTTTAAGCTGTCATAGGCCCAAGTTGCTTTCGCTCCAGCTCAGTTCCACTTACATATTTACTTACTTATGGGCAAAATGTGTACCTTTCTCCCACGAGGGGATTCAGGGCAGCTTATAGAAGTCAGTAAAAACAATCAACACAAGAACAAATCAAAAGCAGTGGAGTAAGATGGCCAAATATTAAATCAAATAAGCAGAGGAAAGAAAAATAAATATTATATTTATTATATTCCACATTATATATAAGTCGTGCGAGGTTCCACATCCAGGGAATTTGCCCTGTTCATTCAATGGCAGGTCTGCCACTGGTCCTGGCATATCCACATATGATGGGGGAAAGCCCCTATCTGAACCCTGGTGAGCTGCTTCCAGTAGGTGAACTATAAACTAAACTGAGATGGATGGACCAATGAAATGGACTCAGTATAAAGCAACTTCTTATGTAACAGAAGCCAGAGCAATGTGGTTTCTCCTGTAAGGTTCCACAGCCGCAGCTGGGAGCCTTTCCTGTGACATTTCCTATCGAGGTGGAACCAAGGAATCTCCCCATGCAAAAGTGTCTCCATCAACATTTAGCGACCATCACTGTGGTCCCTACAGCCCAGCTCAGGATCCATGTAGGTTGCTCTGGTCGCAGGTAAATTTCAACCCAAGGACTTTGGGGAGTGGATGGGGAATAGTTATATCTTAGTTAATCCTGCTCAGTGGAAGTGTTCAGCAGGGGAGTTGGTCACCTTTTTCCATGAACGGGCGTTCTGAACTCGATAGCAAGCAGAACGAGATTCAGCTTCACAAAGCACAACCTAAAGAAAGAGTTTAACTCTGGTTAAAAACAGAGGAATGCTTATATAAAACAAGGACGGGGAGAACTACGAGATTGGGGGAAGCATAGGGTTATTGTCGCCTTAATGGTCCTTCTCAGTGGCAAACCAAATGGTGGAAAACCAAATGGTCCTTATCAGTGGCATCGCGGGGGGGGAGTGCAGGAGGCGCGTGCCGCACCAGGTGACGCACATGGGGGGGTGTGTGACACCACTACTGGTCAAAAATGTTTAAATCTTGGTACTTTTGAATAATAGCATCATGTTATATATCATTTGATGTGTGATTTCGTACAGAATGCAATGAAACGAGCCACATTGAAGTATCTCTATTATATCAAAAGTTATAGCCAAAAAAACTACTGGGGTGGGGCGATGGTGCATGCCCCACACCCACCACCCGGAGCATGGTGAAAGGAGGTCCATCATGGGCCTCTGACACAGACTGACACAAGCCCTAGTCTCACCACTAGTCCTTATTCCAAATTCTGCCCAAGTGGCAGAGCCACCCCTTAACTGTGGGTTTTGGATAAACATATGATGTCAAGCCTGGTGATCCAGAAATCTTGTTGAAGGTAAGCAAGGCTGGATCCTGTGTTCAAAAACCAACACTTAGTACAATGTTTGGGAATTTCATGCCCACTGCTTTCAGTTCAGTGACGGAAGAAAGGCAGGATTATAAATGCACCAGCTGCAATCCTGTACCCACTTACCTGAGAGTAAGTCCCATGGACTACAGTGGGGATTACATCTGAGTAAACATGCCTAGTTTTGTGCTGTTGATGTAATGATAAAGGCCAAAGACAGGCTGACCGAGGTGGTCACCTGGTGGATTGGCGGGGGCAATCACTGCCTGTCTCCACCTGCCCACTTCTGCTGTCCCCCTAGTCTTACTTCCTGCATTTGAAAAGAGGAAAATGGCATGAAAGAGGAAGCATGAAGGAGAGATGTGTCGAAGACGCCTCTGCCCACTGCATTCTGCTTCTCCACACTTCCACTCGTTTGGCCTCTTCTTTCTCAAATCCAGGTAGGAGGCGGGATGGGGGCAGCTGTAATGCCATTGGGTAAGTGGACAAAATGTGGTTCACCATCTCAGGCACTGGTGTTCTGGGGGGGGAAGGGAGATGCTGTGTTTTTCAGGCACCTGGATGCTGGAGTAAAGCACCCCCTTTCCCTCTCCTGCAGAACCTTTTGGAGGGGACCTCTGAAGGCGAGGGGGAGGGATTGTTTTACATCACCTATCAGGCATCTGGAAAACTTAGTGCCCCTGATCCCCCAGGAATGCTAGTGATCTCAGGCTCTGAGAGGCCTTGGACACAACCTAGTTACCCCTTAGAGTAGCACTGTCACAGGATTGATAATTAAAGGTGGGAGAAAACGGTGATAAAAAAATTAAAAAACAAAACAAAACAAAAACACCACAAAACACTACTTTCTGTACTGTTCATTTTTGTTAAAAACTGCGAAAAAATGAACCGGTTTTATTGGGTTTTTATTTATTATTTAATGGGGGGGTGTGTGCACAGGTAATGGGTAATGAGTGTGGCTGCATCTGCTGAAAACCGGGCAAGGGAAGTGTGGGCCAGAGGACAGATCAGGCCCAGGAGGGGTAGAGAGGCTAGCAGAATCTGTTGCTGAATCCTATCCCCCCTCCAGAGCCTTGGATCCCAGCATGGGTCTCCTCCATTTTGTGCCAGCTGGCACAGATCCAGGTAGACCCATCGAGGTGGCCAGAGTTCTACATGGGGTTGAGGAACATTGGTTCCCTTACCCTGAGGAGACCTTCGGCTGATGCTCTGGCCCCGCAGGATATGGCGGTGGCCATTCTGGCACCGCTGTACCATGTGGTGCCAGGCAAGGATAGGATTGGGCCCTAAGAGAGGGTAGGTAGTGAGAGGACCAGTGAGAGAGAAGGACCAGGAGGGGTGAAGGTTTGGAAACAAAAACTTGGAACCTACCGGCAAACATCTTGGAAGGACATATCCACAAAATCATTGGAGAGCAACCAGGTCATCACTTTGTATTCCTTGCCTCCTACTTCCAGTTGGTGTTTAAACAAACTGCTCACTTTCTACAAGAAACCATACAGGGCAGCATACTTGGTTTCCCTTATATCCTCACAACAACCCTATGAGGTCGATCAGGCTGGGAGACAATGACCCATTGGGCTTCATGACCAGGTGCGGATTTTAATGCAGCCCTCCAGAGTTCTCATTCACTTCTATCGTCACTACACTGTGCTCATTCTCATTCTATTTAGCAAAACTTTAAATCTAGTTCAGGGTGGACCACTCTGCAGGGCAAACTCCAGGAGCCTTGCAAGCTCAGGGCTTGTAGGACCAATGGAGAAAGGGGGTCTGCGCATTGCCAGAGGCGACCAGTAAGCTGGGCGCTTGACTGAGCCAAGCATTAGAAAAGGGTGCTCACTTTTCTGAGCATGTTTGATCAAATGCTTGTGAAAGCTGTACTTGAAATGTCACCATTCCTGAAAGCAGAAGTAATGGAAGCATCACATCACCTCTGGGCACTGTGCTCACCTTTGGGTGTCCCAGAATGCACTGGGTCATGAGCCCCAGATTGGAAAATGTTCATTCATTTATTTTTTTTATAAATTCTCCTTGTTAAGTCAAAAATTTAGAGAGCAGACTGAATGAAGGGAATGAAAGGCAGGCGGTGTGGTCGGGTAGTTGAGCCAGTACCTGCCTGAAGAAAGCTAAGCAGGTTCAGCTGTGGTCTTAACTATGGATGGAGATGGGGAAGTCTGCTGACCGGACCTCATGAAGGCACACTGTGAGAGAGTGTGGAGTGCGGAAGAGTCAGCTAGAGTTAGATAACACCATGAGGCACATCAAGGCTAATGTGGAAGCTTGAAAGTGCAGAGCACAGCCAGGATGATGGTTGCACTTGGATGGGAAACTTCTGGTGAACTGAGAGTTCCAAGAGTTCCTCCCATGGAACAAGCCTGTAAAAACCCCATTGAAAAATAGTGGTTTAGGACTAGACTGCCTGCGTTAACTGCCTTGAATTGCTGTGCAGAAGCAGAGGGAGGAAGTATATAAAAACAGTTGAATAAATAAAGTAAGGAAGAGGCAGAATTAAAGATGTCTTCTCATTCCTAGCAGAAATATAAGCATACCTGGGAGTCCTCCCTGATGAAGAGACTGGTCAACAGTGTTGTCAAACCAGGCACCAAGCAATTCTGGGCTATTAATCCAAGTTTGAGTTCAGCAAAACAGATGATACTGTCCCCTTTGGTCCAATCCCAGTTGGGAAGCTTTGGGAGATACACCTGTTTGAAGAGAAAAACCATTGAAAATACAAGTGGATGAGATACTCAGTGAGAATTATTTTGAGGGACACCTACATATAATTCAGTCGGAAGCCTATATCGGCGTGTTCCCTTACTGTCTCTTTACAAAAGATCTAGGGATCCATTCTGTTAATCTGTACGTGGCCAACAGGAGCATACAAAGTATTTACAATTTGCAATAAAACAAAACAATTCTTGATTAGAGGTGATTAAAGGTGACAGACAGACAGACAGACAGACAGACAGACAGACAGACAGACCTTGTTGGCAGACTGGATGATCTGTACAATGACTCTGGTGTGCGGGTAGTGGTTCTTGATGGACAGGACCCTAAATGACGGACAAAGCTGTCATTCAGAATGCCATTCCTGGCCCGACAATTAAAGCACATTAACTCTAGATGTCCCCCCTTTTTCCAAGTGTTGCAAGGAACTATTTGCATCTAATAACCTTGCATTCAATGAAACTGACATTAACAACCTTGCCTGGATTTTGGAATAGGATTGCAATTCCAAAAAGGGTTTAGGGATCAGAAGTTGGTTGAAAGGACAATACTTGTTTATTCATATCCCCTGATTTCTTACATGGCTTTGGTTCTGAGTTCCAAACAGCAGCACTTGTTTGGTACTGACCCAGGATGGAGGCATTTCCGTACTGTTTACTGCTGTCACATAAAGTCACAGGTAGAAGCAGAAGCAGAGGAAAGCAGTTTTCATCCGTCAGAACAGGCACATTGACGAGGCCAACTAAGGTGGTCACCAAAGGTGGTCACCAAAGGTAGCAAACTGGCAGGTGACATGAACTGTAAATCTGCCCAATTGTTTGCCTGCTTCTGCAGTCCCCGTCTTTAAAAAGGATGAAGGGGATGGATCAGGTAAGGAAGTGGAAAGGAGAGCAGGGCTACTGCATGTCCAAAAAGTGCTCTTGTCAGTTTCAGATCGACTCTTGACAGAAAGGATAGTAGAGTCGGTCTTTTCATATACAACAGTATTTGTTGAAAAAGTTGGATTTTGGGGCTATGGTAGGTTAAAAGCACTTTGGGAATATGAAATTTCATTGGAAGGAGCCAGAAGGAGTTGCTGAAATCTGGAAAGGAAGGACAGAAAACTGGACAAGAAGTTTGACTGAAAATATGAGAAAATTGTTTTAATTTGGATACTGGCTACAATAGGGAACAAATGTAGCTGAATGTGGTTACCCCTGTTTACTTTCTGTCCCCATATGGCCGTATGCTATGGTTATTCAAACTGCTTTAAAAACTGGCATTACGTATATATTTATTAAAACATTTTTTCCCCCTAAACCTCTAGTACAGCATTTCTTGAACTGTGGATCAAGATCCACTAGGTGGGTCGTGAACCAATTTCAGGTGGGTTCCCATTCATTACAATGTCTATTTTATTTTGAATATATTAGACTTGATGATACTATGGTATGTGTTGCTACCATGGAATGTAGAATTGATGCCATGATACTTGGGAAATGTCACAGATCTCACAATAGTCAGTGGTGTTACTCCCAGGTCAGTTTGGATAGGATTTCATCCTTTGGAACGTTTGGGGATTTTTTTTTTAAGCATATTAGCAACTGCTTGGGAAGATTAGGAGGGTTCTTTTTATTTTAATTAAATTTTTAAACTTATACTTATTGCAAACTTAAAGTTTACTGAATTGATTTGATTTGATTTTGTCATATGGGAGGTGTTAAAAATTTCCTTGCTTGATGATGTCAGTTCCGGTCATGACATCACTTCCAGGATAATGACATCACTTCCAGTGGATCCTCACAGATTGGCATTCTAAAAAGTGGATCCCAGTGCTAAAAAGATTGAGAAACACTGCTCTAATAAACTGTTAAGCTTTTTTGCTCATCTACCTTGGTATCTGGAGGACTTTTTGATTTTTTTTCTTTTGTCCACCTTATCCCACCCGACCAAGTACGGTGAAATGGCTGGAACCTGGCATTCTCAAAGTAGGGGGCTGCTTCGTGGAGATAGTGAACTGGTTCTGGCTGACCACCCCTTCCACACATGGTGTCGGTGAATACAAGGGTGACAGTGAGAGATCAAATTGATGATTCAGAAAGGATTGTGCTTTTGTGTACATTCACTTGGGAACATTTACTGAAGCCCAGCTCGATTCCACAGTGATTACTGGTTGTGGCATCCCTAGATGACTGTTGAAGTTCCACTGACTGAGACATTTGTAAGTGAGCCGGAGGACATAAGAACATAAGAACATAAGAACAGCCCCACTGGATCAGGCCATAGGCCCATCTACTCCAGCTTTCTGTATCTCACAGCGGCCCACCAAATGCCCCAGGGAGCACACCAGATAACAAGAGACCTCATCCTGGTGCCCTCCCTTGCATCTGGCATTCTGACATAACCCATTTCTAAAATCAGTAGGTTGTGCATACACATCATGGCTAGTACCCCGTAATGGATTTTTCCTCCAGAAACTTGTCCAATCCCCTTTTAAAGGCGTCCAGGCTAGACGCCAGCACCACATCCTGTGGCAAGGAGTTCCACAGACCGACCACACGTTGAGTAAAGAAATATTTTCTTTTGTCTGTTCTAACTCTCCCAACACTCAATTTTCGTGGATGTCCCCTGGTTCTGGTGTTATGTGAGAGTGTAAAGAGCATCTCCCTATCCACTCTGTCCATCCTCTGCATAATTTTGTATGTCTCAATCATGTCCCCCCTCAGGCGTCTCTTTTCTAGACTGAATAGGCCCAAATGCTATAGCCTTTCCTCGTAAGGAAGGTGCCCCAGCCCCGTAATCATCTTAGTCGCTCTCTTTTGCACCTTTTCCATTTCCACTACGTCTTCTTTGAAATGCGGCGACCAGAACTGGACACAATACTCCAGGTGTGGCCTTACCATAGATTTGTACAATGGCATTATAATATTAGCTGTTTTGTTCTCAATACCCTTCCTAATGATCCCAAGCATAGAATTGGCCTTCTTCACTGCCGCCGCACATTGGGTCGACACTTTCATCGACCTGTCCACCACCACCCCAAGATCTCTCTCCTGATCTGTCACAGACAGCTCAGAACCCATCAGCCTATATCTAAAGTTTTGATTTTTTTACCCCAATGTACATGACCTTACACTTACTGACATTGAACAAAACCAGTAGTAATAGAAGGGGGGGGGGAAACAAAGCAGAAAGTCATCTTTCACATCCCATCTCCCTGACCTCATGATGTTGGAAGTGTCCTCGATATAAGGCTGAGCAGAACATGTATCTGCTAAGATGAGGCAGGCTTCGGCATGTTCCATCTGTCTCCCAAGGAGAGAAAGAAACACATACACAAAAGAAAGAGAGAAAGGGAGCTGAAACACTCAGAACGCTTATGTGCCTACTCAGAATGAACCACAGAGGTTGAGTGAGGAATATTTTGAACCCTGATGTTGCCATGCTTTCCCAGTGCCCAGGGTGGAGTGTTGAGATGATGCCCTCGTGTCACTCCCTGCGTCATCACATCACCTCCCCCTCCTCTGGAATGGCTCTGATTTGGAGCCAAATGGAGGCGCAGGAGGGTGGGAGGGCCCTCTACTTGCCTCTCTGAACACTCAAGCAGGGAGCACTGTGCACCCCCCACAGCAGACAGAGAGCCCAGCAAACCTCCAGATTCCCATGGGAGGGGGAAAACCATTCTTGCCTGCTGTGACTCTGATTTTGAGCCTTCCCATATTGCTTGATATCTGGTCAGCTTCACCAGTGGAAAGTACCTTGTTCTTCCCAGCCCAAGGCACTCACACCCAGAGTGGAGCCAAATATTCACTCCCTTTCTTTTTTTCCCTCCATTCTGTGCTTGTGGGGTTGGTAAAGCTTTTCCCTTCCCAATTCATTTTTTTTAAAATTTATTTTTAAACTAGCTGATTGGTTGGAGCATGTGAAAGGCAGAGAGGGAAGACATCCTCTTTGGCTCTGAGGTTCCTCCCCATCAGACTGCTTCTTAAAAAGGAGCCAGCCACCGTGATTGCAAAAAAAGAGGTTAAGATAGCTGTCACCATCATGATTCTTCTCTCTGACATTTGATTTCCCATAAGGCAGCAGCAGAGCAAAGGAGAACAGGATTAGGATGGAACACTCTCTATTCTTCCCAGTGGTGTTGCTACGGGAGTGCGGGCTGCCCTAGGTGATGCACACAGGCTGGGAGGGTGACACCACCACTGGTCAACATTTTCAAAATGCTTTCAAATAGTACCATCATGTTATACGTTATGTGACGTGTGATTTCATGCAGAATGCAATGAAACAAACGAGGTTGAAATATCTCTAGTCTATCAAACATTATAGCAAAAAAAAAGTGGAGGTGGGGCAATGGTGCATCACCACGCCCACCGTCTGGGGCGTTGCCCCGCCCACTGCATGGAAGGAGGGTCATCATGGAGGTGAAGTGCTGGCCTCCCGCACTGGGTGGCACAAACCCTAGTGACGCCACTGACTGCAATCCTTTTTTTCCCTTGTGCTCTTTCTGGAGAGCGAAGCCAAAGAATATCACGGTAGCAGTAAGTAGGGTGAAGAATTGCCAGGCAGGTCAGTGGAGATGGTGGGCAGGTGTGGGGTGCAAAGCAACCCTTGTCAGTTCACTGTCCCCCCAACCTGCTGCTTGAAACAGCCATCTCTCCCGGTTTGATGGGCGGACCGGCTCCAGGCTCACTGTTTGAGGATCATTCTGTTCATTTTGTTCCTTGCAAAGGAAGAGGAAGCCTTACCTTGACTCTCTTCAAATCTTCATATACCATTACAGAGCCTTGGAAGAAAGTGGTGTAGGCAGCGTAACACCTGAACATGGTTTCCAGCTCTACACAGGGGGTGTTTCTAGATAGAAGGAATGCATGGAGGCAGAACAGACCATTTGCTTTGTCTAAGAGCCAAGTGACATATTCCGTTAATTCCATCCTTAACGCTGATCTTTCTTTTAAAAGCAGTATCTGGGTTGGGTCTGGATCAGCCCCAAAAGGTGTTTACCATGTACAGTAAACTTCTAAACTTCTGGGTCCCTTTTTGGGAGAAGGGTGGGATAAAAATAAAGTTTTATTATTATTATTATTAATAATCTGGCACCTTTGGGACCTGGGTGTGCCACAGTGGCATAGCTTAAGGCAGGGGTGTCCAAAGTTTTTGGCAGGAGGGCCACGTCGTCTCTCTGACACTGTGTCAGGGGCCGGGCAAAAAAAAAGTATAAATCTACATTTAAAATTTGAATAAATTTACATAAGTTTACATAAATGAATGTATTAAAGATGAACTTATATGAACGAATGAAGGTCTTGCAATAGCTCAAGGCCTATAAAAGGTCTTGCACAAAGCAAGGCTGGCCTTTCCTTTGCTGCTGCTGCTACTACATCACAGACGTGAAACAGCAAGCAGTGGAGGGAGCCCTCATTCCACAGCTCTCACGAGAGGTCAAACAGTTTCATGGGGCCAGTGCAGGCTCTAGCAAGCCTCTGGAGGGACAGAGGCTCATTGGAGAGTGGGGGCTCCCTGAGGGCCGCACTGGGAGTCCTCGAGGGCCGGAAGTAGCCCCAGGGCCTGGGTTTGGGCACCCCTGGCTTAAGGCATGTGGCATCCAAGGACACAAAAAATTTGAACACTCCTCATACCCCATATCCCCCATAACACACACACACAACTTTAACACCTCCCATATGATATCTTAGAGGCCTCCGAAAAGCACTTCCAGTTTTCAGCAAAGACCAGAAGTGCCTCTTTCCGAGGCCCGGGGAGGCCACACCTAACTTTCTTGAACCTCAGAGGGCCTTCTGGAAGCCTCCATAAGGCACTTCTGGTTTTTGGTGAAAACCAGAAGTGACTTTCAAAAGTCTCTAAGACACCTCCTCAAGCTGTGGTATCCAGGACAGTGTATCCCTCTGAACCTCCCCCCAGCTATGCCACTGGTGTCACACACACACACACACACACACACACACACACACACACACACACACAATCATGCCTGTTCCCCTGGCCCTCTCTCTTCCTGCACTCTCTATCTAGCATCCTTAGCACTAGCAAAAGGGTTACTACTTATAATCTCCAAGCTGCTCAGTTTTGTCCCCAAGAGGCTTCCAAAGTGTGTCTGCTCCTGCACAGGGGCTGAGGAGTCTGTTCTCAAGCTGAAAACATTTCCAGTAAGATTTTGAGACCAGGTTACCAGGAGAGCCAGGCCATCAGATGCTGGAGCGCTGGAATTTTATTGTACTCTTATTACCAAGAGATGACATTGAAGTGGGCTCTTCCCTGGGGACAAGATTTCATTTTAATTACTTAAACTGGCATTGCCATCTCAGGACGGGTATGGTTGAAATAATGGCCACCACGACTGAGCAGTGATTCCAGAATGAGTCTAAGCCTTCTGGTCTGGATCCGATAATGAATGGCATAGGAACCTAATGATCTGAGATAAACCTTGTAATTACTAAAAAACAAGTGTGGGGGGGGGGGTTTCTTAAAACAATCGTTGCCTTGTGTGTGGACTGCTTGTGACAGTAGGAAGTTGTTATTACTGTTACACTGCTTTTCAACAACAGCAAGTCCACAAAACACTATACAGAGAAAATCAAATAACAGATTTGATATTTCATAGACAAGGGATAGTACTTACTCTCCTAGGAAGATAATCTCGGTGGTAACCTCTCCTGTGTCCTGAGATATGAAGTCTTTTAGGAAAACAGTTACACTGTGCAGGTTGATATAACCACAAACAACAAGGTATCTGCAGAATGAGGAGGCAATTCCCATGATTCATTTCCTTGCTGGGAATATTTTGTTTATACGTACACTCTGGGAGCATAGAACAGCGGCAGTGATTATACAAGTTGGCTGTATCACTCCATCACTGTGCTCCATCTGCAAGTGGTTAATGTCCCCCCCTCCGGTCCTTTCATTATTACAGGTGCTCTAGAGATGCTCTCACTGGCCAGTGAGAAAGGTGAGGGAAACTGCTTCTCGCCTAAGCGTTGGAGATGCTCTAGACCAGGGGTGCTCACACTTTTTCAGCTCGAGAGCTACTTTGAAACCCAGCAAGGTCCGGAGATCTACCAGAGTTTTTTTTTACAATGTTCACGCCATCATCACATATAACATTTATGTGTACAATGTATGTTGGTGTACCTTGAGCCCCACTGAGTATAACAGGACTTACTCCTGAGTAGACATGCCTAGGATTAGGCTGTGAGGCTGCAATCCTAGCCACACTTACCTGGGAGTAAGCCCCATTGAGTACAATGGGCCTTACTCCCGGCGTTTCCTCCCAGAGGCACCTGAAGGGGGGGGTCGGCACTCTGCGATCTACTCATTTTGCCTCGCGATCTACCGGTAGATCGCGATCCACCTATTGAGCACCCCTGCTCTAGACCCAACTTTCCAGTGCTGCAAACCATCTCATCCTACACAGTGGGTTGTAATGCTATTGGCTGGAATAACTTATTGGAAGGCACCGGCAGCTTCTATTGGGTCGTGCCAAGTTCGCAACCCACTCTGTTGGCCTCTGCAAGCCTCAGAATGGCCTGCAGAAGTATCCAGAAGGGACTTCTGGTCGAACCAGAAGTTACATATGAAAATCGTAAGTTGCTTCTGTGTGTCATTATGAGGCCAGCGGTGGACAATAGATTGGGTTGATGACCTGGCCACTGGAGGCTCCCGATAAGTCATTCCAGCCTGCAGCGTTGCTGGACTGGCTTCTGGAATGGCTTCTATTGGAGCCAAACAAACACAAAGGTGGGCGGGGGGGCACCTTGCAACCCAGCGCACATAGGCACACAACCCACAGGTGAGTCATAACCCTCACTTTGGGAAATAGCTCTAAGTCTCTCCTCTCCTCTATGCGTCCTCTCCCACTCTGTTCCCTTCCTCCTTTTCAACCCAGAAAGGAGGAGAAGGAGGGACAGTGGAGTGGGTGGAAAGAAGCAGAAACCTTCTCACTAATCTGTCACTTGAGGCAACCAGCTCAATCCTGTGGTCCGTGCCGCACCTCCGTGGTGCGGACCACAGACGCAAATGTGCCATAAGGCACGTTCGTGGGGCTTACCGCCAGGCTCCTGCCAGAGCTGACTCAGTTCTGGCCGGCACTGAGCCAGTGCGCGGCGGGCGCCCGCGTTCCACAGCTTGACCGCCGGGCTGAGGAACGGGAAATGGGGGTGTGGTCGGGGGTGTAGGGGAGGCGTTCCATGGAGGGGGAGGCGTGGTCGGGGCATGGGGGGCGTTCCCGGAGGTGGGGGAGAGGCAGGTCCATGGAGCCGAGTTCTGCAGGATCCAGGGCGCTCGGGCAGGGCTGCTCGCCCTACACGAGCGCCTCCGCTTTAGCAGCAAGCAAACAGTCGCCACTAAAGTGAGTAGTCCCATTGCAGGACTGCTTCCCTTACTCGGGGGAAGGGGACAACTGTCCCCTTCTCCCGAGGAGCCTCCCGTGGTAGCGTGGGAGGCTCTGGATCCGGCGGGAGCCCTTTGTGGAGCCGCCGGGTCCCGCAGCTCCAGGCAGCTCAGGATTGGGCTGTCAGTCAGCCTCGTGAATGGGCCGACCCCTTAACTTTCCACCATCAAACTGACTATTTCTTGCATTAAATTGCAATGAAATCAAAACAAAATCTACTTACTTTCTGCCTTTTACAGCCTCATAGGCACCTTTGTGGATTTTAGTGCTTCTCACAATGTCGACAACTTCGGGCACCAAGTTTGCAAACAGGATCTAGGATAAAATGAGTACAATTTTGATTCTTCTCTTAGATTCAGGGCATACTCTTTTCTCAACCCAAGTTAAATTCCAGGAAAGGTCCTGCTGATAACTTTATGTATTCTGAGCACATAGATCAGAAAAAAAAGGAGGTTCATTTGACTAAGAAAATGCCAGCCAGCCACCTTCCATCCTCAGTGTGGTTAAAGATCTCCCATACAGGATTTGGGTAAGGGACCGCTTCACCCAACTACTAATGCATTTCCTTACCAAGCCACCAATGATGAAGAACAGTACAAATGCACGTCCCAACGTGGTTTTGGCCACGATATCTCCATACCCAACTGTAGACATGGTCACCATGATCAGATATAGGCTTTCAAAATAGGATATGTGTTGATAATTGCTCTTCTGTAGCCAGGGATCACCAGCATTCTCCATCTGCAGCAGGGCCAAAAGAACAAAGACACCAAAGAAAAATGCCATGTAATATGACTGAAAGCCATTCCCAAAACCACTCTCAGTACAATCCCACGCATTTTTTCTTCTTCTCAAGAGAGGAGAAACTTCCCACTGTGTTTAGGAACCAGGTGTAGTTGAGGGTTGCTGTGTTCAAAGGTGTAACTAGGGAGAGACTGAGGGGTATCTGCTGCCTCGAGTGCTACGCCATGGGGGGGGGCTTGACTACCCCCTAGTTACAGAGGAGATGCTGGTGGCTTTATACCCCCTGTTCCTTCCCTTCAAGGAGAGCTTCCACTGGGGTGTGTGTGTATGTGTGTGCAAAGCCACCGCAGTGAGTCTCCCTTCCTCCAGAGAGAATCCGGAAGCGAGTGCCTTGCACTGCAAGCTGTGCAAGGTAGACATTTCTGGTTTCTTCCCAGATGAGGACGCACTAGAGGCTTTGCTCCCTTCATTCCTTCAAGGGGATCCTCCACATGAGATGGAGGGCATGAAGCCACCACAATGAGTGCTTCCTCCTCCAGGGAGAATTCAGACATGATATCATGACATCATTGCCCCAGGCACCGGGACAATTCAATACGCCTGTGCTGATCCCAGGGAAAGGTTAAAGATATGATCCATTCCCCCCCAGTGGGTTGTGATTCTCAACAGAGCCCACTTTCTTTGCCCCCACTCCTTAACCAGGAGGTGATGCAAATCATAAGGGGAAGTGATGCAAAATCCGAGCCATTGTACTACACCAGTGTTCCGCTACATCGACTTTAGGCATCGCTGTACGTACCCAATGAAGAAACCCTGCTGCTGTGAGCCAGGTGCTGATAAACACGGCTAGTAGCTTGGACAACTTGATTGCAGTTCTGAAAAGACAGAAGGAAAGGCGTGACATGAGTGGTGGCAGGCGCAAAAGATCTTCCTCTTAATTCTTCCAACAGACATGTAGACTCCCCACTGGGGATTTAATTGCAAGGGTTATTTTCCACATTAAAGGTAGTATAAATTCATCAATTCCATTCTTTCTTTCTTTCTTTCTTTCTTTCTTTCTTTCTTTCTTTCTTTCTTTCTTTCTTTCTTTCTTTCTTTCTTTTCTTATATCTTAATAAGGTTTGTTGAGGTTTTACTGGTTGTTGCTGATTGGGTTGTTTGTTATAATTGGGTTGATTTATTGGGTTGTGTGAGGGCTGCCCTGAAAAGGGGGGGTCTCAGGGTGTCACCTGATGGGGTGCTGAGGGTCAGCTGGATGGTCTCATGGGATCCTTGGGTGGGGTGTCCACCTCCCTGGGGTTCCTTGCAGGGGAAGCCTCAGACCAAGCCAGGGGGAGGGGGTTCACGACACTCTTGTCCTCCTCCCTGGAGGCAGGACCTAAGGCCCTTGGTGGTCTTCAGGCAGGGGCTCCAGCTCCAGCCTCCTGCCTCATCACAGGCCTCCCTGCTTTCATCCTCCCCAGCCACACCCCCAGCTCCTCCCCTTCCTCCCTCTCTAGGCTTAAAGGGGCCCTGACTCTGCCCTGCTTCCCTCCTCTTTGGTGGTTAATGGTGACCCGGCCCTGCTCACTGCTCAGGTCAGGTGAGCCCTGGGGGGACAGCCTCTCCCACCCAGCTGCCCTACGTCTTACCTGGTCAGCTGGAGAGGTGGTGGTGGCTCTATGGCCAGGCAGGTAAGGCAGGGGTTTGGTCAAGGGCTGGACCCCTGACAGGTTGTTTTATTGCTGGTTGGGTTGTTTAATTGTGTTATGATGGTTGCCTGTATTATGTATTAATGTTTGGGGCTCTGTGTGTGTGTGTGTGTGTGTGTGTGTGTGTGTGTGTGTGTGTGTGTGTGAGAGAGAGAGAGAGAGAGAGAGAGAGAGAGAGAGAGAGAGAGAGAGAGAGAGAGAGAGAGACTTCTAAAATGCTCACTATCTCTGCTTATCACTCAAATTTTGGTTTCCAAATTATCTGGTCTTATTTTTGAAGCTTCCAAATTGGTAGGATCGGGACCCTACATTTGTAGGATTCACAAAGCTCAAATACTGTTGAAAGTGGTTCCTGGAGAATTGTCAGACTGTCTCTGAAGAGGACGGGAGTTTGACTTACCCACTTGTGGTAATGTAGAGAAATTGTAATATTTTGGGAAGCTCCAATAATCTGAGTGCTCTCAAGAACCTCAGCCCTACAGAGGAGGGGGAAAATCGAGAATAAGATAAATGAAGAAAAAAGGCTCACTCACAGGTGAATCAATGAACTTATTAAGACTTCTGTAATTATTAGGGCTGTAACATTAGATTAATTAACAAACTGTGCATATCTATTCAGAAGCAAGTCTCTTAATAGGTGGGGCTTACTCCCAGGGAAGTGTACACAGGATTGCAACCGAAAAGTATTTTTGATCTTCCTAAACAGTGCTCTTGTTATTAAGCACCAGAATAATTGATATTATTCTGATTTTTTTTAAAAATGAAACTAAGGGCGCAATCAAAACTGCGCCCTAGGCCAGCACAAGCCCTTTGCGCTGGCCTCTGGATGTTGCAAAATACCATAAGGCACTTCTGCACCACCACAGGAGGAGGTAGGCGAGCTTATGGACATGCGCTGGCCTACGAAGGCCAAATCGGGCCCCTCTGTGCCAGCAGATATGCTGGCTTGCCTTGGCTGGTGTTAGGGTTTGGGAAGCGTGGCGGGGGGAGAGTGGAATGGGGGCTTTCCAGGGCAGGGAGAGGGTGGGCCAATGGGTGAACCAGGTCCAGGAGGGAGGTGGTGCCAGGATCTGGCACTTAGGCTGGATCCTAACCCCCCTCCTGGGTGGTCCGGCCTAACTCTGGGCCTCTTGAATCTATGGCACCTCTTTAGGTGGTGCAGTTCCGAGTAGCCCCATTTGGGCCACTGCCATGTGATGGGGGGGTAATGGAAAGTTATTCCCCTTGCCCCACAGCCAGCCCCAGCCCTGAGCCAGATACAGCGCAGGCTGACCTGCCTGCCTGTTGAAGCGCAGGATAGGATTGGGTTGTAATTAGAAAACACAGTAGAGTGCTGTCTTAGAAGAGGCATTCCATTAAGAGATATCGGAGAATGCCTCTTCTAAGATGGAATGCCTCTTCTAAGAGATGGTGAATGTTATTAGAAGGTACTGCACTATTTCCCATTGGGAAACCATAGTCTTTCCCAATTTCCCATTGGGAATTTCCCATTGGGAAACCATAGTCTTTCGAGACTGAAGGTTGCTGTCTTAGAAGAGGCATTCCATTAAGAGATATTGGAGAATGCCTCTTCTAAGATGGAATGCCTCTTCTAAGAGATGGTGAATGTTATTAGAAGGTACTGCACTATTTCCCATTGGGTGGGATGGAGAGATGACTGCATACTACTGTACACTACACCAAACAATCTACTTACAAGCTCATGGCAAGAAATAGCTATATGCCTGGGGCATCATAGATGCTCTAATGGAGGCATATAGATGGGTACTGAACCTGCTTTCAGGGTTTGCTCTAGCTTTCAAGGAACGCTTGACAAACTGTCCTGTAAGGGCTTCTCCCTCGTTGGGTGGGCTCTAAGAGGGTTGTTCTGCCACTACCACCCCCAAAAAGGCTATGGGCACAGAGGTGATATCAGAGATCAGCACTGAGCCTTTCTTAAAGACACAGGCCCTTGGCAGCTGCCTAGTGATATGACCTTTCCCAGTCGTCCCCGTTCCCCCCCCCAAAAAAAGAAACAAACAAACTCATCCACTATTCCTGGTGGAATGATTAAAAGGTGAAAGTGTGTGTAACAGCGTTTTTTGAAAAGAAGCGTTTTAATGTGCTGGCTAAGCATCAACCACGTCAGCCACACGAATTCTTCAGCATGGAGAGATACAACAGATCCCCCCCCCCCCCTGCAGATTTCAGCACAGAAAAGGAAGAATCTATTTGATGTAAGCGAGATTTTCTCTTTTTGGTAAATATTTTTTTTTTAGTTTTCCAGGTCATTTCTTTGACACATCAAAGCACTTGATATTTGACAGATACTGCACTGATATTTTTTATTCTATCATTTGATACATAACAATATATGATGATCATCAGGATTTCATCTAGCCATCTGTCTTATCTTTGATCATTAGTACTTGTTAGCTTGGGAACTTACATCTAAGTCAAGAGGCGAGGAGATGTTTGGAGCTGCAGTATAGCAGCCTTAGGCAAAAGTAACCCCCCCCCCCCCACCCATGCACTCACCAAGCCAGTTTCTTCCTAAATAGAAGGAAATACAGACTGGGGTGATCGTGAAGAAGTCCACAATGGAATTAAGTTCGAGCCAAAAATTCAGCTTGTCACTCGCTGCCAAGAACTAGAGAAACTATACAAAATCAGATGATACAAGAACCATATCTTTTTAAACCACATTTCTTTCCATCCAGCCATTCACACAGTGGTGTTGCTAGGGGGTGTGGGCCGCACTGGTTTATGCACATGGGGGCAGTTTGACAGCACTACTGGCCAACAATTTTTAAAATCTCAGCATTTTTGAATAATACCATCATGTTATATATCAATGGATGTGCAATTTCATGCAGAATGTAATGTAACAAACCACATTAAGTTATCTCTATTCTATCAAAAGTTATAGCCAATAAACCAGCAGGGGCAGGGCAATGGTATATCACCATGCCCACTGCCCAGGATGTTGCCCCACCTACTGCATGTGAGGAGGTCCACCATAGGGGTGACACACTGGTCTCCCATACCGGGTGTCACATACCCTCGTGACACCACTGCATTCACATGTCCATTCATCAATCAATCCCTTCAGCCAGTTAAGCCATTCCACTGAAACAACAGTGAGGACCAACCACTCAACTCTACTGCCATTGTCAAGATGAAAGCTGACAGTAAACTCTTCCACACCCCATACAAGGAAGGAACGGTCTGGATCAGGGGTGTCCAAAGTTTTTGGCAAGAGGGCCATATCGTCTCTCTGACACTGTGTCGGGGGCCGGGCAAAAAAAAAAGAATTAATTTACATTTAAAATTTGAATAAATTTACATAAATGAGTTTACATAAATGAATATATTAAAGATGAACTTATATGAATGAATGTCTTGCAATAACTCAAGGCCTATAAAAGTCCTTGCACAAAGCAAGACTGGCCTTTCTTTTGCTGCCGCTACTGCATCACAGACGTGAAACAGCAAGCAGTGGAGGGAGCCCTCATCCCACAGCTCACACGAGAGGTCAAACAGTCGCCCTCATACTAAGAGCAGTTGCATCAGACCAGCGTGGGCTCCAACAAATCTCCAAATCAAATCAACAAATCAACAAATGTACTCCAACAAATTTGTTTGCTCCAACAAATCAATCAATTTGTTTGCTCCAACAAATCAACAAATGTACATGAATAAATGTACATATGTTTACATGAATGAATATATTAAATATGACCTTATATGAATGAATGAAGGTCTTGCAATAGCTCAAAGCCTATAAAAGACCTTGCACAAAGCAAGGCTGGCCTTTCCTTTTCTGCCGCTACTGCATCACAGATGTGAAACAGCAAGTAGCGGAGGGAGCCCTCATCCCACAGCTCACCGAGAGGTCAAACATTCTCCCTCAAGCTGAGAGCAATTGCATCAGGCCAGTGCGGGCTCCAACAAATCACCAGAGGGCCAGAGGCTCATTGGAGACTCGGGGTTCCCTGAGGGCCTCATTGAGAGGCCTCGAGGGCCGCAAGTGGCCCCAGGGCCGGAGTTTGGGCACCCCTGGTCTGGATCATGTGTGACTGCGGCATTCATTTCAGAGGGTGAAACAAGATGGTCTTAACCCAATTGTAATTAAACTGTGGAACTCCTTGCCACATGAATGTAGTGGTGGTGTCTGACTTAAATGCCTTTAAAAGTGGATTGGACAGGTTTCTGGAGGAAAAGTCCATCACAGGTTACAAGCCATGATATGTTTGTGCAACCTTCTGGTTTTAGAAGTAGGTTATCACTGACATGCCAGATGGAAGGGAGGGGCAACAGGATACAGATACCTTGTTGTCTTGTGTGCTCCCTGAGGCATCTGGCAGGTCACTGTGAGATACAGGAAGGTGCACTCTATGGGCCTTTGGACAAAGCATGTTAAGCCAAAGCATCCCCAGTGTTGGAAGGGAAAAGGAGGCATTCTCAGTTGGATCCATAGGGCAAGCCAAAGAACTCCCACTGCCTAATGCAGGGCACCAAATACTACAGCCCTTCAGTGATCAAAAGCATCCACCCTCTAAGGAAGTAGATCTGCCTCTAAGGAGTTGCTGGTGGACATGGCTCTGGGCAGTCTAGAGAAGGTACAGGGGAGAATGGTTTATATGCTCCCTCTTCTGTGAGGCTATTTTATATAACACAGTGGTAGGGTTGCTGTCATTCAACATGGACAAAAGGGGGGGGGGAGAACAGGTTACTTCATCACTTTCTCCCTGACCCACCATCTGTGGATAATCCTTATCTCTAGGTCAAACAGAGGCATATCTTCACCCTTCTTAGTAAGAAGTGGTGAATGAAGAGCCCCATTGATTTGCTTCTGAACCACAAAGGTGGGGGGGGGAGTCTAAATTCTGCTGGCTCCCCCAATTCTGGGACGCTGGTCTGGCCTCTCTCTCTCTCTCTCTCTCTCTCTCTCTCTCTCTCTCTCTCTCTCTCTCTCTCTGTCTGTCTTTGGCTTAAGACAGCAAGAGGGCTAAGCCTGCCTAAGTCTTACCCTAACCGGGACCTGTGTTGCCTGCAGTGGACAGGGTAGTGGGGTCACTGCTTTGACTTCATGAGTCAGCTCTCAGTCCCCTCTGGACCAAGCAGAGGGTCCTCTGCCTCTCTATCAGGCCATCCCCACCCCTTCCTTCTTCCTCGCTCTCCCACTTTCCTCTCCTCTCCAGACCCTGGTGTTGACAAGTAGATCGGGAGAAACCAGGAGGCAGCATTGCATATGAGAATGTTCCAACCTGCATGAGGTAACCCCTCCTCAGCATCATCCCATTGCATGCATGTTTTTTCCAAGGCAGTCGTGATCTTCCTCTTTTTTATTGCAAAGCTCCCTTACCCGTAATCCAAAGTAAAAAAGGAAGAATATATTGAAGAACAGGTCAATAAACACGGTCTGGTCTTCGAAGGAGAGGCAGAAGTGTGTAACACTAGGGAGGAAAACGAGGGATTCATCGTTATTTGTGGTACCGGATGTCAGGTCACGGCTGAAATTTGCACACAGCAGTTCGTGAAGAATTTTCATTTCAAAAAAATATTAAAATTTCCATGTATTAAAGAAAAGTTGGTGACTGAATGCTGTTGAAATTCTGGACTGAAGGGCTTCATTAATTTTTGTCTCTGCACAGGCTTCTATTGAAGAGAAACACACACACACACACACACACACACACACACACACACACACACACACACACACCATGGCAAATGACAGAGCACCCTGAAAGATTAAAGACCAACATTTTCAGTAGGCATTTTCCAGTTTTCTTTCTTCAGTTTCATTCTCCCCTCTGATCGCTCTGCTGCTTATCTCTGTTTTACTGTGATCATGGTTGCTGATATCCCCCCCATTGTATGGACGGTTGTCAATTGCACATTCTAAACCACTTTGAGTCTCCTGGTAGGAGTCAATGAAGGGGAGTCAATGAAGTGGGCCAAAAATGATGTTATTTAGCAGGAAGTGACATCGAGTAGGTGACGGTCAGCCATAAGCACTTTGTTCTCACACAGAAATTCATTAGCTACAAAGGACAGAAGAGAAAATATGCAAATCTTGTTCATATTTTCAAGATATGAGAGAGACCAGTTATCATGCTGGGAGAGCCCAGCTGTAACGAGGGCCAGAGAAATGGCTTTTGGGGGCCACATTCGGCGCACGGGCCTTATTTTCGACACCCCTGTGTCAAATGGGACATGAAAAATGGGCAAAAGCAGATTTTGTTACTTCAAACCAATACAGCAATTTTCAACCTTTTTCCTCTCATGGCACACTGATCAGATGTTAAAATTGTCAAGGCACACCATCAGTTTTTTTTTTTTTTTTTACAATTGACAAGCCGCACTATGCTATCGGTAGGGAGCTCACATTCCCCAATGGCCCTATTAATACATGATCTTCCTCCAAACTCTCATGGCACACCTGTGGACCATTCATGGCACACCAATGTGCCATGGCACACTGGCTGGAAATCTCTGGTCCAATATGTGATCATCCGCTTGGTAAATCCAGGATGCCGACAAAACATCCATATTCCTTGATGCTTATACAATATTGCTGGTGCAGATCTGATTTGACTCATGGCAGCAGTGGAAGCTTACCCTGGGGAAAGGGAACAAATGCTCCCTTGCCCCAAAAAGATCTCGACATGTCAAAACTCCCCCACAAGATCCAGCAGGTAACTTGTTGGTGCCACTGCATCACCGCACCGGCAATTACAGTGGCTTGGGCCGCCCATCATCAAAGTTCTAGTTGTAGTGAAAAAGGGAAGGGAAAAAGCAAAACCCCAAGTTTTCTCTACTTCCACCACAAAAGACACAAATCTTTGTACTAAACAAATAGGAAAGGAGGGAATATTGGACAAAGTCTCTTGGTTTGAATTACCTGTAACAGTTCATGATGTAAATAATGAGTGATCCGATACTAAAGAGGAACACCAGTATTACCTAAAAGGAAAGAATTCAGAGTGCATCAGTGATAACATCACTAGAAAAATCCAGTGGACATCCTGATTCTAGTCCTGTGGCGATTCACACCTCTATCGACAATGCTAATTTATGGTCTCAAAAATATCATCACAATAAAGTGTACAGTGCACCCCTGGTATCCACAGACTTGGCATCTGTGGATTTGACTCATCGTGGATCCTGTGGATACCAGGGGAAAGCCACTTCCAGTTTGCCGCAGATTCAAGTCCCTGCAGATTTGCATATCCATGGGGGATCCAGAAATGGATCCCCTGCGGATAAAAGGGCACATATTTGATTGGCACATGGAGACACATGGAGGCTACTTCAAATGGTTGCAGGTAATGGTGCAAATTTCACCATATGGTGCAATGAGTCAGGATTGAACTAAGATCTCCTGACACCTGAGATGGAGTGATCAATGACATCTGGCCATGTTCCAGCCTCCAGCATTCTTCTTCCGTGTGTCCTGCTATCTGAGAACAGTGCAGGTTTAAAAGGTCTGATTCTTTGTACTGCCCATCACATCACTCACCAGCACACGCCCTACAGCTGTCTGAGCTGAAAGCATCATCACGATCCAGTCCTGAAACTTCCCTTTCCATTGCGTGAGCCTCTTATTCTTCAGGGTGACCACCTGTAAGAGTTGAAGGAAATAAACTGAGACTATCCCCCCACCACCACACGCACACAAGCAAAGTGCCAGTCTGTATTACAGTCTTGCACTTTCAGAGATAATGGATGATTTGTGTGCATCTTGTGATGGTCAATGGGGCATGTGCCGCCCCCCGAAGGCCTCAGAACATCCTCCAGAGAGTTAAAGGTGCCAAGAAACACCGATTTCATTATCCATGGGTTTTGACATCCACAGAATTTCAAACTTTCTCATGCTAATATTATAATGCCGTTGTACAAATCTATGGTAAGGCCACACCTGGAGTATTGTGTCCAGTTCTGGTCGCCGCATCTCAAAAAAGACATAGTGGAAATGGAAAAGGTGCAAAAGAGAGCGACTAAGATGATTACGGGGCTGGGGCACCTTCCTTATGAGGAAAGGCTACGGCGTCTGGGCCTCTTCAGCCTAGAAAAGAGACGCCTGAGGGGGGACATGATTGAGACATACAAATTTTGCAGGGGATGGACAGAGTGGATATGGAGATGCTCTTTACACTCTCACATAACACCAGAACCAGGGGACATCCACTAAAATGCAGGAGGTTGGCGGCTAGACAGACAAGAATTTCTTTACTCGCTGGGTCAGTGTGGACTCTTGCCACAGGATGTGGACTCTCTGTCCAATTCCCTTTTAATGGCCTGGATGCCTTTAAAAGGGAATTGGACAAGTTTCTGGAGGAAAAATCCATTAGGCGGTACAAGCCATGATGTGTATGCGCAACCTCCTGATTTTAGAAATGGGTTATGTCAGAATGCCAGATGCAAGGGAGGGCACCAGGATGAGGTCTCTTGTTATCTGGTGTGCTCCCTGGGTCATTTGGTGGGCTGCTGTGAGATACAGGAAGCTGGACTAGATGGGCCTATGGCCTGATCCAGTGGGGCTGTTCTTATGTTCTTAAAAATGTGTTTTTAAAACAGTAACATCTGGTTTGTAGGAAGATTTAGGAAGGGGGGCAATACCAGCTCTCAGCAGCCCTCCTAGTCCTGGCTGCTGTTCAAACTGTTTAGGCCAGAACCTCAAAGCAAAATGGCAGGACCCATCCTAGCTGAGATGCACCTGAGGTTGGGTTGCGTGACCTGCTTCTAGGTCCCAATCAACCTATTGAGGGTGTCTGAGTTTACTGAAGCCTTCTACATTTTGCAGTGTGGAAAGGGTGTTTCATGCTTTCCACCCAGCAACTTTGTGTGAGAGAATCTGGCATTTTGGGAAACCCTAACTGGATGATGGCCGGATCCCAAAGGATCTCCTCTATGGAGAACTCGTGCAAGGAAAGCGCCCTACAGGTAGACCACAGCTGCGATACAAGGACATCTGCAAGAGGGATCTGAAGGCCTTAGGAGTGGAGCTCAACAGGTGGGAAACCCTGGCCTCTGAGCGGCCCGCTTGGAGGCAGGCTGTGCAGCATGGCCTTTCCCAGTTTGAAGAGACACTTGGCCAACAGTCTGAGGCTAAGAGGCAAAGAAGGAAGGCCCATAGCCAGGGAGACAGACCAGGGACAGACTGCACTTGCTCCCAGTGTGGAAGGGATTGTCACTCCCGAATCGGCCTTTTCAGCCACACTAGACACTGTTCCAGAACCACCATTCAGAGCGAGATACCATAGTCTTTCGAGACTGAAGGTTGCCAACAACAAAAACCCCACATATCACAGAAAAGCAGTCCCTCCTCCCTGACCGCTTTCCCGGAGCCCAGTGGCGTACCTACCTGTAGTATTTGACCCGTATCAACACAGCAGCAGAAGGCATGCTGGAGTATCCTGAATAACAAGATGATCATTATGCCGCCCAGAAAAATGGAGAGGCAGCCACTCATGAAAGCTAACTGAACATACTGGGTGCAATGAGTTCCAAGATCTGTACTCCATTCTTGGAGGTCTGAAGGGTCACTTCCTACGTTCTCCTTAACATGGTCAGGAGCACGAAGTGTCTCTGAAGTTGTTTCCGGCATGTCTGCTTCCTCAGCTTTCCTATTGTTCACCGGAGATGTTCTAAGAAAGACCGTTCTAAGAAAGATGTTCTAAGGAAGGCAAGTAGAATCTTTGTGATGTCACTGCAGAGAAACAGGCTATGATGTCATTCTTGGCAAGAGCTAGTGACCAGCACGGGCTGCAAGAACTTGGGAGGACACATTGCATGGAAATTGTTGGGGAGTCTATTCCCCCCCCCCATTTTTTTGACCACGTAAACCATGGATGAACTTTTTGTTTGAGAAATGGTATGTGAATATTCTCAGTTATGACATGATTACTAGGGCTACACAAAACTCTGTTCATCTCAGAATGGGATAGAGCAGTGTTTCTCAAACTGTGGGTCAGGACTCACTAGGTGGGTCATGAACCAATTTCAGGTGGGTCCCCATTTATTTCAATATCTTATTTTGATATATTAGACTTGATGCTACCAGGGTAGGTGACTGCATTTGGGAAAATGTTACAGACCTGCAGTTTTAACAAGCTACTAAGTATATCCCTTTAACAATGACAGTAAATGGGACTTATTCCTTGGTATGTACGTGTAGGATTGCAGCCTAGGATTGTTAAAAATGGTCCTACTTGCTGATGTCACTTCCGGTCATGACATCACTTCTGGTGGGTCCTGACAGATTCTCATTCTAAAACGTTGGTCCTGGTGCTAAATGTGTGAGAACCACTGGGATAGAGTGTTTGTGAATGGGAGATGTGAAAGCTTGCAGAAGATGGAGAGCATACCAAACACTGGCTCCACCCCATGATGTGCCATCCTTTTCTCCTCCCTCTCTCTAATTTTCTAACTCTACATTCTCCTCTCCTCCACATTTTCTCTTCCTCTCTGGCCCCCTCTTCCTTCTCCCATCTAAGGAGGGAAAGAAGAGGAGGAGCGGTGGCGGCAAGTAGGTGGACAGGTACCTCTACCAAGCGACCTCTTCAGTTGGCCTCATGGAAGAATTGGTCCTGTGTGGCTGCTGTTTTTGAAGGCTGGCTTGATGGTTTGGGCCAACAAGATAGCATGGGGATGTTATTGCCCCTTCTCCTGAGTCCCAGTTCCCCTGCCAAAATCAACAGCACTGTGAAGTACAGAAAATGACATGGGGACTGGGAGACATGGACCTTCCATGGTTCTTGTAGATGGTTGCTCTTGTACATGGACCTTGTACATGAACCTCCCCCCGTCACATTGAGCTTGGCCCTTACAAGTGCACATGCCTGATATTGGAAGCTAAGCAAGGTCAGGCCTGGTTAGTACTTGGAAGGGAGACCGCCTGGGAATACCGGGTGCTGTAGGCTTCTACCATAGTCTTTCGAGACTGAAGGTTGCCAACCAGGGCTGAGGAAAAGAGCAACCAGCTATAAGAACGGCGTCCTATAGTTTCCAAAGTGCTTGAGAAAGCACAACAGTCCATTTTTCATTCCCCTCCCCTTCGGGCCACACAGCTTCCTTCTGCAGCTGTGGGATCAGATGTAGCTAGTTATCACAACGGTTCCCTCCCCATTGCAACATCATTTCATCAAAAGGTCTAGGGTTCCTCGAGAGGCTTAAAAAAAGAAGTAGAAAAAAAAGAGAGATATTTTACAGAGTGGAGGATGAATAATGCAATCAGGTTCCTCTTCATGCAATCAGAACAGCTGAGTAGGAAAGTGGTGATTTTGTCTGAAAAGGAGACACATGGCCGGGAAAACTAAGCAGCAAAACAACAGCTTAATAGCAGGAGAGCTAGTGGTGAGAGAACAACATGGTGGCTTTTAAGTGCAGTGATTAGCTCAAGGCCACCCTTCCATGTCTGAAAGCCAATGGGTTCCAGTTGCAGCTGGGACATCTGGGTTGTAATGTGAATGGCCATGAAACAATGGTCCAATGGCTGCCATTTTGGAACACTGTGTTTGTGTCTATCCAAGCTCTCTGGATAGTCCAGTACAATTACAATCAGTTATGCTTTGCAGAAGGCCTGACACCAGGTCAACCTCTGCTGAAGCAGGTTCTCACAGTTTGTGTGTACACAAACGCATGGTTGTCTTTAGGGAGTTACTCTATGAATACTCTTATGGCAGTGGCTCCCAACCTTTTCTACCTGGCAGCTCCCTCGACCTACTTGGCCACTGGCCACGGCTCCCCATTAGGTCTGCAATCCTATACAGCAGTGTTCTTCAACCTAGGGGTTGGGACCCCAAGGGGATCGCGAAACCTCAGTTGTGGGGTCACGGCAATTTACAAGCATGAAAATACTTGAAGACCACTGGACTAGAGCATCACTAGATGGTACCTAGAGATCACTAGCAGCACCACTGGTCTGGCTGCTGGGTGGAAGATGTCCTGTGGTCCTGTGAGTACCACCAGGCACCACCTCAAGTACCACTGGTGGTGCTCATACCCGTGGTTGAGAAACACTGCTCTATGGTATTAACAATCTTTGCATATAAGCAATTTATTCTCCATAAGAACGTAAGAAGGTTGGTTGGTTGACAACCTTCAGTCTTGAAAGACTATGGTATAGCCCTACAGCATCCGGCATTCCCAGGTGGTCTCCCATCCAAGTACTAACCAGGCCTGATGCTGCTTAGCTTCCGAGATCAGACGAGATCGGGCATGTGCAGGGTAACAGTTGCTGCGAACATAAGAAGAGCCCTGCTGGATCAGGCCAAGGGTTCATTCAATCCAGCTTCCTGTATCTTACAGTGGCCCACCAGATGCCTCTGGGAGCAGCCAAGACAATAAGAGACTTGCATCCTGGTGCCCCTCCCTTGTGCTTGGCATTCTGAGGTAGCTTTCTTCTAAAACCAGGAAGTCACACATACCCATCACGGCTTGTAACCTGTGTTGGACTTTTCCTCCAGAAATCTGCCCCATTGCCTTTTAAAGGCATCTAGGCCAGGTGCCATCACCGTATCCTGCAGCAAGGAGTTCTGTGGATTAAAGGTCTATTTCAGGGAGAACAGGAAAGCGTATGTAATGTCATTCTAATACGAAACACCTTCCTTTTTACACTTAGGTCTATGCCATCTCTGGAGGAGTTCCAAGCGAGGACTCAGGCACTTAGCAGCGATCGTTACAATACCAGCCTACGGAAATCTTTCCACTTCCTCCTGTTTTACTAATTTGGTAAACACTCTCAATAGCTTTTTAATACTTTAGCATGCTCAAACGTTGCCATCCCTCTCTCACTGCAACAGAAATACTATTGCTATTTGGGGGGGGAGTAGGCAAGCCACCTGCCATACATACGGCCGACCACTGGATGGCAGCATTTGCCTGCCTTTAACACCACACAAGCCCATCAGAAATCAGAGCATCACAGCCAAGATCACCCAGAGAACAAGATCACACAAAGAAAAGAGGAGTGCAGGGGTGATTTTTTAGCCATGGGTCAGACTTAACAATATTTGCTGGAAAAGAGATGCTTCTTTGATTTTCACTTGTCCAAGTTGTCCACGGATAGAGCAACTCTACGGATGTCTCGCAACTGGTAATCATTCCAAAAGGATATTGCAAGAGATGTCACTAAAATCCTCTCTGGCTGAAATTCATGATGGAGCACATGATTCTGGACCCCTCCCACTCTCCAGAGGACTGGATTGATAAACATTGGATATGTCTAAGGCTCACTAGGGTTCACTAGGGTGGTGTAGTGGTTTGGGAGGTGGACTTAGAACTGGAAGATCCAGGTTCAAACCTCCTCTCAGCCTTGAAGCTTCCTGGGTGACCTTGGGCCAGTCACTTTTCTCTCTCAGCCTCACCTACCTCGCAGGGTTGCTGTGAAGACAAAAGGAGGGGAGCAGCTGCATACATCGCCCTGAGCTCTTTGGAGGAAGGGTGGTGAAAAATAAAAATAAATAAAATAGGGTTGTGTTAGTCAGTGAGATTGTTCATTGTGTCACCCCCCATGATGGATATCCTCCCTTACCAGACCATACAGAAAAAAAATTCATTATCATTCACACAATATCATTCACACAATATCATTCAATCCAGTACCATTCAGTCCAATATCCAATATCATTCACACAATATCATTCAATCCAGTGGCATCACTTGGGTGGCTGTCACCCCCATTCACTTTATTTATTTACTTATTTTAATTAATAGCAGTTCAGGTCACCCAACAAATCACCGAACAATAGAAAACCAGTGGTCAAATTGATGACATACCACTGCATAAGAGTTCTAGTATGAGCTGTAATCCATGGAAATGAGACCTGGTTCATACTAACACCTCATTGGTTCCCTGCTGTGTCATAATAACAGCCTCATGGGCTCTCGGAACAATCAGTCTCATTGGTCAGTTTTGAGTTAAAGAAATCCACTTTTTGTTACGTAAGGCTGTTGCGTTTTCCTTTTGTGTTTTTTGGCTATAACCTTTGATGGAATACAGATACGTTAAGGTGATTTGATTCATTGCATTCTGCATTAAATTGCGGATCAAATGATATGTACCACAATGGTATTATTCAAAAATACCAAGATTTTCACAATTTTGTCAGTAGAGGGGTCACACACACACGCCCTGAGTGCATCCTGGTGCAATTTGCACAACCGCACCCCATAGTGACACCACTGCAGGTCAGTTAATGAACCAAATTGATCCAATTGATCCACATTTTATTCTAAAATTGCATACATGACCAGAGTAGATTACCTTAGTTCATGGACCCCTTAGGCACGAGACCCAACTGGGAGCACTTTCTGCACCCCCAGGATGACACCTGTCCAAAGATCTTGTATATTCAGAACATTTGGGGGAAATAGGTAACCTCATACTACACAATATAATATTGCAACAACCATGATAGGTAGAAAAATCTAGGATCAGAGGTGAATTTTTAAAAATCTGCATTTAAATATAGATTTTTATTTTTCCAGTTATGGAAGACAAAAACCTCAGAGATTCTTGGTGGCAAAAGAATTGTGCAACGTTCAGATGGAATGGAAACATGAACCATCTATCCCTAATTTGCCTCCTCGGCTGACAGCAGAACAACAACAGTTGCTCATTTGCATATGATAATTCATTTCAATGTTTGCAAATGGAAATTGTCCATCACTTAACAAGGCCAATTTTAGATGATCTTGCAGAGGCATTGCATGGCAAAAGTATTCATCTTCCTCTTTTTATTTTTTTTATTTTTTTTCCCTAGCAAGCTAAGAAACATCTTTGATCATGGGACTCTTGGCAGGGTGATAGAGAACACAGGCCCTGGGGTAAAGGATTTATAGGTTAAAAAAAATTACTTGGGAGGGGGGAGAGAGAGCTGATAGGTGATGAAGATACTTCAATGCAACACTCTAGGGCAGTGGTTATCAAACTTTTTAGCACTGGGACCCACTTTTTAGAATGACAGTCCACTGGAACCCACCAAAAGTGATTTCATTAACCTGGAAGTGATGTCATAGCCTGAAATGACATCATCAAGCAGGAACATTTTTAACACCCCCCATATGATCAAATCAAATTGTCATAGGTTCAATTCCAGGCATCTCCAGGCAGGACAGGGAAAAAACTCCTCACTGAACCCCTGAACAGCTGCTGGTACAGGTCATTACTGACAATACAGCTAAGGACGCAATCCTAACCAACTTTCCAGCACTGACATAAGGGCAATGCAACTCCGAGGTAACTCCGACCTTGCCTTGAGAAGGTCTTCATGACTGCCCCCCAACTTCAGGATGCAACACGTGCCCCACTGGCCCAGCTATGCCCGTGCTGGAAAATTGTTTAGGATTGAGCCCTAAATAGACCAATGGTCTGACTGTCTATAAGACTCTCTTAAGATCCCAAACAACTTTGATCAGGACCTGAACATAAGAGCCCCACTGGATCAGGCCAAAGGCCCATCTAGTTCAACTTCTTGTCTTGCACAGTGGCCCACCAGATGCCTCCGGGAGCACAAAAGACAACGAGAGACCTGCATCCTGGTGCCCTCCCTTGTGTTTGGCAGTCTGAGGTAGTCTACCTCTAAAATCAGGAGGTTGCACATACCCATCACGCCTTGTAACCTGTGGTGGACTTTTCTTCTAGAAATCGATCCCATCCCCTTTTAAAGGTATCTAGGCCAGGTAGACCACAGGTAGACCTACAGGTAGACCACAGCTGCGATACAAGGACATCTGCAAGAGGGATCTGAAGGCCTTAGGAGTGGACCTCAACAAGTGGGAAGCCCTGGTCTCTAAGCGGCCCGCTTGGAGGCAGGCTGTGCAGCATGGCCTTTCCCAGTTTGAAGAGACACTTGGCCGACAGTCTGAGGCAAAGAGGCAAAGAAGGAAGGCCCATAGCCAGGGAGACAGACCAGGGACAGACTGCACTTGCTCCCAGTGTGGAAGGGATTGTCGCTCCCGAATCGGCCTTTTCAGCCACACTAGACGCTGTTCCAGAACCACCATTCAGAGCGCGATACCATAGTCTTTCGAGACTGAAGGTTGCCTACATCCAGGCCAGGTACCATTAGCACATTCTGTGGCAAGGAGTTCCACAGACTAATTACACAGACAAAAAGAAATACTTCCTTTTGTCTGTCCCAACTCTCTCAACACTTAATTTTAGTGAATGTCCCCTGGTTCTGGTGTTGTGTGAGTGGGACAAGAAAAAAGTTTGAGAAGTAAAATCCTTTTGTACAGATATAAAGGTGGCCTAAGCACTCTCCCATCTTACCTGCTAAAAAAACAGGGCTTAAACTTTCCAGGTTAAAAAGAGAGAGAGAGAGAGAGAGAGAGAGAGAGAGAGAGAGAGAGAGATTGAGAGAGAGAGAGAGAGATTTTGGCCTGGAGTTTGGAAGCAAATGACCCAGTTGGCTCAGAACCTGCCTACTTTCCAGTTTAATAAACATGCATCTCCATTTAATGGGCAGTCTGTCAGTTCCATTTAATAGAAATCACCTACTTCTGTAATAATCATTAAACAAATTGACAGCGTAATAGCCAGGGCATCTCATCTTAATGCCACCTGCTCCATGAGAAAAATTTCCTGCTAATATCTTTTTTCCGAAAGGCCATTACTCTAGTTAACACAGGCAGGGCTCCCAAATATGACACAACATCAAATGCACTGGGGTGGATAACGCATACACAACGTACGAATAAGACACTGTTCTATATTCTCCTTATGATTAAAAAAGAAAAATCGCCTCTTTAGATTCCTGCCACCCATCCCTCATTAAATCCCAAAGCAGCTTCACGGATATATGTGAACACTGAAAGAAGGAATGACCAAACCCCACAGTAATCTGTGGCAATCTGTAGGAAACCTATGGGGCTTGTGCCATGCCTGGCCCTTGATCACATGGCATCACATCAGTGATGTGATTCCCACGTCCCCCCACATCCCCCCAGTCGACAGGCAGAAATCCCAACTTCTGGAGGTCTCTGTGAAAGAAAGAGGAGAAAACAACCAAGATTGACATGCAGCCTGATGTTTCTGCACCAGGAGGAGCAGGAGGTCTGGTCTAGAGGGTTGAGCCTCCATTTGCCTGAAGATAACATCTGAAGGTCGCCAGTTCGAAGCCACCGACACCTTGCGACCTTGAAGCAGCTGACAAGCTGAGCCGAGCTATTCCATCTGCTCTGAGCGTGGGAGGATGGAGGCCAGAATGTTGCGACCAGATCAAGAAAGAAACATCTGAATGTTGTGGTTTCTTGAAAGATAGAACCTTTCAAATTGTAAAAATCCCTACCGGGACTTAAATTGCCTGCTCATGTAAACCGCCTTGAATAAAGTCCGAGGAGAAATCTGAGGACATAGAAAGGCGGTATATAAATACCTGTATTGTATTGTATATTATTTCTGTTCTAATAAAATGGAGGGGGACGACTGTTATTTACTATTACTCTCTTTGGCTGCAGAGTGCAAGCCTGGCTCTCTGATGAAGCTCAGCAAAGCAGTGGCCTGAGAGGGAGTGTTGGATTTGCACGTGGGGGAGGGTGGGTGCTCTGTGGATGATCTCTGATCACCTACCTCGTCAACTTACCTCTACTCCACCCTGATCCCATAGCCACAGGCCTTATTTCCATGCCTGCTGTTTAAAAATATAGAAGCATGTGGAGGGGAGTACTGGTGGCCCAGGCCAGTGTTCTTCAACCTTGGAGTCGGAACCCCAATGGGGTCGCAAAACCTCAGTTGTGGGGTTGCAGCAACTTACGAGGATGAAATAGGCTGAAGACTGCTGGACAAGAGCACCACCTGGTAAAGGGGGTGTACTCCTTTAAGTACCAGGAGATGGTGTCCCAGCCCTGCTCATGTTCTTAGCCATTGCGCCATAACTGTGATCACCACCCTGTGGGCGATGTGGGACAATGTGCAGCACACATCTTGCTATTCTTGCACTGTGGTTGAGGACGAATTTTCTCAGCCATGAGAACCATCAGACAACTTTATTTGGCCTAATACTTTTTTTTTTTTCCCTAATCAGAAGCATAAGCACCAACTTGGTTTTTAAACCAATGGAGAAAAGTCTTCCACAAAAGGCTTTTTGCATCAAATACAACAGCCCATTTAGCAATGAGCAGCGTATGGGGTGGGGGCTATGAAACAAAATAGTAGCATTCCAAGAACATCCATGCTGTCATCCGTGTGATGGTGGAGGGCAATGACCAGAGAAAGAGACAGACAGACAGAGACAGACAGACAGATAGACCTGTTGTGAAATTCTCTACTTGATTTCAAAAATGAATTTGGAGGGGTTCAAAATCCCCCGACTGTGAAGAGATGAGCTCTAAAGCATGCTTCCAAGCCAGAGATCAGAGATATTTGTTCTGGTCAATGAGTCTTTCAACCACTCAGTCTTTCACCAACACCAACACATACACCAACGTACTCCTTACTAACCCCCCATAATAATATGGGGAGTAACGGTCTTTACTTTCCCCCTCATTGCTCTGATACCAGTACACCAAGAGTAAAGTGTGGAGTGTCCATGAGGCTGATATTTTCCCCCTCCCCTCTTCTCCTGTCAGTGCATCCTTCCATTGCTGTGGTAACACAGAGGAAAGAACTGAGAGCTGATGGAAGTTATAGTCTACAATGCTTACCCCAAGGGTAGCAGCCCTTGCAAAAGCTACAACTCCCTGTCTGTGCAACTTCTTCCTAATCAGCACAGCAATGGAAGAACATAAGAAGTGAGGAAAGGAGGGGGGAAGACCTTTTCACACTCCACAATTTACTCTAGGCATATTGCTAGAGCTGTTTAAAAATGGTGTTATTTACCTTACTCAGCCCACTGAGTAAGACCTACAGCCCAGTCTTATGCCTGCCTACTCAGAAGTAGATTCCAATCAACTCAATGGGGCTTACTCCCAGGAAAGTGCACATAGGATTGCAGCCTTCGGTTTTAACCAGGGCCAGGGTGGTGCAGTGGTTTGGGAGGTGGGCTTAGACCTGGAAGATCCAGGTTCAAGTCCCCCCTCAGCCACAAAGCTTCCTGGGTGACCTTGGGCCAGTCACTTTCTCTCAGCCTCACCTACCTCACAGGGTTGTTGTGAGGATGAATGGAGGGGAGCAGCTGCGTACACCACCCTGAGCTCTTTGGAGAAAGGGCAGTATAAAAATGTGAAAAATAAATAAATAACCCTATGTTACTCACTGGAAACAAACCCGTTTCCATATCAATTATTGGGACAATGGGAAGGAAGGAAGGACCCTCTCCTTCTCAACTCCTGCTGGGGTAACTAAAGGCAGCATTTGGAGATGTTTGGAAGGCTTATAAGGAGAACTAGAAAGGAGAGGAAAGATAATTTCTCAATTTCATATTTGCTCAGGCACAATCTGACTGCTACTCAATGGGGAAGGAAGTCTGATCATGTCAAAAAAACAAAACACAACAGTGTTTCTCAAACTGTGGGTCAGGACTCAGTAGGTGGGTCACGAGTCAGTTTTAAGTGGGTCACGTGGCACCTAGCTCAGCCACCATTGAAAAGAGTGAGCTGAAAAGACAGAGTGCAGAGCTGCTGGGCAGGGCAGGCTCCTGGTGGGAGAGAGTCCTGGTGCTTTGCCCTGAATAGGTGGGGAGATGGGATGCTGGAAAGGGGGGAGGGCTGCGTGGTTGGAGAAGGATTTAAGCCTGGGTTCTGCTTTGGCTTCCAAGCTGGAATGTTTGGATTCTGAGCTATGCAAAATAGCAGCACATGCACACTGTGAAATGGAACTTTTGACTTAGGTTTGAAGCCCAGATTGATTGTGTCACTTCTGGCCATGACTTCATTTCTGGTGGGTCCCAACAGATTGTCAATCTAAAAAAAAAAAAAAAAGGGGTCTCAATGCTAAAGAATTTAAGAACCATTGCAATACAAGATTTGACGCAGTCATCCATCTCTAAAGCAGGAACTGCTGGATCTCACTATGGTTACTCAGCAGTAAAACACAACAGGACTTTACGCAGTGTTTCTCCAACTGTGGGTCAGGACCCATGGTCGCGAGCTAATTTCAGGTGGGTCCCCATTCATTTTGATATTTTATTTTGAATATATTAGTCGTGATGCTACAATGGTATGTGACTGCCTTGGGGGAAATGTTACAGACCTGTACTTTTGACAAGCTGCTATGTATATTCTTTTAGCAATGACAGTCAATGGGACTTACTCCTGCGTAAGTGTGGGTAGAGTTGTAGCCTAGGATTGTAAAAAATTTTCCTGCTTGATGATGTCTCTTCCAGTCATGACATCACTTCCAGTGGGTCCTGACAGATTCTCATTCTAAAAAGTGGGTCTGGATGCTAAATGTGTGAGAAGCACTGCTCTGTAGCATATATTCAGAAAACCCCTTGCCTCCTGAATTTGTCCATATTTGTAGTAGCCGCTCTGCCTTTCCACCTGGCCAACTGCCACTGAGCCCTCTGTGTCCATCATCCCAGCTCTTTCAGGCTGACGCTCTCCTCTCATTTGGTCAATGAGCTTCTCTGGTCGCAGGGCTCATTACAAAAGGGATCCTTGAGGCTAATGAAGGATTTTTTAAAAGCCTTATGCAAGCGGCTTGATTGAGGCAATCAGGCTGATTTGGAAACCATGTTTTATCTGATGGGGCCTCTTTAAACCTAATGAGGGAACCAAAAAAAAAAAAATATGCTGGAGATAATAAGAGACCGAATGCCTCAAGGGGAACAGCAGCCACACTATTGCAGAGACCTCAGGGCTTAGAAGTGATGCTTCAATTCCAGGTGCCTTGCAGCATTGACTGCAGAGCAATGCTGATGCAGGCATGAACCTCTTCCACTGACCACCTCATCCAGTCTCCTCTCAATCCTTTCTGCAATGGTCCCATTTCCCAGGGATCATGTGCACTGCGTGAGAAGAGGCTGCAGGGAGTCAATTGTACCCATGTCCAGGGTCATAAAAAGAGTCCAGGAGTCAAAGCAGGGAGCCCAGAAATGTCCTGGGATCTTACATTTTCTGATCTCACCAGGGCTCATGAGAAGGGGGTACATCATGCCTGGGTCTGGGGTAAAAAATGGGACCCGGGCGCCGAAGGAGGGGAGACAGAACATTTCCTGGAAGCTCAAAATATGTTTGCACATATTGTGTGAAGATTAGCATTCACATTTTGTGTGAGCCTGCATAATTTCACATAGTGCAATTCATAGAAATTATGATCCAATGAGAAAGACTGAAAGCCGGATGTGGAGATATTCATCCTAGCTGGTCCTGAAACCACTTAAGCAGTCACAATAAGCAAACACCTGCTTTGTCACAAGGAGAGCTGCAGCCACTTGCAAACATAGGGTTTTCACTTATTTGAACAGGGCCCACAAGAGGGGAGTGCAGGGGATAAATTGTACCCCAGCCCAGGATCAAAAGGGAGGCCTAGGAACCAAGGAAGGGTGTCGTAAGCTCCTGGGGTTTGGGGTGCTCAGAGTTCTTGGTTCTCAAACCCTAGAGCCCTCAAGGACCCCTGTTCAGTAGTACTGCCACCACCCTGTATGTGCCAGTGTCTCAGTCCAGGGACACTCAGACCCTCTAAGGCTTAATTCTATCCCTTGCAGGCACTGAGCACTTTCTTTAATCAAAGCCTCAGTCCTCAAGTTACTAGTTCTCAGTGAGTATTTGGTAGCTTGCTGAACGGCTAGGCAGGATTCTGAACCTTTGTCCCCAACAGACAATGAAACAACTTAGTAAAAGGATTTTTACTTTATTAAGTACATAGGGTTACATAAAGTTACAAAAGGCAGCAAATGCTAGAGGCATAAAACTTCTAGGAAACATATCAGCATTAAAATAATCATAATAATACAGGTATTTATATACCGCCTTTCTTGGTCGTCAGATTTCTCCTCAGACTTTATTCAAGGTGGTTTACAAAGATAGGCTGTTCTAAATCCCCATAGGGATTTTTACAATTGAAAGGTTCTATCTTTCAAGAACCACAACATTTCACATGGATCTTTCTGATCTGGTATCACATTCTGGCCTCCAGTTTCCTCCCACGCAAGCTGACAAACAGCTCCTTCATCTCTCACATGGAGGGCAGCCAAGACGCTTCTTCGCTCACACCAAAGAGCAGGTGGATTAACTTGGCTTGCCTTGTCAGCTGCTTCAAGGTCTCACCATTCACGGTGCTGGTGGCCTCGAACTGTCGACCGGCCTCGAATTGGCAACCTGCAGATGTTATCTTCAGGCAAAGGGAGGCTCTACCCTCTAGACCAGACCTCCTGTTCCTCCTCCTCCTTTGTTAATAGCAAAGCTAACTGGCTAACTCTATTATTCCCTAACTCTCACCTGGGTCAGCTTTCTTTTGTAGATCTTTCAGCTCCAGGTTACCTATGAGGCCATATGGCCTTGGTGAACCAGGCTCTCCACCTGCAGGATGTTGCACCCACAACCTTTACCACCAAAGACACAGACACACCCCTTGGGCTTTGTTCTTATACTTCTCAGGCTAACAGGATGGAGGTGACTCTGTACTTATTTAAACTGTCCAATCAGAAACTCTTGGGGACAGAATCTTCCCGAAGTGGGGCTGGATGCTAGCCCTCTTATTTCTTCCCCTCCCCACTGGAGATCCACAGCTGCATTCCATCCTTGATGGGCGCCTTCCTGTCTGCACTGAGTTGTTAATTTCATTGTTGTTACTCACATCCTTGCAGCTAGAAACTGCAAGCCACTTCCCTGTTACTGGTTTAGTTTGGTACAGGCTCTATATGCTACTAGGCCTAAACTGTACATATTCACGACAAAGGGACCTTCCAAATTTTCTGGGATCTTACATTTTCTGGTTTCACCAGTGCTCATGAATGGGGAGGGGTTACGTTGTACCTGGGTAAAAAAGGGGACCCAGGAGCCAAAGGATGGGAACCGGAAATTTCTTGGAATCTCAGAACATGTTTGCATACGTTATGTGAAGACTAGTGGTCATGTTTTGAGTAAGCCTTAGATAGGATCCTATATCATAATTTGTAGAAATTATGATTCAGTGGAGAAGGGAAGGGGCCCTTATGCTCTTATGATGTTCTCTCTGGGCACAATCTTTGGCCAGAGCACAAGGCAGCTGGGTCTGGAGAGGGCCAGAGATCGCCAAACAAAGGTGTAGTGTCATCCCTTCCTGACACCCTGGTGACATCTTGGTATGATGTCACTGGTCCTCGTCCTTAGCCACAAACTGCCCCAAGAGGTTTATGGAATGATCTTCTGACCCTTCAAGGGGATGTGACAGAATCCTTACGGTTCCACTGCAGTGAGAG
Source organism: Tiliqua scincoides (assembly GCF_035046505.1). Taxonomy (NCBI): domain Eukaryota; kingdom Metazoa; phylum Chordata; class Lepidosauria; order Squamata; family Scincidae; genus Tiliqua; species Tiliqua scincoides. Next base: position 11,135,548 of record NC_089831.1, on the reverse strand, counting down.
ATTTAAATTTAAACTGCAGTCAGTTTTAATGCTGCTCTGAACATGGAGAGTTTGTACACTGGAGCACATCAGAGCATACTTCATGTATTCCGTACAATCCGGCTCGTCCTCTTAGGTCATCAGAGAAGGCCTTTTTACAAGTGCCGCCGCCTAAGGAGGTACGTGGGGCGGTGGCAAGAAAAAGGGCCTTCTCAGTAGTGGCACCAGCGCTATGGAATTCCCTTCCCCTTGACTTAAGATTGGCTCCCTCTCTTGAGACTTTTCGGCGAGGCCTGAAGACCCTTCTGTTTAAACAAGCCTTCTGAGTTCTTGGTCTTTTAAACATCTTTTCAACATCTTTTAGTATTTTTTACAGGCCTGATTCTTTTATGATTTGCTGCTCTATGCTCTTTTTACCTGACTTTTTATCTGACTGCTGGTTTTATGATGTGTTAATGTGTTATTATGCTTTTATGTTTTTAAATTATGTTTTAATCTGATTTTAACCTGTTGTAAGCCACCTTGAGTCACTTCGGGGAGAAAGGCGGGGTAAAAATAAAGTTATTATTTTTATTATGTTGGCTGCAGAATGAAAAGGAACCAAGCAAAGCTGATGAGGACCAGTGAGGGAGTGATCCTGGAACAGTGTGGCTGAGAAACACGGCCCACTGGTATTTGCATGAACGTGGCGAAATCTCTGAATTGAGCTGCTTGTCATTAGTGTGATCTCCCTGGCTTTTCCTGAGCCCATCTCTGATCTCACCAGGGCCACCAGGCAGGCGGTTTGTTAAAGAACACCGCTTTGCGGCAGCGGGGATTGCGAAAACAATCAGGCTTTGGGCTTCTGATGCGATGCTTCGGCACAAGGCTTGTTGAATGCATTATCTAATTCCATAATGCCCGCAGCTGCTCATAGTGGGAATTCAAGGGAGTAAAAAAGCAAGCATGATTTTACACACCTGAAGCTGTGATATTAAATTGCACGGCTCAGTAGGATTACACCTCTGGAGCACTTCCTTGTGAAACATACACTGTATGTCGGGAGTATTCAAGTGGGAACGCATTTGATGCATTCCTAAGGGAATAAGCCCAGGACTGTGAAGTTCATTATCAAGATCCTGAGCTCAGGCAAAATGCGGCTTCATCGATCTCTCAGGTTGCCACCTTTTTAACTCACCCTGCTCCTGTGCCACTAAGAAGAGCGCAATAGAAATATAAGCAGGTGAAGCTTTTTTTTTTTTTCTGGCACAGAGAGAAGTGATGGAAAAAGCAGCACCTGCTCAATTTCTCTCCAGCTGCTCGTAAAGGCGCAGGAGCAGAGCTGGTTAAAAAAAAAATGGCAACTGTGGAGAACAATGAAAATAAGAGCCACATTTGTGCATTTGTATTCTAACAAATATGGGTCCATGAATGTTTTCCAACCTCGAAGTTGTAATGGAAGATCAGAAGATCATCAGGTGGATGATGTGGTGTTGACAGCGATTCCCTGTTTTGACAGCTGGTTGACAGCTCTGGGAAGGGCAGGGCTGGCTCTACAGCTGTAGTCAGTCAAGGCGAATGGAGACCTGGTTGGACACCTGAGCTTCATTTGACCTTGATGGGACCCGAGCTAATGAGGTAGCTCACAGCTGAGCTGCATTTGGACTTAACAAGGGGCTGCAGGATAAAAGGCAGAAGTTGGAATGGCATATTAATGGCTTAATGGCATATTAATGGCACCTATGAGATGTCAGTTGGGTTGCTACCTCCTGAAGGGTGTAGTGCCTGACCAAAGGTTGGGCAGCACTGCACTATAAATAGTACAGATTTAGATTTAGGGTACAGATGGGGTCCCCTTTCAGAATCCAGTCCATGTATAACTCCTTTGAAGCTTGGGGTATTTTCCCTTGTGCACAGCACTGAGAGCATATCTTCAGCACATCTACTTTTTGGCAAGAACAATATTTTATTTGTGGTCGGGGGCTGTCATTGTAGGTGGGTGGGTGTGTGCGGCAATTTATGAAAAATCCACACTCGGTAACTTAATATCATACAATCGTATCACATTAATATTGCATGCTTAAAAAAATGCTCCTTCTCACCCTGCCTTAGAATCAAGTTTTGAAACTGTTGCCGCCCCATAATTGTACAAACACATTTCCCATTTGAGAAAGCATGGATAGGTATCCATAAGTCACCGAGAGGCTGGAGCCGCTCACACCCAACTCATCATTTCAAAACCAGCCCCTTTCATTTTGCGTGCAAACCGTAAATCATGAAACACCGATTCCCGGTGACTTATAAGCTCTTGAGGTTTCTGCCTAGGATTCGGGCATGCTGTCTTTTATTTTTGTACTAATGACATCATTTACAATAACCTCTTTCAACACATCTGTATTTATTTATCTCTTTATTTACTTGACACCAAGGCTCCCAGAGCGGTTTATGTAGAATTAAACCATGGGGAATCGCTTTTCCCTCGAGGAATGCCTTAAGAACATAAGAAGAGCCTCCTTGCTGGATCAGGTCAATCTAGCCCAGCTTCCTGTATCGCACAGACGCACCAGGGCACACACAAGACATCAAGAGACCTGAATCCAGTTGCCAATCCCTGGCACCTGGCATGATCAGGTAGCCTGCTTCTAAAAGAAGGAGGTTGCACGTTCCCATCATGGCTTGTAACCTGTGATGGACTTTTCTTCTAGAAATCTGTCGACTCGTTGGCAACCTTCAGTCTCGAAAGACTATGGTATCGCGCTCTGAAAGGTGGTTCTGGAACAGCGTCTAGTGTGGCTGAAAAGGCCAATTCGGGAGTGACAATCCCTTCCACACCGGGAGCAAGTGCAGTCTGTCCCTGGTCTGTCTCCCTGGCTATAGGCCTTCCTTCTTTGCCTCTTTGCCTCAGCCTGTTGGCCAAGTGTCTCTTCAAACTGGGAAATAATAATAAAAAAAATAATAAAACTTTATTTTTATCCCGCCCTTCTCCCTAACGGGACCCAGGGCGGCTAACAACATATTAAAAACAATAGAATTTAAAAAACATTAATACAAACAGATAAAAACATTTAAAAACACACTACAGGGCCATATAAACAGTAGTCAGATTAAAAGAGTAAAAGAGCAGATCACCGAGGAATCAAGCCTGTAAAACTAAAAGATGTATAAAAAGTTAAGAAGGCCAGAAATCAGAAGGCTTGTTTAAACAACAGTGTTTTCAGGCCTCGCCGAAAGCTCTCAAGAGAGGGAGCCATTCTCAAGTCAAGGGGAAGGGAGTTCCATAATGTTGGCGCCACTACCGAGAAGGCCCTATTTCTTGCAGCCACCCCCCGGACCTCCTTGGGTGGCGGCACTTGCAAAAAGGCCTTCTCTGATGACCTGAGATGGCGAGCCGGATTGTACGGGAGTAGGTGGTCTCTAAGATATCCTGGCCCAGAGCAGTATAGGGCTTTAAAGGTCAAAACCAGCACCTTGAATTGGGCCCGGAAACGAATGGGCACCCAATGCAGCCCCCGGAGAAGCGGGCTGACAGAGTCAAACCGCCTGGCTCCGGTGACCACATGGGCCACCGCATTCTGTACTAATTGTAGTTTCCGAACCGTCTTCAGGGGCAGCCCCACATAGAGCGCGTTACAGTAATCTAACCTCGATGTCACCGTGGCATGGATCACCGTGGCCAGGTCTGCACGATCCAAGTACGGTCGCAGCTGGCGCACCAGCCGAAGCTGAGCAAAGGCCCCCCTAGCCACAGCCGCCACCTGGGAATCCAGGAGCAGCTGCGAATCCAGGAGGACCCCCAAGCTGCGAACCTGCTCCTTCAGAGGGAGTGCAACCCCATTCAGAGCAAGTCGATAATCCAGCACCTGCATCGAGGATTTCCGAACCAGGAGAGCCTCTGTCTTATCCGGATTTAATTTCAGCTTGTTAGCCCCCATCCAGATCCTCACTGCTTCCAGACAGCGCTCCAGGCTCTCAACCGCCACCTTGGAGTCTGGAGGAAAGGAGAGATAGAGCTGGGTGTCATCAGCATATTGATGACACCTCACTCCAAATCCCCGGATGACCTCTCCCAGCGGTTTCATGTAGATATTAAATAGCATGGGGGACAGAATTGAACCCTGCGGCACCCCGCACCTCAAGGGCCAGGGTGTCGAACAGGCATCCCCCAGCACCACCATCTGGGACCGACCCTCCAAGTAGGAGCGGAACCACCGCAAAACAGTGCCTCCAACTCCCAACTCGGTCAATCGGCCCAGAAGGATACCATGGTCGATGGTATCGAAAGCCGCCGAGAGGTCCAGCAGGACCAACAGGGACGCACTCCCCCTGTCCAGTCCCCGGCGTAGGTCATCCACCAAGGCGACCAAGGCAGTTTCTGTCCCAAAGTCCGGTCTGAAACCAGATTGAAAAGGATCCAGATAATCCGCTTCATCCAAGACCCTCTGGAGTTGGGACGCCACTACCCGCTCAATTACCTTGCCCAGAAACGGGATGTTGGAGACTGGCCGATAGTTATTCAACACAGTGGAATCCAGGGAGGGCTTCTTCAGGAGGGGGCGAACCACTGCCTGCTTCAAGGCGAGCGGCAATGTCCCCTCCATCAAAGAAGAGTTGACCACCCTCCCCGTCCACTCAGCCAGTCCCCCCCGGGCCGCTCTAATCAGCCAAGCTGGGCAAGGGTCAAGCAGGCAGGCAGACGGCCTCACACTCCAAAGGAGTCTGTCCACATCCTCAGGCTGCACAAGCTGAAAAGAATCCCACAATACTGGACAAGCAGTTGCCAAGGGGACATCAACAGACATTGTCAATGTGGCATCCAAGTCGCGACGAATACGATCAATTTTATCTGCAAAGTGTTGGGCAAGCACGTCACAGCGGCTGACCGTGTATTCCTCCTGGTCCACTGGCGGGGCCTGATGGAGGAGGCCCCGCACCACACGGAACAGCTCTGCCGGATGGCTATCAGCAGACGCAATGGTAGCAGAGAAGAACGATCTCTTCGCTGCTACCACCGCCACGGAGTAGGCTCTATAATGAGCTCTACTCCGTGTCCGATCGGATTCATCATGAGTTTTCTGCCACCATCGCTCTAGACGCCTGCCCTGCTGCTTCATCGTTCGCAGCTCCTCAGTGAACCAAGGAGCCGCTCCGAGTCTGCGGCGTGGCAGAGGTCGCTCCGGAGCAATCTCATCCACAGCCCTGGACATTTCCCCATTCCAGAGGTCGACCAGGGACACAGATGAGGCACCAGTCTTGGCAGTGGGAAAATCCCCCAGGGCCCTCAGGAAGCCTTCAGGATCCATTAGCCTCCGGGGGCGGACCATAGAAAACGGTCCCCCGCCTCTGCGGAGGTAGGAAGTCGCAACAAGCCTAAACCCTACTAGGAAATGATCTGTCCATGACAACGGAGTGATGTTGATCTCCTCTACCTCCAGATCATTGCCCCCATGCCCAGCTGTAAACACCAGGTCCAACACGTGTCCTGCTGTATGTGTCGGGGCCCAGATCTTCTGGGACAGGCCCATGGTTGTCATGGCAGCCATGAAATCCTGAGCTGCACCTGCCACAGGGGCCTCGGCATGAACATTGAAGTCCCCCAGCACTAACAGGCGGGGGGCCTTCAATGCCACCCCTGAGATCACTCCAGTCAGCTCAGGCAGGGAGACTGTTGGGCAGCAGGGCGGGCGGTACACCAACAGAATCCCAATCCTGTCCGGCCCTCTCAACACAACATGCAAGCACTCGAACCCAGGAGACTGCTGGACAAGGCACCTGGTAAGGGAGATGGACTCACGATAGACCATTGCAACTCCCCCTCCCCGTCCCTGCAATCTTGGCTGCTGCAACACCTGGAAACCTGGCGGACACAGTTCAGAGAGACTAACGCCTCCCTCCCCGTCCAACCAGGTCTCTGTAATGCATACCAGGTCGGCTTTCTCATCCAGGATCACATCCCGGATGATACAGGTCTTGTTATTCACCGACCTGGCATTCAAAAGCAGCAGCTTCAGATCCAGGGACTCACCGCCAGGACCACCAAGTACCCGAGAATTGAGGGAAGGACCAGAAGGGGAGATAATCTGCCTACGATGAACTCTCCTTCTCCTGTAACGGCCTGTCCGACCCCCACCACCATATCTCCCCTGGCCTGTCACACTCTTGATAGTGGCACCCTTCCCTTCCCCTGAGCTCCCTCCCGAGTGAACAGACATGTGGCGAGGCCCACCTTCTGAGACTGGCCTGCAGGCAGATCCTCGGCTATTAAAATAACTATTGCTCCACTCTCCCCAGCCTCAAACAAAAGGGGAGAATCTCCGACGACTGTTGATTGGACCCTGTTCAAGATGGTAGCAGATCTTCCGGGCACGAGCCCCAGGCTAAGAGCCACGGGCCAAGAGCCCTTTGGCTCTTGCCCTTCGGCTCGCGCCAAAGGCTCGCGCCTCTGGCGAGCCCAGCACTGATGTAAGTACCTGCCAGGGGAAGGGAGGAGGAAAGCAATCAGGCAAGCAGGTGGACAAGCTTGCAAACTCCACCCCTCAGCCAGCCAGCCAGCCAGACCCCCAGCTGGGCTTGATGGGCCCTTCCAATGCCATGCTGCAATGCCATTGGAAAGGCCATGCTGCACAGCCTGCCTCCAAGTGGGCCGCTCAGAGGCCAGGGTTTCCCACCTGTTGAGGTCCACTCCTAAGGCCTTCAGATCCCTCTTGCAGATGTCCTTGTATGGCAGCTGTGGTCTACCTGTAGGGCGCTTTCCTTGCATGAGTTCTCCACCTTTTAAAGGCATCTGGGCCAGGTGCCATCACCACATCCTGTGGCAAGGAGTCACCACCATAGCCAGCTGTGCTTTTCTCCTTGTGCCTATTCATGATGTCAACCTTTTCCCAGCATGGCTGTTGTGAACCTTAACTATGGCTAGATGCGTACAAGTGCCGCAAAATGCTTCCCAGCATGCTAGGAGAAAAGGGGAAACCAATGTTGAAGGGGCAGGGTGCTGTCCTTTTCAGGGCGTCCACAGGATGCTTCTCTTGCATCTGCGCTCCCGTTTTGAAGCAAATTCATTTCTAAGAGCCAATGAGACGACGTCACAGAGCCAGAGATTACCACGCCTAAATGAGACATGTGTTCTCCTAATTAGAAAATGTAATCACCTCGGGCAGATTCATTATTGCTGCCTTTCTGTTTGTCATTTCAGCAGCCTTAAGGTCTGCGGGTAATTCCTTTATCTTACTTCGACTCAAGGACATCAAGTTTTTAATCATTAAGTACCTTAAAGTCTCTCTTTCAAGGAACTTTGAAGAATAATTACTTTTTGGGGTCATGTGAGGGTTTTATGCCTCCCAAAAGTTAGGAGGGAAGGCCTTTCATCGCTGGCATCGATAGATCTCTTTGAAAATCAGGATTTTTTCACATTGGCCAGGAAGTTAGGGTGTCTGGCCAGCCCACCTGGCTGTATTCCTGTATTGCAGTGTTTCTCAAACTGTGTTTCTCAAACTGTTTCTCAAACTGTGGGTTGCAAGCTGATTTCAGGTGGGCCCCCATTCATTTCAATGTGTATTTTATTTTTAATATATTAGACTTTATGCTACCATGGTATTGCATTTGGGGAAATTACAAATCTTTTAACAGGCAATTATGTATATGCTTTTAATCATGATAGTCAATGGGGTTTGCTCCTGGGTAACTGTGGGTCGGACTGCAGCCTTTGGGAAGTTTGGGGAATTTTTTTTTTTTTTTAAAAGACCAGCAACTGATTAGAAGGGTTAGGAGGAGGGTTCTTTATGTTAAACAAATTTTTATACTTATTGTAAATGTTTAATTAATTTGATTTTGTCATATCCTAAAAAATTGCTAAAAATTTGCTAAAATTGCTAAAAATTTTCTTGCTTGATGATGTCACTTCCAGGATAATGACATCACTTCCAGTGGGTCTCAACAGATTGTCATTCTTAAAAGTGGGTCCTGGTGCTAAAAATTTGGGTACCGCTGCTGTATTGGGTATACGTTACTGCATGCATACAATGGTTTCTGCAGGTACAAATGTCAGGGGTTGAGCCCTTGTCTGACCCCTGCCTTACCTGGCTGCAGGCCAGGGGCAGAACTGTCTGGCCATAGAGCCACCACCACCTCTCCAGCTTACCAGGTAAGACGTAGGGCAGCGGGGTGGGAGAGACCGTCCCCCCAGGGCTCACCTGACCTGAGCAGTGAGCAGGGCTGAGTCACCATTAACCACCAAAGAGGAGGGAAGCAGGCCAGGGTCAGGGCCCCTTTAAGCCTAGAAAGGGAGGCAGGGGAGGAGCCGAGGGTGTGGCTGGGGAGGATAAAAGCTGGGAGGCCTGGGATGACAGTCAGTTCTGGAGAGGGAAGGCAGGAGGCTGGAGCTGGAGCCCCTTCCTGAAGACCAAGGGCCTCAGGTCCTGCCTCCAGGGAGGAGGACAAGGGTGTCATGAATCCCCTCCCCCTGGCTTGGTCTGAGGCTTCCCCTGCAAGGAACCCCAGGGAGGTGGACACCCCACCCAGGGGTCCCATGAGACCATCCAGCCGACCCTCAGCACCCTGCCAGATGACGCCCTGAGACCCCCCCTTTTCAGGGCACCCCTCACACAAACATTGTGGGAACAACGCTATAATCTAAACTTAGAGCACTGTGGGGAAGCAGGCAGTGGTATAGCTGGGGTGAGGAATACATGCCCCCCACAGTGGAGTGCTGGTTTTATGCTGTCTCCGCTGCTACATGAAGCTAGATTGGAAGCAAGGGCTGCACATGCACAGGGGAGGGGGTAACAGCACAGGTGCAGGAGAGTGTCACCCTCCTCCATGACTTCACCCAGACCCAGATGCTACCAGGGCCTGGCAACACAACTGGAAGGGGAAGGGATTAGAAACAAACTGTGGCATCTGTCCTGAGCTCCAGCTAGCACGGTGGTTCTTGGGTAGTATAGGGAAAGGGGGTGCTTGATGCAGCAACAGCAGGTCTCAGAGCAATTCACAAATGACAAGAAAAGGATGAAGATGGACAACAATGAGATTTATACCCTTCTGCATGCATACCCAAAATTCCATTGGTGGGCATAGACGTCATTATGGGGTAAGATGAGAAAGGATCCTTCTCCTGTGTCTTGATGGCCCTTCCCCAGCCCAAGATGGGTGCTTCTTTACCAGCATGTAATTAATCTGTGGAACTCCTTGCCACAGGATGTGGTGATGGCATCTGGCCTAGATGTCTTTAAAAGAGGATTGGATGGATGGATAGGATGATGATGAAGATGCAGGTAGATTACCCTTATTCAGACACCTGGACTATTCCAAAATCCAGGCATTTTTCTCCAAGACTTAAAAAAAATACTTTATGTAGTGTGAACACTAGAAAGTTTCGTGCTCGTTCTCACGTACAGTGCAAGTACTGGCTGCAAGTTCTGATCCGTGGTGTGCACCTGTACAGACACTGCTGAAAAATGTCAAAGAGGCCTGCAGCCACCCATATAAGTAACAGTTACCCTGCACATGCCCAAACTTGTCTGATCTCAGAAGCTAAGCAGGGTCAGGCCTGGTTAGTACTTGGATGGGAGACCGCTTGGGAATACTGGGTGCTGTAGGCTTATACCATAGTCTTTTGAGACTGAAGGTTGCCAACCAGAAGGAGAAAGCATTTTTCATTGTATTGATGCATTTATTCCAAATTCCAGACAAATCTGAAATCCAGACACCTTCCCATCCCAAGCTGTCTAAATAAGGGATACTCAACCTGCTCACAATACACAAGATCACAACATAGAAAGACCTGGAAATTGAAATGCATTTAGGGATAGAAAGCAACCACCCTCTCTATTCTCACTGGTGCACGAGGCAAACTCCCGAAGGAAATATCTGGCCAATATTGTCATTGACAAGATAATAGTTGAACAATTTCAACGAGCCACACTTCTAGAAACATCAAACATTATGCAGTGAGATCTTAGCAGCAACTGTTACCCTGCATATTCCCGATCTTGTCTGATCTTGGAAGCTAAGCAGGGTCAGGCCTGCTTAGTACTTGGATGGGAGACCGCCTGGGAATACCGGGTGCTGTAGGCTTATACCATAGTCTTTCGAGACTGAAGGTTGCCAACCATCTCCCTATACTGAACACTATCTCCCGATCTTGTCTGAGCTCGGAAGCTAAGCAAGGTCAGGCCTGGTTAGTACTTGGATGGGAGACCGCCTGGGAATACCGGGTGCTGTAGGCCTATACCATAGTCTTTCGAGACTGAAGGTTGCCAATCATCATCATCATCATCACCAGTTCTTAAACTCTTGGGTAGAGTTCAAACTAGTGAGTAGTACTCAGAAATCTCAGGCCAAACACCTGTTGGGCTGTGACGCCACTGATACTAGCAGTAGCAATAATATACGGTTTGATTCAGAATATGAATGTGTTCAACCAGTGGTGTTACTAGGGCTTGTGTCACCTGGTGCAGGATGCCAGTGCATCACCCCCATGAAGGACCACCTCCCATGCAGTGGGTGGGGCAATATCCCAGGCGGTGGGCGTAGTGATATATTATTGCCCTGCCCCACTTTTTTTTGGCTATAGCTTTTGATAGAAATGAGATATTTCAAGATGGTTTATTTCATTGCATTCTGCGCATTTGATGTGCAACAAATTACGCATATACATATTACACAATTACAATATAACGTATCAGCCCCCCCCCCGTTTGGGTCACCTGGTGCGGCCCACGCACTCCTGCACCCTCCTAGCGACGCCACTGTGTTCAGCCTGTCACACTTGTTTAAAGGTGAATATGCAAAACTTATTAAAACAATTGTCTCCTTGCTCTCCAAGACACACACACTGAAGATCACTGTGAAGCCATTGCCCTCCTCAGACACTATGCCCCTGGATGGATCTCATGCATGAGTTTGGCAGTGTGACACATGCTGACATGTTTGTTGGCCACATGTCGGGGCCTCCTCATATTCTGTGTTTATCTGCAGAAAGAAGCACAGAAGGCAGGCAACAGTCCCCCACACCATGTGAAGCCCTGAACTCCAGTGCCCCACATCACCCAAAGGAACGTTCTCTGAGCTCAGTGCCGCCCTCTATAGGCAAGTGCTGTAAACTATTTTTATGTATTTGATTTAATATCAACATTCCATATGTTAAATATTAAGCATATTTAAACAAGGCATCCTGAAAGAGGAACAAATGGGGACAACATTTGGGAAAAATAAGGACAGTGCTTTCTCAGGGGCATAGATCAGGACAACTGAAATGTCTGCAATCCTATAAGGCCTTGGACAAAATGTTCAGGATGTCACCGTAGCTGAATCGGGAACTTGAAGCCCGAGGCTCTGTGAGATGTCACTCAGGCACTTTTTCTTTTCCTATACACCAAATTCTGTTCCTGGAGGGGGGGAGTGGAATAACCCAGAACAAGAAATATGTCATAAGCAATATGTTACAAGTTGGACTTGAGACCTATTTCCTGTTTGGGAGGGAGACTTCTTCAACTCTTGATTTCCCCTGGATTTTGCCCGGTCCTTGCAAACCGTAGATTAAATCTTGCACATTAATCCAAGTTTCATATACATGGCTCAGTATCCTCTATTATTCAGAATTGCCAGACAAAAGAGGGAGGCTTTGAAGCATACAAAGTGTGCTTGGAAAAGTGGCAGTCTTGATTCTTTCTGTATGCTGGTGGAGGGCTGGAGGTATTAAGAGTGATTTATATTCTGTCAGTTTTATTCAAGAGAAATGATATTCTATATTTCAGCCTTTTTCTGATTAACGCTGTTGGAGAAAAGTTTCTCTTTCTCTTTCTACATTGTTGAGCTTCATTTATTCTTTTTTTTTTTTTCAAATCCCCCCCCCCCATTCCAACACCAAGCCTTTGTCATCAACGCCTCGGACAGTGACATAATTTCAAAACGCTCCTGGAAAGCACATCACTTGTCAAATGTAGAAGTCCCATTCAAATCATATGTGTTTCTTGGGCAAAGACTGCTTGCGCTCTCTCTCTCTCTCTCTCTCTCTCTCTCTCTCTCTCTCTGTTTTAATTTCATGGAAACAAAACAAAATGGAGTTTGTTCTTGTGGTTGATTTCACAAGGAAGCGGCGTTGAATATTTTATGTGCCTCCAGACAAACCGTTAAATAAATAAAATCCAAAAAAATCCTTCCAAGAAAAACCCTGATTGTGCACTTGGAATAAATCATGCTACACGTTTAATGTAGATAGGAAGACGCATCGTGTCTTTAGTGCCCATCTATATAAGTGCATGCATGCCCATCGATCAAAAAAGGGTTGACCCAAATCTTCAGGTTCCTGCTACAGGAAGGCGGTTGGACTAGATGACCTTTTAGGCACCTTCCAACTCTATGATTCTATCCGGTTGATACAAAATTGATTGCTCCCATTGCTCCCATGCTGGATCAAGATTGAAGGCATCTACTCAGGTCCAAAAGGACCCGAAAGTGTATTGAAACATATAGCAACCCGCAAAGGGTTTTTATCAAACTTTATAGACTCCACCCCCATTTGGCAGAGCAGGCCAGAGCTGGCCCATCCATGAGGTCAAATGAAGTGGTTGCCTCAGATGACAGATTGCTGTTGAGGGCACTCACTTCCTTCTGCCTGCTTTCCCCCCCTACTCCTCCTTCTACTCCCTGGAAAAAGGAAAGAGGGGGACAGATTGTGGCAGGTAAGAGAGTGCTGAACAAGGACATTGGAGAATGGAGGGAGCAGAGGCTGGTGCATTATAAAGTGAGGGTAGCAACTGATATGTTGCTTCAGGAGTCACGAGTCTTTGGCCAGCCCTGATGCCTTCAGTCTCATTGGGAAACCCCATCCTGTCTTGGAGCAGCCAGTTAGATGCAACACATTCTGTATACCCTTCCCAGTTGCCTCGATGAGCACCTTCAGTTCTCCAAGCCAACCTGCTGCCTGAGGCAACAACTTCAGTTGGCCTCATGGATGGGCCGGCCCCATCTCCAGGTACGGCAGAGAAACATGGCTGAAGCCATGGACAGCTGCTGCCAGGCATGTCGATGATATTGAATTAGGTGGTCTGACTCGGAATAAGGCCACTTCTTAGGTTACTGATGTCATTGTTTAGAGTTCTGCTACAGATCTTCCCAAGATCACTACAAGCTGAACGTAGATGGGAAGATGCACCATGTCTCTAGCACCCATCTATATAAATGCATGCATCCACATACATAAAAAATGGTTGGACTAAATGTGGCATTAAACATGTTTCTGTGTTCATTCAATAGCCACTGCAGATGACCCCCATGAAGATCAGATGTGCAGCATGGGGAGGAGGGGGGTTTAACCCTTTCTCCCTGCATTTCAATCCCAACCCAGACCCTGCACTTATTGGCAAAGAGCAACTTGGAGTGTGTGCAGTTTTCATCTGTGGAATGGGAATGTGTGCCCGATCTCATCTGATCTTGGAAGCTAAGCAAGGTCAGGCCTGGTTAGTACTTGGATGGGAGACCACCTGGGAATACCGGGTGCTGTAGGCTTATACCATAGTCTTTCGAGACTGAAGGTTGCCAAGCAATGAGTCTCCAGGTCTAGACCAGGAAACCCAAGCCAAATATGCCCTTCCTTGCTGAGATCTAACGTGATCTTGGCCCAGCCAAGATGGCAGTGCCTCTGACATTAGGGAAGAAGAGGCTGCTGGGGACATTCCATGGTCCTTTTCAAATCCAGGAGGCAGGTGGGCAGGCAGACCCCCCCAATCCACCATCTGAAGCCTTGGTCTGTCTTATGGACCAACTGGTCTTCTTTGGGATTTCCACAAATCGCAGAATGATGGGTCACCACAGTCTCTGTGCCACCACACACTGAGAAGTTCCACCACCTTGGTTTTGCTCAGGGGTTGATGGATTCATCTGGTGTTAGCAGCAACTGTTACCCTGCAGATGCCTGATCTTGTCTGATCTTGGAAGCTAAGCAGGGTCAGGCCTGGTTAGTACCTGGATGGGAGACAACCTGGGAATACAGGGTGCTGTAGGCTTATACCATAGTCTTTCGAGACCGAAGGTTGCCAACCAATGGGAATGTGGAATTTCATCTGTGGAATGGACTGTGGAATGGGGAGGAAGCAGTGGTTCCCAGACTGTGTGTCCAAGACTCACCAGCAGTGACCCAATTGTTGGTGGTTCGTGAGACTGACAGGGCATATTAGGCAATGTGCATTAAAGGTTAAACAAGCTTCTACTTGGGGGAAGCACTGCTGCCCAATCACCTTTACAGCCACACCCCTTGACAGTGGCGTCACTAGGGTTGGCATCACCCAGTGCATCACCCTCCTGGTGGACCTCTCCCATGCAGTGGGGCGGGCAATGCACCATTGCCCTACCACCACTGTTTTTTTTTGCTATAACATTTGATAGGATAGAGATATTTCAACGTGGGTTGTTCCATTGCGTTCTGCATGAAATTACACATTGAATGATATATAACATGATTTTATTCAAAAATACCAAGATTTTAAAAATTTTGGCCAGTAGTGGTGTCACCCCTCTCTGTGCAGACCACCCTGTGGAGATTGCACCCTGTAGCGATGCCACTATCCCTTGGCATTTATAAATCAGACAGCAGCTTCCAGAACCTCTAAAAAGTTTGGGAATCACTGGGGAAATGGGTTTATTCTGTCTCCCAGACACTGTGATCTTGATCCTAATCAGGCTCTCTCTATATATGCCATTTTTTAAAAAAAGAAAAAAGAGTGATGGAAAGACAATGATGTGTTTAATGCCTTGTTCAGGTTTGACCCTTTGGCCACACAGTGCGCAGCCTGCCATTTCATACACAGTAGTTGCTGAACTAACTATTGATCTGTTGATAATATATCGAAGGACTATTATGTGTTCCTTGTATATCTTTATCAAAATGGCCTCCTTGGCTTTTAAATCAATGGAGGATGGAGGCTATGCAGCATAAGTGATTAGAGCAGGCAGCAGCCAGAGTGGAGCCTTCAGCGATATGTAATAGTGGGGAGGGGGTATTCATGGTATGAAAAGAGAGGTGTTGCAAGCAGATCCCTAGTTTCATCTGTGGAATGCAGTGGCATAGCTAAGGCATCTGATGCCTGGGGACACAATTTTTTAAACCATCTTACTCCCTACCCTGCCATAAACACCCCCCCCCAAAAAAAAAAATGAGATTGGAGATTGCTGGGGCAGTGGCGTACCTGTGAGCAAGCTGCAGAGAAGTCCTTCAAAGAGAGATGATTTGGGGAAGGAGTCTGAACAGCCAAGTATGGGGCAAGTAGCTCACTTCTGAGCATCACGTCCATCTCTAGTGGCAGAGACAATACTCTGGTAGTGGCACCTGCAACAAAACAGCCAACCAAACTTGAGAAGCCTTCCTATAAGAACCACATGCCATTCCTTCCTCCATTTTTTTTTCTTCCTATGCATTGAATAAATGACAAATTGGCTAATAATTGCCAATACGTAGCCTAATTACACTCTGATCCGTTTTTTAAATCAGGATCTCAAGATGGGCCAGAAAGTAATTCACACCTGACCATGAGTTGGGCAGGATTTCATTTCCCTTAAATTTGCGTTATATTGAATTTTATTCCCTTCACAATTGGCAGGTGCACAGTGCTGATTCATGGAGTAATGAAGGGGAAGGCAGGAGCTGTCACTCATTAGTCGATAGAAATTCTACGCATAGCTACCTTTTGGATAAAAACCCTGATATCATCTGGAACTACAGGGCTGGCATTTATTCAGATGATCTCTTCCTTTTCTACCTAGTTGTGAAGGCAGATGGAGCAGATCAAGGTGTCCTTCTAGACTGTGCTGCAGAGGGCATGAAAGAGCTCTGTAAAAGTAGCCATGGAGAGAAAGAATGTTTCTTGATCTCCCATAATACCAGAGCTCCTCAATGAAATACATTGGTTGTAGACTCAGGATATCTCACTAACAAATACTCAGCTGTTTCTTCTCCAATATGGATCTTGCATCATGAGTAAAGAATGTGTGAGGAAGCTCAGGGTCTACAGGAGAAACAGTTGGGAAAGGCACCACTACTGGCCAAAATTTTTCAAATCTTGGTAGTTTCAAATAATACCATCATGCTATATATCAATCAATGTGTAATTTCATGCAGATTGTAGTGAAGCAAACCATGTTGAAATAGCTCTATTCTATCAAACGTTATAGCCAAAACACCAGCAGGGAGGGGGAATAGTACATCACCATGCCAACCACCTGGGATGTTGCCCTGCATACTGCATGGGAGGACAATTAGTTATCTGATCTTTTCATTGGAAGCTCTGCTCGGCTGCTCCAGGACCCACCAAAAATCAGCTTGTGACCCACCAATGAGTCCCGACTCACAGTTTGGGAACTATTGTGCTACACACCATGCTTTATTTTCTAACTCTTTATCCAGAGGTTTACACATTATGCATCGTATGGAGAGAGCAAACAAAGAGGAGCTTCCCCCTCCCCCTCCATCCCTCATGGTACCAGACCTCAGGGTCACCCAATGAGATTGATTGGCAGTTTGTCTGCCTGGCTAATCAGGTATTGGTTTTGAGGGAGACCCCTCGTGGGAATCCTCTTCAATTTGTGCAAGAGAATCTTGGGGAAAGGGCTTTTAAATATGCCAATGCATCAGTCCTGCACCTGTCTTGCAGGATAACTCCCTCATCCTCTTTCACTCCCAGCCTTTCAGCAGTGTGTCTTCTCCAATAGTGGACAGCGAGTTAATCTCCTCTAATGATATTCTGCTCTTGTTAGCCTTTGTCCCCCTGACAGCTGCCCCTCTTGTTAAACCTTCATTCCGATACTATTGATTTACATTAACACCTGTGAATACTTTCCAACTTTCAGCTCCTGCCCTCATATCATGATTGCTTCTTTCTCATTTCCCTTAAGGGAGGGGAGCAGTTGCTTGGTAACTTCCTGCCTGTTTCTAAGAAGGAATATTTGATGACAAGCACAGATCTGTGAAGTTAATCAAACCTCTGAGGTTTGTGCTCTGGGCCACTGTATAGCATTGGCGGGGCTAGTCTGCAGCCCATAGTGCATGGAAGGACTAATGATAAGAACATCAGAAGAGCCCTTCAGGATTAGGTCAAAGGCCCTTCTAGTCCAGCTTCCTGGATCTCACAGTGTCCCACCAGATGCCTCTGGGGGCTCACAAGATAACCACTTGGGAAGCAGGTTGTCCTATCAACCAATATGCTGCTGTAGATGCCTCTGGGATCCGTGTATCATTCACGCACTCTACTCTTGGCGATTGGTGACCTTGTTGATGGTCAATTGCTGGTTCCTTAGATCTTCCTCAATATGCTTGAGCCACAGTTTCTTCAGTGCTGCCCGCTGAACCCTCCAATAGGGAGGTTGCTCTCGCCAGAGGAGCTTGTGTGGCAGCCAACCAAAAGCTTATAGGTTTCATATAGTATTCATGGCTTGCAACCTGTGATGGACTTTTCCTCCATCAATTTGTCCAACTCCCTTTTTAAAGGCATCTAAGGCCCAAAACCTAACCCACTTTCCAGCACTGGCATAGCTGTGCCAATGGGACATGTACTGCATCCTGCAGTTGGGGGAGGCGCTCATGGAGACCTCCTCAAAGTAGGGGAATGTTTGTTTCCTTACCTAGGAGCTGCATTGCCCTTATGTCAGTGCTGGAAAGTGGTTTAGGATTGTGCCCTCTGCAAGGTAACATTGTCACATTCTGTGGCAAGGAGTTCCACAGAAAGAGTCCTTCCTGCCCCATCACACAAGGGGGGGCGGGTTTGTGGCTCCACATGGGCATTCTGTGTGCTTTGATGTTGGAGGCAGCAAAAGTCTCCCCATTACTGTACGCCTGCATAGTTCCAAGGTCCTAAGAACATAAGAACAGCCCCACTGGATCAGGCCATAGGCCCATCTCGTCCAGCTTCCTGTATCTCACAGCGGCCCACCAAATGCCCCAGGGAGCACACCAGATAACAAGAGACCTGCAAGGCTTCCTGGGAATTGTAGTTAAGAACATAAGAACAGCCCCACTGGATCAGGCCATAGGCCCATCTAGTCCAGCTTCCTGTATCTCACAGTGGCCCACCAAATGCCCCAGGGAGCACACCAGATAACAAGAGACCTGCAAAGCTTCCTGGGAATTGTAGTTAAGAACATAAGAACAGCCCCGCTGGATCAGGCCATAGGCCCATCTAGTCCAGCTTCCTGTATCTCACAGCGGCCCACCAAATGTCTCAGGGAGCACACCAGATAACAAGAGACCTGCAAAGCTTCCTGGGAATTGTAGTTAAGAACATAAGAACAGGCCCACTGGATCAGGCCATAGGCCCATCTAGTCCAGCTTCCTGTATCTCACAGCGGCCCACCAAATGCCCCAGGGAGCACACCAGATAACAAGAGACCTGCAAAGCTTCCTGGGAATTGTAGTTAAGAACATAAGAACAGCCCCACTGGATCAGGCCATAGGCCCATCTAGTCCAGCTTCCTGTATCTCACAGCGGCCCACCAAATGCCCCAGGGAGCACACCAGATAACAAGAGACCTGCAAAGCTTCCTGGGAATTGTAGTTAAGAACATAAGAACAGCCCCGCTGGATCAGGCCATAGGCCCATCTAGTCCAGCTTCCTGTATCTCACAGCGGCCCACCAAATGCCCCAGGGAGCACACCAGATAACAAGAGACCTGCAAGGCTTCCTGGGAATTGTAGTTAAGAACATAAGAACAGGCCCACTGGATCAGGCCATAGGCCCATCTAGTCCAGCTTCCTGTATCTCACAGCGGCCCACCAAATGCCCCAGGGAGCACACCAGATAACAAGAGACCTGCAAAGCTTCCTGGGAATTGTAGTTAAGAACATAAGAACAGCCCCACTGGATCAGGCCATAGGCCCATCTAGTCCAGCTTCCTGTATCTCACAGCAGCCCAACAAATGCCCCAGGGAGCACACCAGATAACAAGAGACCTGCATCCTGGTGCCCTCCCTTGCATCCGGCATTCTGACATAGCCCATTTCTAAAATCAGGAGGTTGCGCATACACCTCATGGCTTGTACCCCGTAATGGATTTTTCCTCCAGAAACTTGTCCAATCCCCTTTTAAAGGCATCCAGGCCAGATGCCATCACCACATCCTGTGGCAAGGAGTTCCACAGACCAACCACACGCTGAGCAAAGAAATATTTTCTCTTGTCTGTTCTAACTCTTCCAACACTCAATTTTAGTGGATGTCCCCTGGTTCTGGTGTTATGTGAGAGTGTAAAGAGCATCTCCCTATCCACTCTGTCCATCCCCTGCATAATTTTGTATGTCTCAATCATGTCCCCCCTCAGGCGTCTCTTTTCTAGGCTGAAGAGGCCCAAACGCTGTAGCCTTTCCTCGTAAGGAAGGTGCCCCAGCCCCGTAATCATCTTAGTCGCTCTCTTTTGCACCTTTTCCATTTCCACTATGTCTTTTTTGACATGTGACGACCAGAACTGGATGCAATACTCCAGGTGTGGCCTTACCATCGATTTGTACAATGGCATTATAATATTAGCCGTTTTGTTCTCAATACCTTCTCTAATGATCCCAAGCATAGAATTGGCCTTCTTCACTGCCGCCGCACATTGGGTCGACACTTTCATCGACCTGTCCACCACCACCCCAAGATCTCTCTCCTGATCTGTCACAGACAGCTCAGAACCCATCAGCCTATATCTAAAGTTGAACCTTCACCTACTGGCTGAAGGTTCACTGAGGACACCCAGCACCCCATTTCCAACTATTGCCAAGATGCAGTGCCACCACTTATAATGTATCCTCAGCAACTATATATGGGAATAAGCCCTACCTCTCACCACTGTGAGTTCCTCACAAATGTCTTGTACCAAATATTTTGGAGCCAATTCCTGTGAAAAACAGCCTCGAACGACCGAATTGCCTTTGTGGCTTGGCGACCCTTCAGCGTCGCAGACCCGTGGAGACACTAACAACAAATAAGCCAATAAGCCATTTTCCATTTCCATAAAGCACTTGAATGGCTCCATCTAGTGTGGATTACGGAAGCCAGACATGGAGCAAAGCTGAAGCATTAGGGCTTCCAAAGGAGAATTCTCCATATTATTAGAAAATCAATTACACCTTTCATTTGGTGCAGGAAATATAGGAGCCGACAAAGTACCTTGCACTCCTGTCCCTTCATAAACTTCTCTCTCTGCACAGGGATCGCCACTGAGATGGTAATAAAATTTCCAGCACACATTTCAATATGATTCGCCTGCAATCCAGCTTGGGGAATGGAAAACAAATTTAAATCATGATAAAAAGCCTCGGCAGATGCTATCCATAATCTTAACTGCTTGTCATGGGAAGAGATGTATTTGGGGTCCCTTGGGAATGGCAGCCCTCATTTCTCCTTACTGTAAACCTACAACGTTTATTGTCTCCAAGCAGGCTACAAGCTAGTAGCAGATGAAGCACAGGATCAGATCTCTCTCTCTCTCTCTCTCTCTCTCTCTCTCTCTCTCTCTCTCTCTCTCTCTCTGAAATAGTTTATAGTGTGCTTCTTACAGTCTCATTCCAGTCTCTGTATGCATTTCTCCAGAAAATTGCAAGGATCATCTATTATTGTTATTTTCTGATTTAATAACAAAACAGATAAATCACTCCTGCATGGTCTCTTCTTAATTACATGCTCACATTCAAGCCTGTGTTTTGTTTTTTGTTTTTTGTTTTTTTCTGCCCTGCAGTGCTGCTAGGCTCTTCCATCTAATTTTTTTTTTTTTTAAATTTCCTTTATTAGTGAATAATGAAACAATAACACAATCACTGAGCAAGATTGCAAATATAAGGGGGCGGAAGGAAAGGAAAATAGAAAAAGGAGAAAAAGGATTTTATATTTTTTATATTTTATTTTATATAAATATATATAAAATATATATAAATATATATAAAATAAATATATATGCATATAAATGCTCGTGGCCTGGGCAGCCCAACACAGACCTCCTTGGGTTTGCGCCCGCTCAAAAGCTGCCCCTTTTGTTATCACTGTTTTCTCCCATCTCTAAATATAAGTAAAGAATCGATACATAAATTTCTAAGAAGAGTTTCCAAATACCCAAAAACTTATCTATAGATTCAAATGTTGGCAGATTTAAAAGGTCCAATAGCCTTTCCCATCTTGTGACAATCCCGATCGCCTAATTAAAAGGGTGATTGGAGTTTGTTTGGCCTGGTCTGGGACACGAGAGTCCCTCCCCAAGGGGGAGTGGAAGGGGGCTGGGTCTGGCAGCTACGGCAGGCCTTTTAAAGGGCACAGGACCCAGCCCTCTTCCTCCTTTACACGTGGGCACCGTGGGAATACCCGCCCGCCTGCCCTAGAGGCAGTCTGAGTCTAACTGGTCGCCGTTTGGGGCCGGGTAGGAATTTTTGCTGCCTGCCAAGATTGGCCGAGGGGCAGGCAGTTTTTTCGCCTACCCCAGACTGTCACGGGCCAGGGGGTTGCACCCCCCCCCCGGTTTTCAAGCTGCCATTGGTCACTTTAAGAGGGAAGGTGGTGCGGGATAGGAGGTGTGGATGGGACTCTGGGCATGCACCTTCAGGCGGCATAGGCAGGGCGGAACCCTATTTCAGTCCTCAGGGGCTCGGCGGCACGAGGACGTAGACGGAGCCCTTGCCGGGACTGCGGGGCACACCTCAGAGGCTCAGCGGCTCGAGGTGGCACAGTCCGCGGTCCGGCTGCCTTCCCCTTAAGGGACAGACATGGATGAGAAGCGCCGCCCAGCAGCGGGGCGCGACTTGGAGTCGGGTGCATGCCCGCCTGGGGGCAGAGGTTTCTGGTACCGCCCAGAGGTCCCGACCCACACCACAGGGGCTTTCGCTGCCTCGGATGCTGCAGGTCTCAGCCTCCACTTCTCTTGTTAATGTGAAATAAAGTGGCTGGGTCCGAGACAGGTAGATTAGTCCTGATGACAGGGACTGTCTGTCCACGAAACTGCAGGGAATCACAAGCTTTGCATGGCGAACATTCCAGTTCCATCATCACTAGGTAAAAGGACCTTGGTCCAGGGCCTCCAGGTAGAATTTTATCAGGGGGTACAAAGTTTCTTTTGGGTCCCTTCTCAAAGGGGGAGGGAATGAAGCAGGGGAGGGTGGTGACAAGGTTGGGCAAAATGAGTGAGGAGAAAGCAAAACAGCAGGGGGAAGGTAGCGACAGCTGGAAAAGTCTTTGAAGTCCAGGTCTACTGTGCTTCCCAATGTAGAGCCCAGGTCTGCCAGCCCATGCGGTGTCAGCAGCTACATGCAGTAATATGGAAAACTAAACACACTTCTAGGTCTCTCCAAAATCTTTAAAATATAGAAAATCATCACAGAAATTTAGCATCATTGTATTTAGGCTCACACTAGAAAGGAAAGTGTCCTGTTTGCTCCAAAACCTACTTCTGCAGCAGCTGTAGCCCCACAGCTGTGTCCCTGAGCTCCTATACATTCCTTCTTGGCAAGCTAACCCACAAGCCAAAGAGCTACTGTAGCAGGCCAGTTGCCTCCCAGATTTGACACTGTGTTAAGGAGTGTCAGGTATGCATTCCCTTGCCCAGCACATATGGGTTTCAGCAGCCATGCACCCAGCATCCCTTGTGGGCAGTGAGTCTAGGTGAGATTGGGAAATATAAAATCTTCGTACTTTTCACCCCCCCAGCTATGCCACTGCCCCCAGGCACACACCCCAAGCACATTGCAGAATTTTTAAAAGATGCCGAATGCAGAGGGGCTCTGGGCTGATACAGAGTTCAAGTCCAATTAGGTATTGAGGGGATTAATTGGACAATTAATTGAGCAATGCATTAACAGCCCTGTTCGTTTATCAGATTGGCCGTGTAAATGCGATTGGGCTCCAAACGGAATTCTAATCCAGTGCAAATGGAATTGGAGCGATCCCTTTGCCTCCTGTCTCACAGGCAAGCGCAAATGCTGCTACTTCTTTTCTATTTAAATAAGGCACGTTAAACCTCATTATGCTGGCTAATACGATAGAGATGCTTCTTTGTGGGGAATGGAAATTAAAGAAGAAAAACCCAGTAGCTCGAAAAAAAGTGGATTGCCAAACCGTGAATTGGGGCATTCCATCTCTGATAGCTCACTGCCTCAGTCAGGATGCTCACTACATTATTTCTTGCTTGTTGGCCCTCCTTAACTAGAAAAGCACCATTGTGGTATGGTGTGGTGTGGTGGTGGTGGTGTCATGGTGGTGGTGTGTGTGTGTGTGTGTGTGATGATTTAATTTAAAACCCTTCCCTTGGTCGGTGGTGTCACTGGGGGATGCAGGGAGGGGGACTGCACCTGGTAAGCACCCAGGACTATGAAATCATTGTACTTTGAATAATAACATCAGATTATATCTCATTTGATGCATAATTTAATGCAGGATGAACTGAAGCAAGCCTTGTTAAAATATCTGTATTCTACCAACCATTACGATCAAACAACTTAAAAAAAAGGAAAACACAACTGCCTTATGTAACAAAAAATGGATTTCCTTCACTCAAAACTGACCAATGAGACTGTTGCAAGAGCCAGTGAGGTGTTATTATGACACAGCAGGGAACGAATAAGGTGTTAGTATGAGTGAGTCAGCTTTCATTTCAATGTCTGAGACCTTATACTGGAACTCTCATTCAGAAGTTGAACACTTATTCAGTTGTGTGAGTGCCATAAAGTTGGCCACTGGTTTTTTTTGTTGGTTACTGATTTGTTGGGTGACCTGTACCATTATATATTAAAATAAATGAATAAGTAAAGTTAGTGGGGGTGACCCCAACCCTGAAGACGCCACTGCATCTAGGTAGTGCGTATGATACTGTAGTTTATTCTGTACAGGAGGAGGTCCATCCCACGGGGGGGGGGAGACACAATGAGTTCTGGTACTGAGTGACACAAACCCATACCTCTGGGGCACTCTGATCCCAATGAAAATGAATATTTGAGACAATTTCTCCCCATTTGAATCTACCCATCCACTTTGTTCAACACCCAGGGATCTACTTTGAGTTCCTTTGCCTTCTGATATTCATTTGGGGGGAGGGGGGAGCATGTGACAGTCATAGAACCTTCTTGTACACAACTTGGTGGACTGATTTTCCCCTTCCCCAAGACTATGGCTGGCCTTGGACGGGAGCACCTTCAACTTCTGAGGATTTTACTAATTTCCATTGCCAAATACAATTACATTTTTTTGGGCCTCACTGGAAGACACAAAATATATCCGGGATTACCAGTTGACACTCCAAAATGTCACGCGTGTTCTTTCTTCTATCATCTGATGAAGGTTAATCTTCTAGCTAAAGGATCACATCCAAGACAAATAAGGTAATGCATTATTTGTCCCACGTACCATAGAGCCCAGAAACAAATCTCCCCTTTCCTTTTACTAATCAATAATTATGGCAACACTTGAACTCACAGAGTTCCTAAAGGAGAAAAAAAAAAAGAAGATTCGGAGGATGTGCCATTCAGCTGATAATTAATTCAACTAAACAAACACAGTAATTACTAAAAGTAATAAAACTTTACATTACATTAAAGGATCTAATAGGTTTTCTAAGAGGGATTCTATTACACTTAGCGCAATGGAAATGTGCTATTTATAAAGGTGAGCTTTGGAAAATGTCAATAGCTTGGTATTTACCTTAGAAAATTAGACAACCATAAGAAAAAAAAATAATTACCTTTTTTTTTAAAAAAAAAAAAAAAGCACATTTGGAGATTCTTTCATTAGTGAAATTAATTGCATGATCTTAATTGTGTCAGTGGCCCATTAACAGCTCCTGTTCGTGGTACTTCATAAGCGAAAAGCGATCAAGAAATATAACTGGGGAGGGGGAATTCTGTCCTCGTTTTCATCCAGTCATACAGCAAATATCACATCTGGGAAATAAAAATGTCAGTTCAAAGAGTTCCTAAGAGTGCCGCGGGCTTTGAATCAGACCGGGCCAGCCCATCATTTCCAGCCACTGTTCAGTTTCTAACTCTTTACCTTTGCAAAAATGGCAACAGCGAAAAAGAAATGGACATTATAAGATGGCCAATAAACAGATTGGCCTGTCTATGGGGTGGCCAAAGGCAGCAGCCTCAAGCAATGAGACTCTCAACTACCATCATCTTCCACCTCTCCTATTACTCCACCTGTGCTTTAACAGGAAGAGAATGAAGTGGAAGTGGAGGAAAGAGAGTGGTAGGCTAGAGTTTCTCATGGGAGATGCAGTCCACCACTTCTCACACTTTCTCTTCTGCTCCTTCCTTTTCAAATCTAACAAGCAAGGTGGTAAAGAAAGGGAGCCACAATGGCTCCCCATTTTCTGGTACATCACTGGGAAAAAGTCGAGAGCAAGCTCTGGTACTCCGTCATACGCACCAGAATTTGTCTGCCACCCCTGTAGATAAGTGCACAACTTCCCTATATTCATTATGGCATTGTAGTCAACTTCCCTTGTCCAGTAGATTGTTGCTTAACAGAGTCCAGGTTCCTTGGTTGGTGCTTCATCAGTGGCCGTGCATAGCTAGGAGATAGCCTCCTGATAGCTGGGGATTTCTCTCCAGTGTTCTGAATGAGACACCCATTAGGAAAGGAGGACACCTGGAGAAGGGGGAAAGAAAAAGATCATTTTTTGAGTTGAATAGTAAGGGAAGAGAGGTAGAGCTGAAAGTTTATTGCTGGAGTTAAGTGGAATGATAGCCTAGGAGAGATTGCTACTTACTGGGAATCTTGCTGTACATACTAAAGGAGTGTGAATTTGACCACATCCAAGAGATTTTTCTCCCAGAAACCTGAGCTAGGACAGCCATGTGTAGGATCTGTTTTGCAACACATTTTGCAGAGCAAGAAGTGCAGCTCAGGCAGTGATGGGTAAGCTGTGTCTGGTTTGATTCAGGAGCAAGCTGTGAGTTGACAGTGTCCCTAGTAGGGATGCATGAGCTCCCAGGGGTTTAGCTTGAAATCAGGCTGAGCTTGGAGGGGGCGGGGCATGCTTGCAAAAATCCAAGCCTTTGTGAGAAGCTCCTGCAAATGCTTGCAAAGGAACAGTGTTTGCAAAGGTGCCAACCTTCTACACTCAGTGTAAAGCTCCAACAGTCATAGACATGCCCACTTTCCTGTTTCCCTTCCTCTCAAAGCAAAGTGCTTTGGAAGTCGGAACACAAGAAGAGCCCTGCTGGATCAGACCAAAAGACCATCCGGTCCAGCTTCCTGTACCAGCATCCAGTCCAGCTTCCTGGCCCACCAGATGCACACAAGACAACAAGAGACTTGCATCCTGGTGCCCTCCCTCGCATATGGCATTCTGAGGAACGGTGGCAGCGGGGTCTAGGTTCCCAGTAGCGTCTTTTCCCAGTTCAAACTCCCAGTCTAAGAATGTCCAACACAGTACACTTGCGCTACCCGGACTGGATGCCCGGGGTTTGTTGCCAATCAAGCCCGGCTTGCAAAATGAAGAATTACTTTCAGTCCTCCAAGGAAGAAGGTGACCTGCTTGGCAATGCCTAGGAAGCAGGTTTCAACCTCCTTTCTCCTGCTAAACTCGCCGATCATTAGCATTGTTAATGTTCTCGCTAAATCTGTTTGGAGAACATGACAAGTTCAATTTGTAACTGACAGGTCAGTCGGGAGTAAGTTTCAAATGCATCAGTCCTGCTGTTCTACGTTTTTGTTTTTTTTAAAAAAAAACTGACTTGTAGGTTGCTGTCGGGTAGGCTTGCTCTTTTGTACAAGACTATCTGTTGCTTCCTCCATCTTTCTCGTTGCAATCTCCGCTGTGATGGGTGGGAAGGACCCCCTTCAGGTTCTACATACTGCCCTCCTTGCTTATAATAATAATCAGGGCTTTTTTTGCAATGGAACGCACCGGAACAGCGTTCTGGCACCTTTTTCCCCCCCTCCTCCTGGCCCCCACCTTTTCCCCCCCTCCCTGCGGCACTGCTGGCTAGGGAGGGATTGAACCAGCACCTTTTTTCCCCCTCCTGCTGGCCCCCACCTTTTCCCCCTCCTGGCCCCCACCTTTTTTCCCCCCTCCTCCTGGCCCCCACCACCTTTTTTCCCTCCCTGCGCAACCCAGCACTGCTGGCTAAGGAGGGATTCGAACCTCCAACCTTGTGCTCCACAGCCCAGCACTCTCCCCATTGGGCTATAGGAAAGCCTATTGTCAAAGTGTTCAGAACTAATATATAAGGTCCTGAGCCCAGCTGGTGGCCATCAGCGCCTCAAGTATTAGTTCCAAACACTTTGAGCTTAAGACTTCCAATGGCTCAGTTACTAAAGTGCTGGTCTGTGGAGCCAGAGGTTGGGGGTTCAAATCCCCGTAAGGAATAATTTTTTTTCTTCTTTTTTTTTTTAGGTGGGGAAGTAAATAAATAAAAGATTACACTTGTTAATCTTAAACTTGTTCTTGTAAGTGGGTTCCTGCACCTTTTTTTTTTTTTTTTTTTTTTTTTTACAAAAAAAGCACTGCCCCTGCTTCACCGCACTCAGCTCTCGCCTGAGCCCAGCCTGCCTTTCCTCTCCCCGCACTCTGGTTCCCCACGCTCAGCTACCAAGCCGGTGAGGGCGTGGGGACATGTGCTGAGGAGGAGGACGACGGGGGACAGCCAGCCAGGGAGACGGGTTGCAGCACCCAGGTACTGGCTTGGCAAGAGGAGGGGGGAAGGAAGCTGGCTGGTGCAGCCCCTGCACCTGAGACAGCCTAGGCATGTCTACTGAGAAGTAAGTCCCCTTGTGTTCAGTGGGGCTTACTCCCAGGAAAATGTGGATGGGATTGCAGCCCAAGCCTATGCAGGTGTACTGAGAAGTAAGTCCCCTTGTGTTCAGTGGGGCTTACTCCCAGGAAAATGTGGATGGGGAATGGGGACATAGTACACCGGGGGAAGGGGGGAACCACAAAAGATGGGTTAATGAATTGATTAAGTTATGAAGTTATGAATCAAAAATCATGTGGTCACACACCCTCTATTGGTTCAAGATGAGTTGTAAAATAGATTTTATTCCGGTATGATATAATTTATCTATTTTACAATTCATCTTTTGTGTTTATTCTTCTGCTCCCCCCCTTGTGTGCTTATATTGAGCATTCATTGTTATCTGATCACATATTTCTCTTTTTTTTTTTTTTTTGCACCAATCATGTTTCAATGTCTTGAGCCAATAGAGGGTGTGTGACCACATGATTTTTGATCCATAACTTGTTTATTAATCAATTAATTAACCCATCTTTTGTGCCCCCTCTCCCCTGTGTGCTATTTGATTTGGGTTCAAACAAATCTGTAGAGTAATTCTATGTAATCTTTTTTTAATTTTTAGTGTAAAAGTGTGACCCGCAAAATTAAAAATGAAAAAAATTACCAATTTCTTCTCAACCACCAGTCCTGCTAATAAAAAGGCTAGAATGACAGACTCAACGACAGTCACAGAACACACGAACATAACAACACCTGTTCATAGTTCTGAATCTGATCTTGAGAAGCAAAGCCAAACTACAAAGGACTGGCCGGACTGCTGGACCTATGATCAAAAAAATGATTTTTGCTTGAAAAATGAATGGCTCTGTGTTTGCAGAATGAAACTTGGCTGTACGGCTTGTAGAAAAGTTGGACCTCTTGGAGTTGAAACAAAAATGGGAATGAAAGTTTCCAAAGAATGGGCCAAGAATGAGATAACCTATTGTGGCAAAGATAGGAAGCAACAGTTGACCTCACTTCGAAAAAAAATATTTGAGCACAGAGAATCTGCTGCACATAAAGCAGCATTAAAAATAGTTGCTGAAAGTGGAAAAAAAAAACTCTTGAGAATGTTTTTTTAGCATCCTTAGCTCACGAAAAAATAATAACTGCAAAAAATTTTCGAACTGCACATAAAGTAGCAAAGGAAAATCAATCATTCCATCATTTTGAAACTGAAATTGATCTGCAAGAACTGAACGGAGTTGAAATGGGTCGTGTTCTTCATTCTACAAATGCATGTATTAACATTGTCAATCATATAAGTGAAGAAATGAGGAAAACTGTGGTTAAAAAAATTGTTCAATGCAATAATAAAATTTCATTGATAATTGATGAATCAACCACAATAAGCAAAATAACTGCCCTCATAGTATATGTTCGATGCTGTATTGAAGGTGTTGGAATGAATGCACCAATACACTTGTTTTTGGACATGGTAGAACTTGAAAAAGTAACGGCAGAAGGAGTATTTGATTCCTTACTCCAATGTCTTCACTCTTATGGGATGACAGAAGATTATTTAAAAAAATATTTGGTTTCTCTGGCGTGCGACGGCGCTGCTGTGATGTTAGGGTGTAAAAGTGGAGTGAAAAAATTGCTTTCAGAACGTTTTCCTTCTGTTATAGTTTGGCATTGTGCTAATCACAGACTAGAATTATCAGTAGGTGATGCTGTCAAGGAAACTTCAGGAATAAATAGATTCAAATCATTTATTGATAAACTTTATGTCATATACCATGCCTCAGCAAAGAATAGTAGAGAGCTGCATTTATGTGCGGAATTACTGGGGGCTAAGCTGCTGAAAATTGGAAGAATTTTAAGTACCCAATGGGTATCATCTAGTTTGCATACAGTTTTGGCTGTGTGGAATAATTTTGAATCCCTTGTGTGTCATTTTGAACAAGCAATGCATGATCCTACAAGAGATAAAAATGATAAATGCACTTATGATGGCTTGAAAAGAAAAATCACATCTACAGAATTTTTATTGGACCTAGGATTGATGTGTGACGCTCTCCAAGAATTATCGGAATTAAGTTTGGACCTACAGGACCGCAACATAGACCTGTACAAGGCAAATAAGAAAATAAAAATACTGGTACAAGTTTTTGAAGAAAGAAGACAGAACCCTGGGCCCTATTATAAATGCCCTGTTGCTGCTGTACATGATCTTCACGTTCATGGAGTTTTACTTCACGCTAAAGATTCAAGAAAGGATCCTCCCATTGACCCAAATACATTTTATACAAATTGAAAGAGTCAATCGAAGAAAGATTGCTTGATAGCAAAGACGATGAGTTGGCGTATAGGTCTCGCGTACTTGATCAAAAACATTGGCCTGAAGATGTTAATACTCAACTGACATTTGGAGAAGTGGAAATTAGAAACTTGTCAATCAGACTGCAACTAAATGAAAGAGAAATGATTCGTGGATTCCGTGAATACATTCTTGAAAAGACATATCCTGAAAAACTGTTGCATTTGATACGGACTCTGAATACCATTCCCATTTCTTCAAGTGAATGTGAACGCAGGTTTTCACAGATGAATCTAATTGTCACCCCAACAAGAGCTTCATTAAAAACTAAGACAATTTCAGCACTTTTGTTCATCAAACTTGTCGGACCACCTCTGAGACTTTTCGATCCTTCAGAATACGTTGATCTGTGGTTACTCAGAGGACGACATTCGGCCATAGATACTAACAGCAAGGAAAGGAGTCGAGAAGATTTGTCGGATGAGAATTGGACAAAACTTTGGAATTTATTATGAACATTTGCATAATACAATAAATTCAATATGTCTCAATAGTGTTGAATGCCTTTTTGTTATCCTCTCTGTACGTGTTGATCACGTGTTGTCTAGTTGTATCTTATTACTTATTTCTCCAATAAAAAATGGTTTAAAAATATTTAAATAAATAAAAGATAAACAAGTTGTGAGTTCCTGCACCTTTTTTTTTTTACAAAAAAGCACTGATGATGATGATGATGATGATGATGATGATGATGATGATGATAATAATAATAATAATAATAATAATAATAATAATAATAATAATAATAATAATAATAATAATAATATAGGTATTTCTATACCGCCGTTCTAGGTCCTCAGATTTCTCTTTGGACTTTATTCAAGGTGGTTTACATGGGCAGGCAATTTAAATCCCCGTAGGGATTTTTACAATTTGAAAGGTTCTATCTTTCAAGAAACCACAACATTCAGGTGTTACTGTCTTGATCTGGCCGCACATTCTGGCCTCCATCCTCCCACGCTCAGAGCAGATGGAATAGCTCGGCTTCAGCTTGTCAGATGCTTCAAGGTCGCATGGTGCTGGTGGCCTCGAACTGGCGACCTTCAGATGTTATCTTCAGGCAAATGGAGGCTCAACCCTCTAGACCAGACCTCCTGCCCAGCTTTTAAAAAGCTGTTGTTTTTTTTAATGCTATGATTGCAAGCTCAGGAAAGAAGATGGGGAAAAAAATCATCTCAAGGAGGAATTTAAGTACCCAAGCAGACCTTGCCTAATCCTGAGCCTAGCAATTTTTTTTTTAATGAAGTTGTACTGCTAATTACCATCAAAGCAGATATAATATCTGCTTCCCCACCTTAAACTCACAGGAACATCTTATCACACACACCCCAAGGAAGAGTGGAGCCCCAGGGGCAGTGTAGAATGCAGCTGGAAGCAGGCTGTTTGCGAGCACAGAATCAGAAAGTGGCTTTTTTCTGTCCTCCACTATCCAAATAAGGGCAGCATGGGATGAAATGACATGCAGGTCCCCCTTCTGAACTAGTTTATGGGCCCCTACCCGGGTGACTGGTTGTCACAACTGCAAAAGAGGACCCCAAAATGTAGGACATCCAAGAAGAACTTAGGACATGACAAACTAAAAGCTAAAAACACTCATATATTGATTTCATATGGCTCATTTAAACACTACATTACTTATTATTTAATTTAAAACTGTTACATATAATTTGTGAATTACAAGAAGGCTCTGCACTGCCTGCTGACAGGGAAAAGGAGGACATTTAAGTTCTTTTCCTGGACATGAGGCTGAAAAAGAGGACATGTCCTGGAAAAAGAGCGAGGCATGGTGACCTTTGACCCTAGACTGTAAAACCACTGGAAAGCACAGCGACACATACAATGGTAACAGAAAAAGCTGCTTGATGTTAAGAAAGAATGATTTTGCCAAAGTCTAACCCAAGCTGGGACTTTGGGGCTGTGTTATATGATGGAAGGTGACAGAATAACCAGGGTGACAGCAACTTGGGTAACATACCATTTGTGCAAAAAGCTTAAAAGCCACATTGCTAAAGCATGGAAACACAGAGAATAGTAAAAAGCAGTTTGAAGCAAAATTGTTAGTTTCACAGAAGTTTTACAGAAGCTGCGTAGGACTCAGAGTCTGGAATGTAACTTAGATAACCAAGTACCAGCAGGAGAGATGGGCCTCACAACACGACCTTGGAAGATAATACACTTAATGCCAGAATGCACTAGAGAAATGCTGTAGCTTTTATATTTCATACTTTCATGCTGTAAGAGTAAAAGCATACATATGGAAACCAAGTGATCCCTTAACACCAATGTACTCAAGTTAACTGGTCACAATAGTTATATAGAATTAGGCTATAGAAGTTTTAGTAAAGCTTTTGAAAACCCCTTTTAATAAAAGGAACCAAAAGCTACGTTGTTGTGTTATGTTAAAGATAAGAGGACTGTATCAGGGTGCACTATCGAGATGGGCATGCCAAGAAACGGGTCTGAAGTTCTGCCAAAGATGAAGTCTTCACACCTGTGTTTAAGTAATTTTGTACCCTCTTTTAATGAGGTTGGTAAGAGGACATGTCAAAAATGCTCTTAATTGAAATGATGGATGTGAATAAGGTTGAACACTGGGTCAAAACTGAGTAAATGGTAATATAGCGTACCCTACTGGTTTTTGAAAACTTTTGGGAATTGTGTAATTTTGGCTAAGTTTTAAGGTAAAACCCCACCTGTATGTAAATCAGAGCCAATCAATGGTTTTTGCCCACTTATTGCCCACCTATTTTCTATCTTTTATGTAAATGGTATCTTATCTATATCCTATTAGGAATTAGCTCCATTTCTGATGTCACATTTCAGCCAATGGGAAGTCTAAATTTTCAGACAAAGGGCTGAGAAATCTATAAGAGTTCTGGACGCTATCAAACTCATGTCCATGCTTTGGACATGAGTCCCATTGACCAACTGCATGCGATTCAAATAAAGCTGGTGAACCTTCACTCCTGAGTACCGAGTAATTCTTGAGTCGCCTTTCAACCTTGCAACAAGATGGCTTCTGGTCACCCTTGCCCATAACTGCTGAATTCAATGAAACAAACCACAGTGAAATATCTGTATTCTATCAAAAGTTATGATCAATTAACCAGAAATGTTGTCACTGTGAAAACCTTGGTATGTACCACTCATGCCATTGTATTATATATCATTGGAAAGGTAATTTCAGGGGCAATCCTACCCAATTTTCCAGTGCTGGTGCAGCTGTACCAATGGGACACGCACTGCATTCTGTGCTGGGGAGGCAGTCACCTTAAATAGGTCCTGTTTGTTTGTTCCCTTACCTTGGGGCTGCATTTATGACTGCACTGGTGCTGGAAAATTGGACAGGATTGCCTTAATGCTGAATGCAAGAAAACAAACCATGCCAGAATATCTGATTTCATCAAAGGTTGTGGACAATTAACCAGAAAACCTTTTATTTATTTACACACTTAATACATTAAGGGACCACACCTAAGCAGGTCTACTCAGAAGTAAGTCCTATTGTGTTCAATGGGACTTACTCCCAGGAAAGTGAGGTTAGGATTGCAGCCAATATTTGATTTTGTCCTGGGCATTGAGGGGTCCTAAAAAATCTTCTTTGACCCCAGTAGCCGATGCCTTAGGTATGCCACTGTCCCATTTTTTTTCACTTTTTAAAATGTCTGGGTATGACATCACTTCTGGAAGTGAAAAATGATGCCCTAGAAGTGACATCACTTCTGGAAGTGATGTCACTTCTAGGGCATCATTTTGCACTTGGCGCCAGGCTGAGCTTTCATTAGCTACGCCACTGCATCAAAGAATCCACATATGGGTCATCCAAATATACTCCGCTTTTGAGAGCCTAGAAGCTTCAGAGGAGAATAGGGGCAGTGCCTGTGTTCAGGCCTAGAGAATAATCTGTAAATCAGTGAGCAGCGATATCCTCTTCTCCTGCAGATTTGTCCATATATAGTATTTTTGGTCAGAAACGGCTGCCATCAGTCTGCACTGGGAGACAATGTAGAACTGGCGTTGGCTTCCTATTTGGGAGCAATGCGCCGCTACGCTGAGAAGCTGAAACCTGCCAGGGATGCAGAATAAATCCCATTTCATTAGCAGCCTTGTCAAACTTGAAGGGGAGCCGGGTGCAGTGAAGGAGCTCACCGCTGGCGCTTCCCAGCTGGCTCAAGGAAAAGCAATTTGAGTCGGAGCTGCTTAATTGGGAAGGAACAGCTCAGATGAGAGGGGGAGAGAGAGAGAGAGAGAGAGAGAGAGAGAGAGAGAGAGAGAGAGAGAGAGAGTCCTTGTGAGTGGCGTCACTAGAGTTTGCATCACCTGGTGTGGGAGGCCAGAGTGACACCCCCATGATGAACCTCTTCCCATGCAGTGGGTGTGGCAACACCCCAGGCTGTGGGTGTGGTGACATACCATTAACCTGCCTACACTGGTTTTTTGGCTATAACTTTTGATAGAATAGGGATGTCTCGACGCAGTTTGTTTCATTGCAATGGTGTATATATGGTGTATATGGTGTATATAACATGATGGCATTCTTCGAAAATGCCAAGATTCTGAAAACTTGGGCGGATAGTGGTGTCACCCCCTCCCCCACAAGCATCACCTGGTGTGGCCCCCAGTGACCCCTCTGGTCCTTGTAACATCATTTGATAGTGTTTTTTTTTTCGAAAGTCTGGCCGGCCTGAGACCTCCTGACACCTGGGAAGGCATGCCAATTCAGGCCCCCCTTACCTAATGTTGTGACAGCCTCCGGTCTACCCACTCTCCAATGTCCTAGCTCAGTTGTCTCCTCCATGTTCTGTTCCCTTTTCCTCTCTTCCCCCCCCCTTCCTTTTCCAATCCAGGGAGTAGGAAAAGGAGACTTTTCATGTGAGAATTTTCCATGGAAGCCTAACCCTAATCTACATTAAATTGCATTCTGTGAATGCCAACCCTAACTGGAACCAGATGGTGTAGTGGTTTGGGAGTTGGACTTAGACCTGAAAGATCCACATTCAAATCCTGCTCAGTCATGAAGCTTCCTGGGAGTCCAGTCTCTGTCTCTCACCTTCACTTTACCTCACAGGGTTGTTGTATGAATCGCTTTGGGTGAGTCACCAAGATTAAAGCTGAAAGTTTTCCTAGATGATGGGGTGACCCAGTCTAACTCTCCTGACTTGGAAGGATTATAAAGGCTTCCAGACCAGACCAGGCCCTAACTGGTCCATAGTGGGTCTAATTTTGGGATTGTAAATTCCTGACTCCAATTCATCAACATGCTCTTGATGTTGAGCTTACAGGAGCTAATTTGCTAACCAGATGGCCAGCAAAGCAAGTTTCCTGCTGGTGCATCCCAGAAGCGCAAAATGGGTCATGTGCCATTTTTACCCTGCAGCTTCCTGGTCACGGCAGGCCCGCAATCCCCCCAAAATCAGGTGGCGACCCACAATTTGAGAAATACTGTTTTAATTGATGCAAGAGGCTGGAAGGGGGGATAAAAAAATCTCCTGGACAAATAAATAAATGAGACCCCTTGTACAAGCTCCCCTGCCACTATTAATGACATCCTGCTACCAAGTGCTAAGTACCTCTCACCTTTATGCAACATTGATCTTCAGGTCCATTAGGAGCCAAGCTGGAGCTTCCCACATCCTTAGCATTAGAGCCAAGGCAACATCTACCCTTCCCCACATCCTCTCACAGCTTTTTTTCTTTACCATCACTTCTCCCAGGAACGGGTTCCTTCCTTGCTGTGAGCTGCCAGCCAAGATAAAATACCGCAATGTGTTCAACCTGTAATTTGCATGGGCTGGAGGGAGCCAGGCACAGCCATCCCACCCCCACCCCCCGCTGCAAAATTACAATGGCTACGTAAATGCAAATTCAGAACTAGTTGTCACTTTTGACTAATAAAGCTAATGCCTTGAGCACGAGCGGTATTTAAAAGAGATGCTAAGTCAATCTGCTGTATCAGTTTAGGGCTTGTTGCATTTGAAAGATCTCCAGCATGATTTATCAGGGGAGGGCAACACCTTGTCTGGACCAGGAGAACAGCATGAACTTCACTCTCATAATGACCTGACCACCCATTCTGGTGAGCTGGACTAACTAGCATCTCCAGGGGTGATGGGTCAGTCAAAAGAATCAGTGTCAGTTTAGGGCTTGATGCATTTGAAAGATCTCCAGCATGATTTATCAGGGGAGGGCAACACCTTGTCTGGACCAGGAGAACAGCATGAACTTCACTCTCATAATGACCTGACCACCCATTCTGGTGAGCTGGACTAACTAGCATCTCCACGGGTGATGGGTCAATCGAAAGAATCCACAGCAGAAAAAGAAAAGTGCTTGCAGAGAATCCGAAGGTTTCACGATTCCGAGCCAACGTGCCACATCGCAATGCAAAACCTCCCTCCTCAGCTCTCCAAGATGTGGCACCAGGCTTCACTCATGTGGCCAAGCTCCAAATGATTGCACGCAAGTTGCACTTCTCATTTCATGCGGTGGGGAGAAGAAGGTAGTTCCATCGGAGATTTCGGTGGGCTCCAAGCTCATTTGGAATGAAAAGCCTGGTGAGAAATCCATAATGAGAACGATCTGATAGTTTAATGCGTTTCTGCAATGCGCTATAATTTGCTCGAAAATTGATGGGATAATATCATTCTTGAAATCAACTGGAGGGCAGCATGTTACATTTCACTCTTAATGGCTGTTACAGAGGGATACAATTAGAGATGGATGAAGCTGGAAAGTGATGATCAAATACAATGAAGAGCTTCTGGGGGGAAAAAATCCACGCAAGTCCAAATCTAAACTTCTCAGAGATGCCCTCAGATTAAGGTAACTTTGCTGCTCTTCTATTAGTTTTAGCCAAATGGGCTTTGTTGACATTGATTTTTCCTGTGTCTGGAAGAAAAACACATAATTACATTTGGGGAGTGATGGTCACTCATGCAGAAGCTCTG
Source organism: Tiliqua scincoides (assembly GCF_035046505.1). NCBI lineage: Eukaryota > Metazoa > Chordata > Lepidosauria > Squamata > Scincidae > Tiliqua > Tiliqua scincoides. The sequence goes on along the minus strand of NC_089831.1, from coordinate 11,098,614 downwards.
TTCTGTCGTACTAGCTGGATTCAGGGGAGCACAAGTCCCAGAAATGTTGATATGGTGGTGAGATGGTGGAGGTTGATTTATAACCCTTAGGTTTGCTACTCAAAATTATCTCATGGCTAATCCCCAAACCTGAAGCAACAGGACCCAGGTTATATTGATGTTAATGCAGATGTCTCATGTCTTCTTCTCTGTCTTTCTTAGAGCATGTCTACCCTTCGAACAGAGGAGAATTCAGTCTGTTGTCTGAAGGGCTTCTGCTCATTCTGCTGCAGGCATAGATAGACCCAGTCTAAACTCACTCACCCCGCATATGTCTCATTTTTTTCTGCCATTGGTTCCAGGACAATACATTTCCAGTTCAGAACTGGGCCTTGGGCAGCAACCAAGAGTGGGTCACCAGGAATCAAGCCAGGAGTTTGAGTGAATCCTTTCATTTTCTTGTCAAAATCTCGGTTTGATCCAGAATCCTTTGCCCATCAAGGTCAGAAAGATCCAGTGGTTAGAAGTGGGAGAAACAGTTTGATTTTAACCATGAGCGCAGTTTTATTTTTTCGCCAATAACGGCATTTTCCAAAGTTAGAAATGCAGAAAGTGGTGTTATGCATTTTTATTCAAAATTTACAGAATAAATATAAATTATAATCACATTAAAAGCGGCCTAGATAGGTACAGTAACTTAGGTGGTATAGTGTCTACACATGCATCTTGTTGGCAACCTTCAGTCTCGGAAGACTATGGTATCGCGCTCTGAATGGTGGTTCTGGAACAGCGTCTAGTGTGGCTGAAAAGGCCGATTCGGGAGCGACAATCCCTTCCACACCGGGAGCAAGTGCAGTCTGTCCCTGGGCTGTCTCCCTGGCTATGGGCCTTCCTTCTTTGCCTCTTTGCCTCAGACTGTTGGCCAAGTATCTCTTCAGACTGGGAAAGGCCATGCTGCACAGCCTGCCTCCAAGCGGGCCGCTCAGAGGCCAGGCTTTCCCACCTGTTGAGGTCCACTCCTAAGGCCTTCAGATCCCTCTTGCAGATGTCCTTGTATCGCAGCTGTCGAAACAGAGACGCCTGCGTTGGCTCGGTCATGTCGTGAGAATGGATGATGGCCGGATTCCAAAGGATCTCCTCTATGGAGAACTCGTGTCTACACATGCACACTTAGTTAAATAATAAAAACCAAATAAAGACCCTTGGCACCGTTGGTGCTAATGCCTGATTGCTCCACCCAGCCTTGTGCAGCCAGGCTAGAGACCAGCTCTCTATTGGCCCTCCAGTCAACAGGGCTAATAGAGATACCTAACTCTTGCTGGTATCTCCAGGTGGGAAAGTCTGCCTGAGAGACCTGGAGAGCAATTGCTTCTCGGCGTAAACAGGCCAATGGGTCTGACTCCATATAAGGCAGCTCCCTATGCAATTCCTCACTGCTTACGGGGCGGAAGGCATAAGCATTGAAACAATATTAACCTTGGAGCTAGTATGAAACTATACAGCGGAATGCATCAAACTTCCGGGGAGAGAGGAGGTGGGAGGTAAGGTAGGGTTTCTGAAAAAAAAAAAAAGGAATAAAATTAGAAAGCCAGAGGTGAGGTTAATGCATCTTTAGGATTAATGTGGCCATAATGCGATGCTGTGGAGCAGGAGCTGGTCATAAATTGCCTCAAGGGAAGGAGATGACAAAGGGGAGTCTGGATGGAGCTCCTGAATTAATAGTATCAGAGCATCTGCCGTGCAATATGGTTTGAACTTTAAAAGCCCGGCTGTATAATTCACTTGTCAGGCAGGTTGAGGAAGAGATGACACATCTGCCGGGCAGGGGGTGGAGAGAAATAAAAAGACTTTTTAAATTTATTGTTTTTGTTGGGTATTTTTTTTTTTAAAGATGGAGTTAAGGAACCAGCTGTTCATGCTGCGATGGCATTTTGTTCACCACTTAGCAGACGTACTTCCGATAGGAATGTAGGAAGCGACGGCCTGACAGATGCATCCTTAGCCCAGCAGGAGATGTCACCGAGGATGTATGGGGAGAGAGCCTCCACCTGTGATGGTACAAATCTGGATGCGGGAGACCTCGGTTCAGTCTCCTGCCTTGCCTCAGAGATGCTCAGTCACTTACTGATGGGAAACCCTATCCTGAGTTGCTCAGAGCTCTAGATCTGGTGGAGCTGAGCTGATTACACTAAGCGACTAAGTCGCTTAGACACTTAGACACTAAGAGCGACTAAGATGTTTACAGGGCTGGGGCACCTCCCTTACGAGGAAAGGCTATGGCGTTTGGGCTTCTTCAGCCTAGAAAAGAGACGCCTGAGGGGGGACATGATTGAGACATATAAAATTATGCATGGGAAGGATAAAGTGGATAGAGAGATGCTCTTTACACTCTCACATAACACCAGAACCAGGGGACATCCACTAAAATTGAGTGTTGGAAGAGTTAGAACAGACAAAAGAAAATATTTCTTTACTCAGCGTGTGGTTGGTCTGTGGAACTCCTTGCCACAGGATGTGGTGATGGCAACTGGCCTGGACGCCTTTAAAAGGGATTGGACAAGTTTCTGGAGGAAAAATCCATTACGGGGTACAAGCCATGATGTGTATGAGCAACCTCCTGATTTTAGAAATGGGCTATGTCAGAATGCCAGATGCAAGGGAGGGCATCAGAATGAGGTCTCTTGTTATCTGGTGTGCTCCCTGGGGCATTTGGTGGGCCACTGTGGGATACAGGAAGCTGGACTAGATGGGCCTATGGCCTGATCCAGTGGGGCTGTTCTTATGTTCACCCCCTCCCGCCTCACTCCCTCCCCACCACACCTCCTCCCCAACCTCCTCCCTGACCCAGAATGCCTCCTCCCCATCTCACCCCACACACCCCACTCACCTCTCTATTGCTCAATAGTCTGGGTGAGTCACCAGGCAGTAGACCACGTGCCCAGTGCTGGCGCAGCATGTGCTCGCGCTGGGCTAGCTCTTGTGCTGGGCCCACAGGAAGGCTGGCTTGCAAACACCTCTTACGACATGTTTATGTCAGTGCACGCTAGCGGCGAACCAGCGCATGAGGCTCAGGATTGGGCCCTTATTTATAGACTCGCATAACACTAGAACCAGGGGACATCCACTAAAATTGAGTGTTGGGAGAGTTAGAACAGACAAGAGAAAATATTTCTTTACTCAGCATGTGGTTGGTCTGTGGAACTCTTTGCCACAGGATGTGGTGACGGCATCTGGCCTGGACGCTTTTAAAAGGGGATTGGACAAGTTTCTGGAGGAAAAATCCATTACGGGGTACAAGCCATGAGGTGTATGCGCAACCTCCTGATTTGACAAATGGGCTATGTCAGAAGGCCAGATGCAAGGGAGGGCACTAGGATGCAGGTCTCTTGTTATCTGGTGTGCTCCCTGGGGCATTTGGTGGGGCCACTGTGAGATACAGGAAGCTGGACTAGATGGGCCTATGGCCTGATCCAGTGGGGCTGTTCTTATGTTCTTAACTACAATTCCCAGGAAGCCTTGCAGTTCTCTTGTTATCTGGTGTGCTCCCTGGGGCATTTGGCGGGCCGCTGTGAGATACAGAAAGCTGGACTAGATGGACCTATGGCCTGATCCAGTGGGACTGTTCTTATGTTCTTATAGACCATTTTTCTCAGCATTCATGGTAGTTTCAATAGTCAGGCAAATCTTAATCTATCTTTTTCTCAATGGAATTCTTACAATATTCGTTCTGAGAGAGGAACTCACAGAACTGTCCATTACCAGACATTTACTTTATAGTGTGATTTTCTCTACTGGATGCATGCCATTGAGCTTCCCACAAGCAATTGTAAATCAAGTCCAGGCAGGTCCTCTAGATCTTTAATCAATCTTGCCAACGGACCTCTCTACACTCCCTTGCTTTCTCACATCTCATCCATGACTCTGTCCACTCAACAACGGGTTATTGCACTTTATTGGTTTACTTTGGGTCTCCCCTCCAGAGGCATGACCAGAGTTGCTCCTGCCTAGCTCTTTGGCTAAGCAGCTCAACCACTAGACCACACCTCCTGCCCATGTCTGTCTTGGGGAATGTCTACAGCAGTGATTTCCAAAGTGGGCATTGTGGCTCCCAGGAGCAGTGTGGTGACTGCCCAGGGGCAAGATCAGATGCGACACTGAAAACCGCAGAGCTCTGTGTGCATAGTTTTCTGCACCTGAAAAGTCCACCCACCAACCCTGAGTCTCCTACCATGGTTTATAGGGTCATGTCTGCTCTCCCAACATAGAAGTAAGTGGTGCTGAGTCATTGTGCCGTTGTGTCATCTGTCATCACCACATCTGGTTGCTGGCACACAGTGACAGATGTAAGTTTGGGAAGCACTAGTCTATGGGGTCACAGAAATCTGGTGGTACATCCCTCCCTCCCTGAACTGCACTGCTTCAGAACAGAGGTGGGGAATGATAGAGCCAGCCCGATCGTGAAGCACAGTGAAATCAGGCTGCTTCAGACAGCAGACTGTGAACTAGTTCCAGGGCACCGGCACAGAAGCCCACCTATGGATGCCTTGCAGAGGGAGGAGAGTCAAATGGCCCGATACTGTGTGTCCTCTTCCTTTCATAATAGAAAAGGGAGATCTTTGGAATGAAGGAAGGAATTGGGATATAATCTTCTGTCACTTTCCTTCCTCTGCTTTTTGCTGACAGTTAAAAGAAGAAGAAGACCCTTATTCATCTCTATGCTCCTTTTCCCATGCTCTTTTTGTGCTAGACAGAAAAACGGACCGGTGTTCTCCAGAGAACACATTCCTCCTCTCTAATCAAATATGCTGTCAGAAAAATGAACATTATTAGTGCATTCTCTCCAACTCTGTTTAGTGTCATACACACTGAGTAATTCAGACCTGAACATACTTCCACTTGGGTGAGCTTGTCCACTGTGTGCAGGAGGTCAAATCAGGATAAGAAGAAGGCTCTGATTCCTAGCCATACCCCACAGCAAGAGGCATGCGGGTCGAGGAGAGATGCATCACTTTCCGCAGTAGGTCAAGAGACATAGAGTATAAGTAAGGTCCGAGTAATGGCGCCAAACATATTTCTATGCAATTTGCTTCTTGCGGCATAGGATCGGCTTCATGACAACATCACACTCAACTCACTCACTCTAGAGTAGTGGTTCCCAAAAGTTTTTGGCACCGGGACCCACTTTTTTAAAATGACATTCTTTCAGGACCCACCAAGGTTTGCCAGACTTTTAAAAAAAGGAGATCTAGAAAGGAATAATATTTATTTGGTTGGCAACCTTCAGTCTCGAAAGAATATGGTATAAGCCTACAGCACCTGGTATTCCCAAGAGGTCTCCCATCCAAGTACTAACCAGGCCTGACCCCTGCTTAGCTTCCAAGATCAGACAAGATCAGGGATGTGCAGGGTAACAGTTGCTGCAATTTATTAGTAATAATAACCAGAAAAATGACCCTCAAACATTTATCACCTTCTATTTACACAAGCTTGCAAACTGCAGGAGCTGAGCTCTCTGCAGGGTGATTAGCAACGATAGTATCTGATTTTTGAACAGCTTCCAGGCTTGCGGAAACTAGTTATCTGATCTTTCCATCACCCTTTGGCGACCCACCAAAAATCAGGAAATGACCCACCTGTCAGGGTCCTGACCGACAGTTTGGGAACCACTGCACTTGAGGATATTTCCATGCGGGTTTCAAAGCCCAGAATTTGGTGCTTTCTTTTGTAGGGTGTAAACAGCAAAGGGCAGAGCTGGCCAAAGACTTCCTGGTACTTGGGTTGGCATGCCATATGCTGTCCCCATCTGGTCCTCTGCTCTTCTTTTGTTCAAGAAGAGGAGGATGAAGAGGAGAACTGAAATTCTAACTCACCCCTTCCACTCTGTTGCCTTCTTCTTTTCTATATACAAAGAGTGGGAGTAAGAACATAAGAACAGCCCCACTGGATCAGGCCATAGGCCCATCTAGTCCAGCTTCCTGTATCTCACAGCGGCCCACCAAATGCCCCAGGGAGCACACCAGATAACAAGAGACCTGCAAGGCCTCCTGGGAATTGTAGTTTAAGAACATAAGAAGAGCCCCCCTGGATCAGGCCATAGGCCCATCTAGTCCAGCTTCCTGTATCTCACAGCAGCCCACCAAATGCCCCAGGGAGCACACCAGATAACAAGAGACCTGCAAGGCCTCCTGGGAATTGTAGTTTAAGAACATAAGAAGAGCCCCCCTGGATCAGGCCATAGGCCCATCTAGTCCAGCTTCCTGTATCTCACAGCGGCCCACCAAATGCCCCAGGGAGCACACCAGATAACAAGAGACCTCATCCTGGTGCCCTCCCTTGCATCGGGCATTCTGACATAGCCCAGTTCTCAAATCAGGAGGTTGCACATACACATCATGGCTTGTACCCCATAATGGATTTTTCCTCCAGAAACTTGTCCAATCCCTTTTTAAAGGCATCCAGGCCAGATGCCGTCACCACATCCTGTGGCAAAGAGTTCCACAGACCAACCACACGCTGTGTAAAGAAATATTTTCTCTTGTCTGTTCTAACTCTCCCAACACTCAATTTTAGTGGATGTCCCCTGGTTCTGGTGTTATGTGAGAGTGTAAAGAGCATCTCCCTATCCACTCTGTCCATCCCCTGCATAATTTTGTATGTCTCAATCATGTCCCCCCTCAGGCGTCTCTTTTCTAGGCTGAAGAGGCCCAAAGCACCTGTAGTGGTGGAAGGAGGTGTCCCAATCTCAGTCTGAAACCTGAGGGTACTTGAGGGGGGGGGGGACATGATTCGAGACATATAAAATTATGCATGGGATGGATAAGGGGATGTTCTTTTCTCTCTTGCACAACACCAAAAACAGGGGACAGCCACTCAAAGTAACTAGAGGGATAGTCAGAAAAGACAAAAACAAACAGGTCCTTCCCCAGCACATAATTAATCTCTGGAACTCCTTGCCTCAGGGTGTGGTGATGGAACTTGACCTAGATGCCTTTAAAAGCGAAGTGGATACATTTATGGAGGAATAGGTCACCACAGGTTACAAGTCATGATGACTGTATACAGCCTCGAGGTTTCAGAGGCAGCTTACCTCTGGATGCCAGGGAGTGGCAAGAGGATACAGGTTGTCTTGTGTGTTCCCAAAAGTTTCTGTTGGGCTACTAATACAGGAAGCTGGACTAGATGGGTCCTTGGCTTGGTCCTGCAGGTCACATCTCATGTTCTTAAGATTGAAAAATGCGGGATATTAGAGAGGAGCTTGGATATGACTCATTCTCATTCTCAAAGGAATTGAAGAAAGTTTAAAAAAGAGGAGTGATGGTGAACATAATGGAATGATAGAAAATCATCTAATTAATGTATATTATATGTGCTTTCCCTCACCCCCCCCCAAAAAAAAAAAAAAAAAAAAAAAAAAAAACTAATCTTATTAAAACTCTTCCAGTTTCATTGAAATTCCTCAGATAATTTGCCCTAATAGGCACTTTACAAATTAGATTCAGATTCTGTTTAGGGCAAACTTCAGTGGCAATATGATGTAATTTCAACGGACAACCCCATCACCACCACCCAGTGAAAAATAGGTGTGACACCCCCCCTACACACACACACACACACACACACACACACACACACACACGCATCACTGAGGTTCGGCTGCCTGTAAAACAAGGGCAAGCAAGAGCCTGGGTTCATAGCCGCCTTGCCTTTCACACTGACTGAGAATTTGTCTCTCTCATCTAATCACAGGCTCAGTGATTCACCGTACCAGGAGAAATGTTCACACCTGCCTCTCGTGCGTTGCCCTGGATGCTTGGCAGATTGCTCATTTTAGCTTAAATCATTAGCATGCAATAATCTCATCATTGAAATCAGGCAGGTTTCTTGCCAGGTGGAGCAACCTTGGAAGGCATCTCAGGTTGGGAGCTACTGGACCTTCAGCCTTCCACAAGGAGTGGATTGGACAGGGGATTGAAAGGGGATTGGACAAGTTTCTGGAGGAAGAATCCATTATGGGTTACAAGCCATGATTTGCATGTTCAACCTTCTGATTTTAGAAATGGGCTATGTCAGAATGCCGGATGCAAGGGAGGGCACCAGGAGGAGGTCTCTTGTTATCTGGTGTGCTCCCTGGGGCATTTGGTGGGCTGCTGTGAGATACAGGAAGCTGGACTAGATGGGCCTATGGCCTGATCCAGCGGGGCTGTTCTTATGTTCTTAACTACAATTCCCAGGAGGCCTTGCAGGTCTCTTGTTATCTGGTGTGCTCCCTGGGGCATTTGGTGGGCCGCTGTGAGATACAGGAAGCTGGACTAGATGGGCCTATGGCCTGATCCAGGGGGGCTGTTCTTATGTTCTTAACTACAATTCCCAGGAAGCCTTGCAGGTCTCTTGTTATCTGGTGTGCTCCCTGGGGCATTTGGTGGGCCGCTGTGAGATACAGGAAGCTGGACTAGATGGGCCTATGGCCTGATCCAGTGGGGCTGTTCTTATGTTCTTAACTACAATTCCCAGGAAGCCTTGCAGTTCTCTTGTTATCTGGTGTGCTCCCTGGGGCATTTGGTGGGCCGCTGTGAGATACAGGAAGCTGGACTAGATAGGCCTATGGCCTGATCCAGTGGGGCTGTTCTTATGTTCCTATAAGTCTGGAGTCTCATGATTCCACTCGGCCCACGAATGGGTTTGATCTCCTCACTTTGGCTATTTTTTTTAAGAGTGACAAAGGATAGCAAAGCCTCAAACAGTGGAGAACTGTAAGAACAAACTCTGTGGTTTGTTTTTTTGATCCAGAAATGTTTTCACCTTCAGGGCCTATGTTTGGACTCATGTGAAAAATGAAAGACTCATCTTTTACAAGGATCGTGGAGTCTGTTTTGCCCACCATACACTATATCATATCATTTTATTAAACAATTTATCTAGAAAGTCAATCTATGTTAATTTATTGTTAATTTGTAAGTTTATAATTATATATAATTGGATAAATTGTTAATTTATAAGTATATAACTGCCTTCAGTTACAGTGAACCTGACCTGACTCTTTGAAATAGCAAGAGGTCCCTGTCCCAAGGTGCATACAATTCAGAAACGGATACAAAGGAGAAATCTGAGGAAGGGGAACAGAGAGGTGCCACACAGTATTCTCCCTATGGGGTCTGTGCCACTGCACAGCAAGTCCTATTGAGTTCAGTTGGAAACATCCCCAAGTAAGGGTGTATAGAAAAGCAGGTTTTGATTGAGTTGCAGTAGGGCAAAGAAATTAAGAGCCCAATCCCATCTTCCCCCCACTGATGCAGCTGTGCCAAAAAGGCTTGTGCTGTATCCTGCAGGCAGACAAGGACCAATCAGGAGGCTTGAGGGGAAGGGTAAGAGAAGATGTTTCCCTTCCACTCGTCAATGGATCTCCTAGACCCTGCTCCAGCACTTGAGCTAAAGCAAGTTCGAGGAGTGAAAGGAGGCCGGTTGGTGAGGACGGGAATAGCATCCAGCACAAATCATCCATGCTGGATGCCACCCCTTCTGCCTCCTAACACACCTCCTGCCCACCCCCACGTTCAGCCCATTCTACCCTCCACCTACCCTGTTCCACCCACTGCTGCTGTCACCGCTGTTGACAGGTTGTCCTCCAGGACTTGCTAGGCCCTCTGTGGTCTCTCTGCCTGCATTCCAATGGCACACAGCTTTGCAATGTGCTGGAGCTACTTTTACAACTGCTGGATGGCAGGATCCATTGCCAACACTCTAGACACACAGCAGAGAAGTCCACTAGGTTTGGGCTATAAGGAGTCATGTGAAAGCCTTCCTGGAAAAGTTGGGTATTTGGGGTGGGGTGGGGGGGTGGTTCTGAAAATTATCAGAGAGGAGTGGGAGTTCTAGGAGGGCAGTCGGGGCTGCAAGGAAGAAACAGCAGATTTATTTGAGGGAGCAGGAGACCTACAGCTGGTTGGTAGACCATGTAGATCTTTGTCACCCGGTTTTTTTTTTTTTTTTTCAAGGATGTTTGAGAACAATGCAACATCCAGATATTCAGAGGCAGAGAGGCTAAGAATGGTTGGTTGGTTGGCAACCTTCAATCTCAAAAGACTATGGTATAAGCCTACAGCACCCGGTATTCCCAGGCGGACTCCCATCCAAGTACTAACCAGGCCTGACCCTGCTTAGCTTCCGAGATCAGACAAGATCGGGAGATAGTGTTCAGTATAGGGAGACGGTTGGCAAGCTTCAATCTCAAAAGACTATGGTAGAAGCCTACAGCACCCGGTATTCCCAGGCGGTCTCCCATCCAAGTACTAACCAGGCCTGACCCTGCTTAGCTTCCAAGATCAGACGAGTTTGGGCATGTGCAGGGTAACAGTTGCTGTGGCAGCTGCTGGAAGATGGCTGCCTAAATCAATTCTGTGATGGTCTGTGAATGGGTGCCTGGATCATAGGTCAGAGGGAGAGAAGTGGGCAGCCTTTTCCTCTCCTCTCAATTCCTCTGTCAAGCCTGAAACTCAGCTGTGATTGCTTGACGGGGGGTCGCTTGATCAGGAGCGTTGTCTACCTCGATTCTGCTCATCACCGGGACAAACAACTACCCTGACCAAACTCAAGCACTCAGAGTCCAGTCTTGCGAGCTTCGCACAGAGGAGTCTGATCATTTGAGCTCACCCCTCCCTCCCCATCAAATGTTCCTCCTGACTTCATGAGATTTGACCCAGCCCTGCAACCCTGTTGGTCAAAGCCAAACTGGTTAACTTTTGACACTTGTCTCATGGAGTCGGGCCTCTTTCTTGCCACTTTGAAAGAGGTAAAAACTTGCAGCTCTCTCCATTTCAGGGCACCAATGTTTGAAAGCATTACAGATGTTCCCCCAGCTTTATAGCGGCTGCCTCTTTTTCCCCCCAGCCATTTTTCATCCTCTGTGCTATTACCGATCGATGTGGCACAGTCAATAGAGGTGCTAATTTGAGCACTTTGAGTTGTCTCCAATGGCCTACATATATTTACAAAAAAAAAAAAAAAAAAATCAGTTCAGCTCAAGTTCCACCCTGCAAGGGACCATTTAGTAGATCTCCCGACATATATTCTGGATTAGCTGCCCCTGTTGGTTGCATGAAATTAGAGGGAGATTTTTCCATGCATTCCGGTACTTGGGCATCCCCCTTTGATTCCTCTGGAACTGACCAGGATGACCCTGAATACTCACTACCGCTGATAGCAGTGGTGCGAGTCAGTTGAGAAATTCACATTACCACACCATCCAGTGTTGGAATCCTGAAGCAATGCCACCTGCAGGCCTCTAGAGGACAGTGTAATACAGTGACATCTCTTAAGGGGATGCAGGGGTGTGCGCGCTGCACTGGGTGACATGCATGGGGGGAGGGTGACACCACTACTCACCAAAAATGTTTAAATCTTGGGGTTTTTTTTTAGTAATACCGTCATGTTATACATCATTCGATGTGTAATTTCATGCAGAACACAATGAAACAAACAGCATTGAATTATCTCTGTTCTATCAAAAGTTATAGCCTAAAACAAGTGGGGGCAGCGCGATGGTACATCACCATGCCCACTGCTTGGGGCATTTCCTCGTCCATTGCATGGGAGGAGGTCCAACATAAGGGTGACGCACTGGCCTCCTGCACCAGGTGAAGCAAAACCTAGTGACATCACTGGTGTAATGTCCAGTGAGACCACCTGAGACGATCTACCTGTCTTCTCTGTGGTTCTTGCAGAAGGCGTGGCCCTCAACTGTTTCCTTCCTCCCCTTCTTCTCTCTTTTCTCTCCAGACTCAAAAGCAAAGGGATGTGCTTTTACCAGGGCTCTGTGCCCACGGGCCCATCCTCACCACTCTTGCAAAGGAAACATTTTTTTTGGCTATACCTTTTGATAGAATAGAGATATTCCAACATGGTTTGTTTCATTGCATTCTGCATTAAATTTCACATTGATTGATATATAACATGATGGTATTATTTGAAGATACAAAGATTTAAAAATTTTTTGGTGAGTAGTGGTGTCATCCCCCCATGCACGTCACCCAGGACAGCCCGACCCCTCCCCCCAGCAACATCACTGGGGACAGGCCAAGCAGGGCAATGCCACATGGCCATTTCTGGGCCTCTGAGGGGGGACATGATTGAGACATACAAAATTATGCAGGGGAAGGACAGAGTGGATAGAGAGATGCTCTTTACACTCTCACATAACACCAGAACCAGGGGACATCCACTAAAATTGAGTGTTGGGAGAGTTAGGACAGACAAAAGAAAATATTTCTTTGCTCGGCGTGTGGCTGGTCTGTGGAACTCCTTGCCACAGGTTGTGGTGACAGCATCGGGCCATCCCCTTTAAAAGGGGATTGGACACGTTTCGGGAGGAAAAAATCCATTATGGGTTATAAGCCATGATGTGTATGTGCAACCTCCTGATTTGAGAAATAGGCTATGTCAGGATGCCAGATGCAAGGGAGGGCACCAGGATGAGGTCTCTTGTTATCTGGTGTGCTCCCTGGCGCATTTGGTGGGCTGCTGTGAGATACAGGAAGCTGGACTAGATGGGCCTATGGCCTGATCCAGTAGGGCTGTTCTTATGTTCTTAACTACAATTCCCAGGAAGCCTTGCAGGTCTCTTGTTATTTGGTGTGCTCCCTGGGACATTTGGTGGGCTGCTGTGAGATACAGGAAGCTGGACTAGATGGGCCTGTGGCCTGATCCAGTGGGGCTGTTCTTATGTTCTTATGCAGTGGGATCTAGGACCATCTGCCATGCTGGGAAGTGCCACTGATACAACAGCCCCACACCTGCCACTAGTATTGAACCCCATGAGGTTTAACAGGAGCTCTGGAATGAAGCATTTGGAGAGCTGAAAATGAAGAAATCATGTACAGCCATTCCTCTGGTGTTCCAAAGGTAATTTGTCTCTTGTGAATAATAGCCATTTCTTTCCCATTATCTACGTTTTTCCCTACCCCCCACAATTTGAGAAGTTTCATTAACCAAGATTCAAACTAACTGGAAAATAATTAAACTGGTTAATAGATTATAGCTTTCTCAGTTGTACTGGTGGTAATTAATCATCCTCACTTTCCACGGTTTTTAATAAGAGGAAAAGTTTCTTATTCCCTTTTACTATATACCCTGTGCCGTCCTTAATTTGACTCTGTTTGGGCACCGGGGAGCTTTGCCCAGCAACATCCGAAGGTCATATTCAGACCACCTCTCTGTCGCAGGGTGAACCTCACACCCCCGTTGGCACAGCTGCACCGGCACTGAAAAATTGAACAGGATTTGGCCCACAGGCACGAATTAAAATCTAGTTATGGGCTTGTATGACAACGGTTGGTTAACACGTTTGTGATGAGTCGAATCCTAAGCACACTGAAAACAGGAGTTATTCCATGATTGTCAGGCGGTTCTGTTGAATTACATATAAAGCGCACCTTTCCTCACACCTCCCACATTTCACGGTTCTCGCAACACTCTCCACCTGCCACATCACAAGCAGGGCCGACGGGAGCGTTCGGAGATGTGCTCATTTCCATTTGCTTTTCAAGCCTCTCTTGTTTCCCCTAATCAATTTCTTGTAGCAAAGGTTTGTCGCCAAGAACACGACAATGCGCGGCGCTGATTCATCTCCGCGGCTGAGACGATGCACCATGCAAATACGAGAGGCATCGGTGGGGGTGAAAATAAATAAAGAAATGTTATAATTCATTGCTGCTTGCCAGAAGTGTCTGCTCTTTCAAGCTCACTCTGGAGCCGGTAGGAGACCATCAAGGAGCCAGGTAACTACCAGGGAGGTGATTTGGACAGCTGGAGACTAATTATGTTGGTGAGACTGGGTGGATACCTTATGCACTTGTACTAACACAGCATTCATGCATGCGAGCTTGTGTGTGTGTGTGTGTGTGTGTTTAAATAGCCCTAGATCAGTGATTCTGAAACCTTTTAGCACCAAGACCCATTTTGAAAATGACACTCTATTGGGACCCACCTAGCTTTACAAGACATAGGGCACAATCCTAACCAGGTCTACTCAGAAGTAAGTCCTATTTTGTTCAATGGGGCTTATTCTCAGGAAAGTGTGGTTTGGATTGCAGCCATAGAAAAATAATGTTTCACCTTCCCAGTTCCACAAGCCTCTGTTTTTATCCTTTTAGCCACCTCTAGAGGATTTGTTGAGCTCCACATTCATTGTATCTGGACCATCCGGGTAGCCTTGCATTCCCCTTCACCTGACCTTGCATAGGAGCTGTGGCATGTTTGCCTACTCATGAGGAAACGTGCATGTGCTGCCCCGTTTCAATTTCCATAGGGCTCGATACATTTTTTTGTGTCCGCTTAGAGGGGAGAGACTTCCTTCTCAAGTGTTTTTGGGGCCTGTGTTCACAGGTCAGGACCATTCTGGTTTTTCTTGGCCTGCCCTTTGAGGTGGACTGAGTCACTGTCGCCTACTCCTGAGTAAACACGCATGTGCAGCTCAGTTTAATTTTCCATAGGGCTCTGTACATTCTCCTAGCCAACTCTCAGCTTGTCAGTTTCAGTTTCATGGCCCAGCAAAAATCTGGTCACGTCCCACTGGTGGGTCCCGACCCACAATTTGGGGAAACACTGACCTAGTTGCATTTAACTTCACCTTAGCTAGCGTGAGACTGTTTTCTTTATTCAGATATGAATAAAATTAATTCCAATGTGTTAAAACTGGCATCCTTTCAGCTCATGCTCTTTGGCTATGTTAAAAGCAACACCATCCAAACTACCTTTTTAAGGTTCTTTGTGAATGCTGAGTAGTTACTATGGCAAGTTTGCAACCATCTTTAATCTCCCTTTCTGAGGACTTTCTTTCGGAGTCAGGAAGCAGAATATAGAACAGCCCTCTCCCATAACTCCCATAGTCTTATGATTACCTCCTGGCCGCTGGTCCCATCGCAATCACTGTGGTCAGCTGAGAGCAACCAGGATTGCATATTGATTTTTGAAACTACCCTCCTTCAGATGATCACAAATAACCAATTTTAGATATATGGCATGAACCTTGTTCTTTTTGGGGGGTGGGGGGAGTTAAATGCAAGCAAGCATTCCTTGACTGGCCAAGAGCTGGAGATTCTGCAGGTTTCTCTCTCTCTCTCTCTCTCTCTCTCTCTCTCTCTCTCTCTCTCTCTCTCTCTCTCTATATATATATATATATATATATATATATATATATATATATATATATCAGAGCCAACATGACTCAGAGCCAACTTGACTATCTCATCTGAAACTTCAGTGTGTAGGCAGTGGTGTAGCTCAGGGGGTGCAGAGAGTGGAAACTGCACCAGGCAAACTTTAGGGGGGCACATTTTTGTTTATCTATATTCTATCCAAAGTTATGGCCAATTAATCAGAATGCTTTTTATTTATTTACTTAATAAATTAAATTTGATTTCACTATGGGAGGTAATAATATCTGATCCTGGGTAGCAGATGCCTTAGCTATATCACTTTTGGGGCATCATTTTGCCCTTGGCACCGGCCTACACTTTCTTTAGCTACACCACTGGGTGTAGGTGCATTCCAAGAGTCTCCATAGGTGCTAGGAAGGTCCAAATAGCTTGAGCACATCACTCTTTCGCAGCCTCATGCATTCCTTCCAAGTTTCTTGCTCTCAGTCCCCCTCATCCTCCAAGAGTGCAATGGAAATGCACGAGATACCTCAAGGTTGTTGGCATCCTTCAGTCTCGGAAGATTATGGTGTCACGCTCTGAATGGTGGTTCTGGAACAGAGTGTCCTCTCCAGTGCGCGAAGCCTGGGTAAAGTAGGTATGGAGGATAGACTGTTACCCATGCAGCGAATCCCCCCTCTCCACGTCGCTGAAATGGTCCAATGGAAAGGCAGAGGCCAATACTGTTGGTTCCAGCAGCGTCGCAGGAGTTGCCAGAACGTGACTGTGTTCAGCCATGAACTGCCTCAGGGACTCCGGCTCTGGATTTTGCCTCGAGGTTGGCTCCTGAAACCTTTTCCATAACTGGATGTAGCCGCAAGGCAGTGGAGGTTTGGGATCAGAGTTTTCCTTCTCTCAGATGAGCTGCCTTCCCAGGCTGACCAGTCCCATCTACCCAGTGGCTGTTTAGTCGCCTCTTACGACAAGTACAGCCAAGGTATGCCCCATTTAAAGGTTAAGACCTGGGATTTCAGCAGAGGGTGGCTGCCCAGCTGCAGCCACAAGGGGGTAGTAGAGTAGTAGAAGGAGGAAAGCTTTAGGAGGGAAGGAAGACAGGATTAGTGGACTAATGGACTGACTGATGGACTGACTGATGGACTAATGGACTACTGATGGACTGATGGCCCAAAGGACAGATGGGTGAATGGACTTTGGAGCCTGCTGGAGACACTGGAGATTGGTGTGTGGCTGCCTTGCCCAAGACCTGCTGAGGACCAAGGTGCTGCTGTAGTGGCAGGAAGAGCTGCTGGCAAGAGAGGGGAGGAAGGAGGACCTCTGCAGGTTGAACAGGTGAGCTACCCTGGTGGTGGGGTACAGCAGTGCCGCAGGGCAGAAAGAGGGCCATTGTTGGGCAAGATAGGGGAGCTAATTAGTTTAAAGTGGGCATTGGTTCTCTAGGCGGAGCTTGGCCT
Organism: Tiliqua scincoides; assembly: GCF_035046505.1. Classification (NCBI taxonomy): domain Eukaryota; kingdom Metazoa; phylum Chordata; class Lepidosauria; order Squamata; family Scincidae; genus Tiliqua; species Tiliqua scincoides. The sequence goes on along the minus strand of NC_089831.1, from coordinate 11,082,035 downwards.
CAGAATCTGGCGAAACAGAGAGCAAGCATGATTTGACAGGGTGGGGCAGAAGAAGGATCATCACAAGTCTCATGCTGGTTCTATCTTCTTCCTCTACCTCAATTCCTATCTCAATTCCTCTAGAGTGACCCAGCCAATCTAATTGCTCTCCATGGGCCTTCTGTATGCACTGCCACAACTTCTGATGTTTGGATTTCTTGACTTCGGAAGGTTTGCCGTTACCAAACTTGAAGATCCCTGCTTTAGCATTTGACTGGCACAAGCTATTTCCCATGTCTGAAAAACATGGGGATTCAAATGCAATGAAATTTCACATCCCTGCTAAATCTCTGAGCGTCATGCTTAATGCAACAATCCAAAAGCAATCTTGTAGCTGATAGAAATGTATTTCCAGAGAAGATTATTACAAGGTGGGATTTTTTTTTTTTTTGGGGGGGGGGGTTACACGTAGCACTGCGCTTTTATTTTTCATAGCAAACCAAACAAACAATAAAGAAAGACCCTCTGTAATATTTGACTTAGCTTTTTGCTCCAGCTCAAGTGATTGCATGTAACTTCACAGAAAAAATATACCAGCCGGATATGAATGGTCCATTTGTCAGAGTTAATAAAAATATCTCCCTCAATCCCCCTTGAGGCCTGGCATGTAGAAGGCATTTGTGCAAAGAAATAACAGAAATTACACCTGGTCTTTAAAACAAAAAAAAACAAAAACCCAACTCTCTTTGTCCTCTGTTGCTGCTGAGGACTGTAATGAGGGATGGCAAGCTCTGCTTTGAAAATATGATGACCTTGGATGGATCAGACCAAAGGTTTATCACCTGGGATCATAAGAACATAAGAACAGCCCCACTGGATCAGGCCATAGGCCCATCTAGTCCAGCTTCCTGTATCTCACAGCGGCCCACCAAATGCCCCAGGGAGCACACCAGATAACAAGAGACCTCATCCTGGTGCCCTGCCTTGCATCTAGCATTCTGACACAGCCCATTTCTAAAATCAGGAGGTTGCGCATACACATCATGGCTTGTACCCCGTAATGGATTTTTCCTCCAGAAACTTGTCCAATCCCCTTTTAAAGGCGTCCTGGCCAGTCGCCATCACCACATCCTGTGGCAAAGAGTTCCACAGACCAACCACATGCTGAGTAAAGTAATATTTTATTTTGTCTGTTCTAACTCTCCCAACACTCAATTTTAGTGGATGTCCCCTGGTTCTGGATCCTTGAAGGCTGCCTTGTATTGAGTTAGACACTGATAGGTAATGACTCTTTGGGATTACAGACAAGTGTCTTCCGTAATCTTACCTGGATATGGCTGGGATTGAATTTGGGATCTTCTGTATGATAAGGCTGTGCTCTTCTGCTGAGTTATAGCTCAACAGTATCCTGTTTCTTGTGGTGATCAACCAGATGTTAATTTTAATAGGGGGGAAAAATAATTATTCATTGCCTGTAGTGAACAGGCCTCTGAGCTCACTTATGCTAAAGATGCAGTACAGATGTTTACATAACAAAGTACAAGAAAAGATTATTTCCTGTTTCCCAAATTCCTGTTCAGAATCTTTAAAACAGTGGTTCTCAAACTTTTAGCAACAGGACCCACTTTTTAGAATTAGAATCTCTCAGGGCCCACTGGAAGTGACAGGACCCACTGGAAGTGACATCTGAGCTCACTTATGCTAAAGACGCAGTACAGATGTTTACATAACAAAGTACAAGAAAAGATTATTTCCTGTTTCCAAAATTGCTGTTCAGAATCTTTAAAACAGTGGTTCTCAAACATTTAGCACCAGGACCCACTTTTTAGAATTAGAATCTGTCAGGACCCACTGGAAGTGACATCATCAAGCAGGAAGAGTTTAGACAATCCTAGACTGCAATCCTACCCACGCTTAGCCAGGAGTAAGTCCCATTTGCTATTATTGTTAAAAGCGTATACAAAGTAATCTCCCCTGGGGGCTGGGGATAAGAATAGGCCCTCAGTTTGGCTGTACTTGTCGTAAGAGGCGACTAAACAGCCACCGGGTAGATGGGACTCGTCAGCCTGGAAAGGCAGCTGATCTGAGAGAAGGAAAACTCTGATCCCAAACCTCCACTGCCTTGTGGCTACATTCAGTTAAGGAAAAGGCTTCAGGAGTCAACCTCGAGGCAAAATCTGGAGCCGGAGTCCCTGAGGCAGTTCATGGCTGAACACAGTCACGTTCTGGCAACTCCTGCGATGCCGCTGGAACCAACAGTATTGGCCTTGGCCTTTCCATTGGACCATTTCAGCAACGTGGAGAGGGGGGATTTGCTGCATGGGTAACAGCCTATCCTCCATACCTACTTTACCCAAGCTTTGCGCACTGGAGAGGACACTCTGTTCCAGAACCACCATTCAGAGCGTGACACCATAGTCTTCCGAGACTGAAGGATGCCAACAATACAAAGTAACCTGTAACATTTCCCCAAAAGCAGTCACATACCATGGGAGCATCAAGTCTAATATATTAAAAATAAAATATTGAAATGAATGGGGACCCACCTGAAATGGGCTTGCGACCCACCTAATGTGCTAAGGTTTATTAAGATGCCTGACTTCAGGAACCCTGTGCTTGTCTGTTGGGCCAAGCTTCTTATCAAAACCAGGCAAAGCCTGCGATTTCACCGTAGAACCCCTTTCCTTTGGCCCTCTACGAACGATGCCTGAGATGTCAAAATACGGGTTGCTACTCAGCAGAAGAATCTGATGTAAAGTGAAAAGCCATCAAAACACCACGAGGCAAAGCAAAGAGCGATGAAAGGGGCTGCGTGCCGTGTTTGCCTACCTCTCTGCTGCACGACATCCCAGCAATGTGACCTTCCTTTCATAATGTCTCCATGGAAGAGAGGAGCACCGCGAGACACAAGCAGGTCAGAGAGATACACAGGGATCCAGCCTGGCCTCCAGAAGTTGCTCATTGTGGTACTAGAGATTCTTGAGCAATCTTTTGAAAAGCGCAGGGTTTGCAGGGGTAAAAGCAAGTATGAGATTATCACTTTGAAATGCATGTGAACACACACACACACACACACACACACAGAAAGAGAGAGAGAGAGAGACTAAGGTCGAAATCCTAACCCCTTATGTCAGTGCTTTCCAGCACTGGCATAGCGGTGCCAATGGGACGTGTGCTGCATCCTTCAGTTGAGTGTCAAACAGAGGCCTCCTCAAAGTAAGAGAATGTTTGTTCCCTTACCTCAGAGCTGCATTGCCCTTATGCCAGTGCTGGAAAGCGCTGACATAAGGGGTTAGGATTGCACCCTAATTTTTATTTGCTAATCTGCCTAATTAACTATCTTCAGGTCATCTATGCATTTGTGCTGATAGATCATGTATTAAGGGCTCAATCCTATCCTGCACTGGAACAGGCAAGCCAGGAGACTTGCGCTGTATCCAGCGCAGGATAGGGGCCAAAAGTGGCTCAGCCAGAGGCAAGGGGAAACATTTCCCCTTACCTCTGGGTAAGGTGCCTTCTCCCCTATGGGTCTCCTCAGACTTGCGCCGCCTCTTGGGGTGGCACAAGTCTGAGGAGAGTGGAACGGCTTGAAACCGCTCCAATCTCCCCAGGAACGGGGTTGGAATCTGGCATAACAGCCTCGCTCCCCGCCTACCCACCCCTGGGGCCGCCTACTGCCCGCCCTCCCTCCTCCCACTTAGGAATGCCTCCCACCTCCTCCCTGCCCCCTCCCCGCCTACCTCAGAGCCTTGCGTCAGCCCAGTCGGGCTTGTTCCAAACCCCATTCTCAAACTGCTTCTCAAACCCCCATTCTCCTGCTTGTATTGTAGAACATTCAATCAAGGAAGTGGTCCAAAAGTGGACAAAGCTGTGTCAGAATGAGATTGAGTGAAATATGCAATGTGAGATTCTGTCCCTCAGGGCCAAGTTACCCATAACTGTGTGGGGAGGGGGAGAGCAACCATTGCCACTCACTTGCTTAGCCCTTTTGCCCACTGAATTCTTGAAAGCAGGTCCCATTTTGCAGATGTGGGGCTCAGTTCTGGGTGAGTTGAAGACAGCTGTCATAATGCATGAATACATCAGCATTTGTGTCAACAGTTTTCCCCTAAAATGAAAAACTTCATAGTTTAGACTACGCTTTAATTGTCTAAACCAGGTGTCCAAACTTTTTGGCAGGAGGGCCACATTATCTCTCTGACACTGTCGGGGGCCAGGGGGGAAAAAAGAAGCAATTTACATTAAGATTTGAATAAATTTACATAAATGAATGTATTATACAGGTATTTATATACTGCCTTTCTTTGGTCATCAGATTTCTCCTCAGACTTTAATCTGAGATGGAATTAGATGGAATCTCAGATGGTATTAGAGATGGAACTTATATGAATGAAAGAAGGTCTTGCAGTAGCACAAGGGCTATAAAAGGCCTTGCACGAAGCAAGACCAGCCTTTCCTTCGCTGCCACTGCTGCATCACAGATGTGAAACAGCAAGCAGTGGAGGGAGCCCTTGTCCTACATCTCATGCGAGAGGTCAAACAGTTGTCCTCATGCTGAGAGCAGTTGCATCAGGCCAGTGTGGGCTCCAGCATGTCTCTGGAGGGCCACAGGCTCATTGGAGACTGGGGGCACCCTGTGGGCCAGATTGGGAGTCCCCAAGGGCCGCATGTGGCCCCCAGGCCAGGGTTTGGGCACCTCTGATCTAAACCCCAGGTATTTAAGGATGGGCCTGGGTGGATGTATCCTGATCTTTCCCTTTGCACTCAGGTAAGTTTAAGTGCTCGTGGGATGATTGTCCCTATCACAAGCATATGTACATGGGCATTGCATCGGTGTTATGAGCATACACATCCTGAAATGTGTGAGACCAGTCAGAAAAAGAAAGAGTTGTTTGAAGTAAGCGTCCCCCCCACCCCCCAAAAGAAAACAGAGGTCTGGTTTGGGCGATGCATGTACTATCCCATTGCCAACATGTGGGGACAAGCATGAATATGCCCCTCACACCTGAGACACCCATCCACTGCTATCCAATCCTGGGGGTTTCCTATGAGTGATCACACATCAAAAACTTCATTCCTATACACACTTAAATGGGGGTAAGCCCTGTTGAACAGTGAGTTCTATAGATGCGCATAGGATTGCACTGAAATGCTACTTGAATGGCCTGATTAGGGGCAGTTCCAATAAACTGCCCTGCTTGGTTAGAAATAGTGCAACGGTGTGCAACATTTGGAGACATGTGTGCACGCTCATTGGTCATGGAGTTAGGAATGCCCAGTTTCATCTGATCTCAGAAGTTAAGCAGGGTCAGGCCTGGTTAGTACTTGGATGGGAGACCACCTGGGAATACCGGGTGCTGTAGGCTTATACCATAGTCTTTCGAGACTGAAGGTTGCCAACCATTAGGATGGGCTAACTGCATTTTCTGAATTGGCCCATAGAAAATCAATGGCACTCAGCCCTTTTCCTGGTTTTTAGCCATTCCTGCCCAATGTTGCATATACGCAACAGGGATCAAATGTGTACACCTGTAGGCTGGGCAGAAATGGGTTAAAATGAAAACACACACACACACACACACACACACACACACACACGTTTTAGCATTCTGCAATGGAATAAGATTCTTTGTTTAAGTTTTAAACTTAATCTGTATATGTTTTTAAAGGGTTAAAAGGACACCTTTTTTTCTTTTTTTTAAAAGCATCTCTGTCTTCCTATTTCTGTCACCTCCAGACAGTTGCTTGTAAGCTACTCTAAAGAGCATTCTGAGTAGATTTGACAGAACCAGGCTGACATTTTAAAGAATCACGATAATAGATCTGAAGATATACTGCCGGGGAAAAAAATGAAACTCTGAAGATCCTTGTAATTGACATCCCTAACTTCTACATTGCAGAAATCACCCCCCCCTTCCCTTCCTGACCCCCCAACTCTGGTTGTTCCGTGGAGCAAAACATGATGTTAAATGATATAAAGACGGAGAATGTGCTACTTCAGATGGGGAATTTGTAATCTGTGGCTTATGGCTCAATGTGTGTGGACACTTTTTGTTAAGCATCACATTTGTTTCCCTTAAATTCTTGACAGGAGGGGAAGTGTTTCATAAACAAATGGTCGGCGGAAGGCGATTTCTCGCTGGTGAGTGAAATGGGAGTCTTTTGTCTCTTCGGGCAATCAAAATTAATTTGAAGCATTCATAAACACTTTGCAAATGACTCCCTAGCAATCCAGACCCGAGCGAATAGCTGCGATGATGACGCTGCCCTGATGTTCAAGACTGGCTCAGCTTGGAGGCTGCCTAAGGCAGTCGTCCCAGATTCTGGATTGGTCGTTTCGTGGAGTGCTAGCCAATAAGGAGAGGGCGGGATGCAGAGATAAAGGTGGCCAAAGGCTCTTCCATCTGTCTGTGTCATGGAAACTCTCCCCCGGCTTTCCGTGCCCATATACAAGGTACTCTCTAGAACAGTGTTTCTCAAACTGTGGGTAGGGACCCACTAGGTGGGTCGCAAACTAATTTCAGGTGGGTCCCCATTCATTTCAACATTTTATTTTGAATATATTAATCATGATGCTACCATGGTATGTGACTGCATTTGGGGGAATGTTACAGACCTGTACTTTTAACAAGCTATTATGTATATTCTTTTAACAATGATAGTCATAAGAACATAAGAATAATCCTGCTGGATCAGGCCTGAGGGAGCTCACAAGACAACAGCCACAACCTGTGGCCTGGTGCCCTCCCCTGCATCTGTCAGTCAGAGGCAGCCTGCCTCTAAAACCAAGAGCTTGCACATACCTACTATGACTTGTAACTCGTAATGAACTTCTCCTCCGTAATGAACTAGTCAATGGGACTTACTCCTGGGTAAGTGTGGGTAGGATTGCAGCCTTAGTGAACAGTGAAAAATGTTCCTGCTTGATGATGTCACTTCTGGTCATGACATCACTTCCAGTGGGTCCTGACTGATTCTCATTCTAAAAAGTGGGTCCCGGTGCTAAATGTGTGAGAACCACTGCTCTAGAATTCTCAGTAGACAGAACTGGATTGCTGTCACATCATGTGCAACCATGGTCAAAGGTACAACTACAAGTTGAATAAATCTCTGGATTGCATTGTTCCATCTAGGCTAAGGATCTGAGATTCTTCAGCCTAGAAAGAAGGCACCTGGGGGGGAGCATGATTGATACGTATAAAGTTATGCATGTGGTAGAGTGGATAGAAGGAAGTTCTTCTTCCTCTTGGACTACACCAGAACCAGGGGACCTCAATTAAAATTGATAGGTGGGGGAGTCAGAGTAAACCAAAGGAAATATGTCTTTCCCCAGTGCATAATGAATCCGTGGAACTCCTTGCCACTGGATGTTGTGATGACACATGGTGTAGATTCCTTTAAAGGGGGAATGGACAGATTGAAGGAGGAAAAGTCTATCATGGGTTACTTGTCATGAGGATTGTATGCAACCTCTGGGTTTTAGTAGTAGCCTATCTTGAAATGCCAGATGCAAGAGAGCAGCGACGGGATGGGGTATGTTCTGTGTTCCCAGAGCCATCTGGTGGGCCACTGTGAGATATAGGAAAGCTGGACTAGATGGGCCTTTGACCTGATCCAGCGGGGCTCCTCTTATGTTCTTATGAAGGATGAACTTTGGATAGGACCTGAAAGTGCACCTGAAGTCTTTGGACAGGACTGAACACTATTTCTGAAGGAGTGGTAAGGTGCCCTTTTCCCTCTTGTTCACCAGCTGTATGCTGGGGGGAGGGGGGGTTTAGGAACAAATAGACAGAGATCTAAGCAATGTCATTTGGGTGGTTCAAACATTATACTGTACCCAGCAACACACGTCCATGTGAAAAATAGTTGTTGGGTTCACGTTTATTAATCCAAAATCCGTGTACACTAGAAACAGAGGCTCCCTGCATCTAAGAGAACATGTGGATAACTGTACCCAAATAATGGCCAACAATAGCTGTGGTACCTGGATGCAGTTTAACGTGTGAACTGCCCTTGAATAACAGGCAGCTTGAACTACTGAAATGAACTCTGTGGTGGGGCTATCTTTGAAGAGTAGTCAGAAATGTCTTCCGCTACCAGCAGGCACGGCCTCATCAGGAGGCAAACTGAGGCAAGCAGCTCAGGTGACCGATTGTCAGCAGAGAGAGGTAGTGGTCACAGCCCTACTTACTCGCTCTACCTCAGTGGCCAGGTCACCAACCCCAGTGGCATAGCAAAGGTATCTGGCACCTGGGGGTACACTATTTTATTAATGCCCCACCCCCCCGGTGCCAGAAGTGCCTTATGGAGTCCTCTAAGACAGGGGTGCCCAAACCCTGGCCCTGGGGCCACATGCGGCCCTCGAGGCTTCTCAATGCGGCCCTCAGGTAGCTCCCAGTCTCCAATGAGCCGCTGGCCCTCTGGGGATTTTCTGGAGCCCGCACTGGCCTGACGCAACTGCTCTCAGTGTGAGGGCGACTGTTTGACCTCTCACGTTAACTGTGGGCTGAGGGCTCCCTCCACTGCTTGCTTTTTCATGTCTGCGATGCAGTAGCGGCAGCAAAGAAAAGGCCAGCCTTGCTTTGTGCAAGGCCTTGTAAAGGCCTTGAGCTATTGCAAGACCTTCATTCATTCATATAAGTTCATCTTTAATATATTCATTTATGTACACTTATACAAATTTATTCAAATTTTAAATGTTGATCAATTCTTCCCCCCCCAGCCCCCGACACAGAGTCAGAGAGATAATGTGGCCCTCCAGCCAAAAACTTTGGACACCCTTTCTCTAAGACACCCCCTCAAGGCATGATACCTGGGGTAATATACACCCCTGCCACCCCTTAGCTATGCCATTGATCTATCTTACTACCCGGCACATGGTATCAGTGAAGACTTTCATAGTTTTCACAGTAAATAAGTATTTCACTTAGAAGTCAGTCACCAAAAAACAAACAAACAGGAAACTTGGGCACAGCCTTCTTAAATATCAAATTGTTGGGAAAATATTCAGGACAATATTGTAGGCCCATGGGACCCAGATTTCAAAGGACCATGCCCTCATCTGCTTGCTCCTCTCATAGCTTATAAGCCTGGAGTTAATAAATTACTCTTTCCAATACCTTGAACAGCTGCAGTATAAAAATAGTTTGGCACAAAGGGTCATCCAATGCATACTCACCTGGGCTTGTTCAATGCTAACCTAGTTTTCTGAAAGTACACTGCTCTCTATAACTTTGCTTGTTAAGTAAAGAGAATGCAATCGACCAAGAAGTGTCCAATGACAAAAAAAATGTTGTCGTATGCATATCTTCTAGGGAGCAAGTCCCACCAGACTCATTGCAGGCAGTGAGACAAATAAGCAGGCCCCTGGATCATACTGTTAGGCTGCAGGGATGGCTTGGAGCACTCTCTAGGGAGCAACCAGTCTTACTGGTCCTCAGTCTGTTTTACATTTCCCCATATTGTTCTGTTTGCTTGCATGTATGTTTATGATCTCCCCTCCTTTCACATACTGACCCTTAATCTGCTGCTGTTTTATTTAGGGCGCAATCCCGAGAGGGAGATGGGTCAGCGCAAGTGACTTGCGCCAGGTCAGAGGTGTCATAAACATGCTATAATACACATTTGCACCACCAAGAGAGGAGGAAGTCTGGTCCAAGCCCTGTGGACCTGCGCAAACAGCAAGCCTGCGCCAGCCAAGTCAGGCCGGTGCAGGGGTCTGGGGGGCAGGAAGAGGGCAGGAAGGAGGCGTTGAGGGCAGGCCCGTGGGCAGGCCACGGATAAGCCAGGATCATAACCCTGGTCCTGGGCAGCCTGGAGCAGCTCTGGGCTGCTCTGATCTGCGCCACCTCTTGAGCAGCCATTTTGGCTGCTGTGGCATTACTCACGATAAGGTAAAGGAATTCACCTTGCTCCGGACTGAATCACAACCAGTCAGCTGGCCACCCCATTCCAGCACGGGTTGTTAAACTGACAATTCATTCTCTGACCTGGCTTGGCCTGCTCCCAGGAACAGTGATGCCATGCTAGGATTCTTCCTTTGCTATCTCCTTTTAACACTTAGGTTCCCTAAGAAGCAGTGGCATAGCTAGAAGGGGGGGCAAAGCGCTAAGTTTTGGAGCCTCACCACAGCATGCAAGTGGCCCCTCCTCCCCCTCTTCGGAGCCATTCCAGGCAGGGGGAGCAAAGGAATGGCACCAAAGGGGAGGGAGACCAGCTGCTTGCATACTGTAGTGAGACTCCTTGCAAAACCTAGCACTTTGCACCCCCTCTAGCTATACCACTGCAAAGAAGCAACACTTTTCAAAAATATTTTTGTTCCCCCTTTTGAAAGTAGCAAAGCTCTGGAAATTAGTGAGTACCCCAAAACCTCCCTCTCTCTTTCTCCCTCTCTTTTTGCTGGTTCCATTTTGGCTATAAACCCTATGGCTAAGTGGTATTAGATATAGAGGAAGAGATTCTGGAAACATAGCTGCCTCGCACTCCGAGACTCTCCCTCTCTCCTATATCCTCCAATTTCAAGGATATTTTAGCAGGACACATCTTCCTGCTGATTTGAAATTAAAGATTAATGTCGGATGAAAGGTGGTGGCAGGCAGCAGATGGTACAGGGTAGAGGGGGGTCAAACCAACCTCCTGTCATCTGGGCTCTCGGTTTCGGCATTCTAGGAGGCAATGCCGGAAGCACCAACCACAAATTATGACCCTCTTCCATTTTCCGGAAACCAGCAGCTGAACATCTCGTTGTGGCTTATAGTGAACTTGAAGAACAGCAGCAGACTGGGCAGCTGAAGGATCAGGGAAGATACTTTGGTTCTTGAGCCAAAATAAAATTTCATGAGTAGCAACAGTGAGCTGCTAATTTAGGCAGCAATGTTGCAGGAATGATGGTATTTACACTGGTGTGGCATTTTTCTTCAGGTTCTATAAGAGGAATCACCTTGAATCGGGGGGGAGGGATGCCACTGGATCCGTGTCCCTGGAAAACCACTATCTTTATTATGCCTTTTTTTGGAATTGCCTTGGTGATGTGACTTGTTCACAGTGGTGTCACTGGGTGTGTGTGTGTGTGTGTACTGCACCGTGTGAAACCCTCCGGGGTGACACCACTGGTGTCCCAAGTTTTGGAAACCTTTTAGAAAATTCGTATTCCTGACTAATACCATCGTATCATATATCACTGTAAAGGTAATTTCGTGCAGAATGTAATGAAACAAACTGTGTTGAATCAGTAGCGTAGCTAATGTTTGTGTAGCCCGGCGCCAAGCTCAAAATGTTGCCCCGGAAGTGATGTCGCCACCGGAAGTGATGTCACAACCAGGCTTTAAAAAAAGTGAAAATTGGGAGGAACCCACCTCCTCGCCCCAGCGGCTTGCCACCTAATTGCTCTGCTGCCTTCCCCCCCGCCATCAGTGACCTAGCTAAGGCATCTATCTACTACCTGGGGTCAAAGAAGATTTGTAGCCCCCCCCAGACAATATCAAATTTAATTAAGTAAATAAATAAAATAAAAAATGTGCCCCTGATTTGTTTGAGACACTGTGCTGGGGTGAAGAGGGATGGTTATTCTCCCCCTGCTAAATATAAGAGGTGCACCACTTGAAAAAGTGCCTTTTTACCCAGTTATGATACATGGAAATGAGAGCTGACTCATATTAACACCTTATTAGTTTCATGCTGTATTATAATAACATGCCATTGGCTCTCAGAACAATCAGCCTCTTAGGTCAGTTTTGAGTTCAGGTAATCCACTTTTTGTTCCATAAGGCAGTTGTGTTTTCATTTTCTCATTATTTGGCCATAACTTTTGATAGGATACAGATCTTCCAATGTAGTTTGTTGCACTGCATTCAGCATTAAATTGCCTTTCCAATGATATATAACATGAAGGTATTATTCATACATACCAAGATTTTCACAATTTTTGTCACTAGTGTCAAGCTCAGCTTGTTGCCCCCCTAAACCTTGATGCCCGGTGCAACTGCTACCCCCTGCACCTCCTTAGCTATGCCACTGTGTTGAATGATCTGTATTCTATCAAACGTTATGGCCAATTAGCCTGAAAAAGAAAACACAATGCCCTTATGGAACAAAAAGTGGATTATAGCTTAATAACCAGAAAGGAAAACAGAACAGCCTTATGTAGTAAAAAGTGGATTTGCTTCACTCAAAACTGACCAATGAGACTGATTGTTCCAAGAGCCACTGAGGTGATATTATGACACAGCAGGAAACCCCTGCTAACTGGGTAAGAGGCACTTTTTAAGTGGGTGCTCTTCTTTTATTTAGCAGGGGGAGAGTAACTGGCCCTCCTCACCCCAGCACTGTCTTTTCTAGTGACTTTCTGCTGTTGTTCTTTTGCATGCTTTTAGATTGTGAGCCCTTTTGGAACAGGGAGCCATTAGTTGTTTGTTTGATTTTCTCTGTAAACCCCTTGATGTAGCAATGACTGATGTAGCAGAATAAGAAGTCAGAGCAGCAATGAAGAGACGAGAGACAGGTTCAGGATTCAATGCAGAGAGGGAAGCTGTTTTTCCAAGCTTCCTAGCTGGTTTTTATTCTCTTTTGAAACAATCTACAAGTTTACTCTGGGTTAATTGATAACGGTACCCTGACAACACATTCCTAAGATATGAGCTATGAGCGCTTCTCTACAATGCTATCTCAGCTTGTTCTCAGGCTTCAGCTCAGAACCGGCTCACTCCAGGGTTTGTCTTGAGTGGGGGGGGGGTAGATTTACCTGCCTGTTGCCATGTTCACTAAAGCCAAAGTGTGCCTCTGCATAAATATTACAGTGAACTTCCCATTGAAAAGCGCTATATAAATACTGTTAATAATAATAACCAATAAGGTGTGAGTCAGCTCCTATTTCCATAAATCAGAACTAATACTAGTACTCTTCTTCAGTTGTGTGGGTGCTATCAAATTGGCTACCGGCTTTTTTTGCTTACTGATCTGTTGGGTGACCTGTGTATTGGCAACCTTCAGTCTCGAAAGACTATGGTATCGCGCTCTGAAAGGTGGTTCTGGCACAGCGTCTAGTGTGGCTGAAAAGGCCAATCCGGGAGTGACAATCCCTTCCACACCGGGAGCAAGTGCAGTCTGTCCCTGGTCTGTCTCCCTGGCTATGGGCCTTCCTTCTTTGCCTCTTAGCCTCAGACTGTTGGCAAAGTGTCTCTTCAAACTGGGAAAGGCCATGCTGCACAGCCTGCCTCCAAGCGGGCCGCTCAGAGGCCAGGGTTTCCCACTTGTTGAGGTCCATCCCTAAGGCCTTCAGATCCCTCTTGCAGATGTCCTTGTATCGCAGCTGTGGTCTACCTGTAGGGCGCTTTCCTTGCACGAGTTCTCCATAGAGGAGATCCTTTGGGATCCGGCCATCATCCATTCTCACGACATGACCGAGCCAACGCAGGCGTCTCTGTTTCAGCAGTGAATACATGCTAGGGATTCCAGCACGTTCCAGGACTGTGTTGTTTGGAACTTTGTCCTGCCAGGTGATGCCGAGGATGCGTCGGAGGCAGCGCATGCGGAAAGCGCTCAGTTTCCTCTCCTGTTGTGGGCGAAGAGTCCATGACTCGCTGCAGTACAGAAGTGTACTCAGGACGCAAGCTCTGTAGACCTGGATCTTGGTATGTTCCGTCAGCTTCTTGTTGGACCAGACTCTCTTTGTGAGTCTGGAAAACGTGGTAGCTGCTTTACCAATGCGCCTGTTTAGCTCGGCATCGAGAGAATGAGTGTCGGAGATCGTTGAGCCAAGGTACACAAAGTCATGGACAACCTCCAGTTCATGCTCAGAGATTGTAATGCAGGGAGGTGAGTCCACATCCTGAACCATGACCTGTGTTTTCTTCAGGCTGATTGTCAGTCCAAAATCTTGGCAGGCCTTGCTAAAACGATCCATGAGCTGCTGGAGATCTTTGGCAGAGTGGGTAGTGACAGCTGCATCGTCGGCAAAGAGGAAGTCACGCAGACATTTCAGCTGGACTTTGGATTTTGCTCTCAGTCTGGAGAGGTTGAAGAGCTTTCCGTCTGATCTGGTCCGGAGATAGATGCCTTCTGTTGCAGTTCCAAAGGCCTGCTTCAGCAGGACAGCGAAGAAAATCCCAAACAAGGTTGGTGCAAGAACACAGCCCTGCTTCACTCCGCTTCGGATGTCAAAAGGGTCTGATGTGGAGCCATCGAAGACAACAGTGCCCTTCATGTCCTTGTGGAAGGATCTGATGATGCTGAGGAGCCTGGGTGGACATCCGATCTTGGGGAGAATCTTGAAGAGGCCGTCTCTGCTGACCAGGTCGAAAGCCTTTGTGAGATCTATGAAGGCTATAAAGAGTGGCTGTCGTTGTTCCCTGCATTTCTCCTGCAGTTGTCTAAGGGAGAATACCATATCAGTGGTGGACCTGTTGGCTCGGAATCCACACTGCGATTCTGGATAGACGCTCTCTGCAAGTACCTGGAGCCTCTTTAGTACAACTCGGGCAAACAGCTTTCCTACAACGCTAAGGAGAGAGATGCCGCGGTAGTTGTTGCAGTCACCCCTGTCACCTTTGTTCTTGTACAGCGTGATGATGTTTGCATCCCTCATGTCTTGAGGTACTCCACCTTCTCTCCAGCAGAGACAGAGGATTTCATGCAGCTCAGTGACAATGATCTCTTTGCAGCATTTTAGGACTTCAGCAGGGATGCTGTCTTTTCCAGGTGCCTTGCCAAAGGCAAGGGAGTCCAGGGCCACGTGAAGTTCTTCTAGGGTTGGTTCGCTGTCAAGCTCTTCCAGTACAGGCAGGCACTCAATGTTGTTCAGTGCTTCTTCGGTGACTACATTTTCTCTGGAATATAGCTCAGAGTAGTGCTGCACCCAGCGTTCCATCTGCTGCGCCCGATCCTGGATGACCTCGCCTGTGGCAGACTTCAGAGGGGCAATTTTCCTCTGTGTTGGACCTAGGGCCTGCTTGATACCATCATACATCCCCTTGATGTTGCCCGTGTCAGCTGCTATCTGTATCTCGGAACAGAGCTGGAGCCAGTAGTCGTTAGCACATCTCCTGGCAGTCTGTTGGACTTTGCTGCGAGCAGTTCGGAGGACCTGCAGGTTGCGCTCACTGGGACAGACCTTGTATGCTGCTTGAGCTCTCCTCTTTTCCTCAATGACTGGTGTCAACTCCTCAGAGTGGGCTTCAAACCAGTCTGTCGCCTTGTTGGTCTTCTTGCCGAATATGGACAAGGCGGTGTTGTAAACGGTATTCTTGAAATGTTCCCATCTGTTGGATGCGTTTGCGTCGGCCGGGCCTGGAAGAGATTCCTCAAGCGCTTGTGCAAATTCCTCCACTTTTCTCTGATCCCGGGTCTTGCTGGTATCAATGCGAGGTCTTCCTTCCTTTTTCGTGTGATACAGTCGCTTTGTTTGCAGTTTCACTCTGCTGCACACCAGGGAGTGGTCAGTGTCGCAGGCAGCACCATGATAACTGCGTGTGATCTTGATGCTGGGAAGGCTGGAGCGTCTGGTGAGGATCAGGTCGAGCTGGTGCCAGTGCTTTGATCTTGGATGTCTCCAAGAGACTCTATGTTGGGGCTTTGTGTTGAAGAACGTGTTGCTGACACAGAGACCGTGATGACAGCAAAACTCTAGCAGGCGTTGGCCATTTTCGTTCATCCTCCCAGTGCCAAACTGACCTAAGCAAGTGGGCCATGAACTGTTATCAGCACCAACTCTAGCACAACTCTGGGTGACCTGTACTGTTATATATAAAAAGAAATAAAGTTAATGGGGGGGGGGAGGTGAATTTGGGCTGTGCATATGATCTTGTAATTTATTCTGTATGGTCTGATACAGAAGGATGTCCTTTGTGGGGGTGACGTGATGAGCTTTTGCACCAGGTGACTGAAACCCTAGTGACGCATCTGCTTGTTCGAGTGGTCCTTCTCCAAGGTTTTGCTTCCTTGCAAGAATCTTCAAGAGGTAAATGGTCACACCTTTTCTGCGATGGAATTGTAGGGAAATTCATGTGGGAAAGGTTGTGGCTCAGCTGTGGAACGTTGCATGCAAAGAGTCCCAGGGTCAATGCCTAGCTGCCTCTCCAGATAGGACTGGGAAAGACCCTCCTGCCTGAAACCCCAGAGTGTTGCTGTTGTTGGCAACACTGACCCAGATGGGTCAAAGCTCTGACTCACATTGAAGGAAGCTGCCGGTTGTTTTCCCAGCGAACTTGCCATTTCTTGCACGGTGGAGGCGTATTTTGAGCTGTTGATAACATGTTGTAGAACAGTGTTTCTCAAACTGTGGGTCATGAGCTGATTTCAAGTGGGTCCCCATTTATTATTTCAATATTTAATTTTTAATAATGACCAGAAGTGATGTCATGACCAGAAGTGACATCATCAAGAATATACAGAATAGCCTGTTAAAAGTACAGATCTGGAACATTTCCCCAGTGCAATCACATGCCATGGTAGCATCAAGTCTAATATATTAAAAATTAAATATTGAGATAAATGGGAACCCAACTGAAATCAGTTCGTGACCCACCTGTTGGGTCCTGACCCACAGTTTGAGAAACACTGCTGTATATGCTTTTAACAATGATAGTAAGTGGAACTTACTCCTGGGAAAGTGTGGGTAGGGTTGCAGCCTAGGATTGTTAAACATTTTCCTGCTTGATGATGTCACTTCCGGTCATGACATCACTTCCGGTGGGTCCTGACAGATTCTCATTCTAAAAAGTGAGTCCTGGTGCTAAAAGTGTGAGAACCACTGTTGTAGACAATTATGTTTTTCAAGGATCTCTTCAGGAAAAAAAGAAATATCTTATTGGCTTTTAAATCAGCAGGGAGAGGGGGCATGGTGAGGTTACTGCAGATTAAAAGAAGCAGAGGTAGAGAAAGGCTTTCGGTAATGTATGAAAGGGGGGAGCAGGACTCAAGCAGTGATCTTTGGTCTGAAAACTAGGATGCTATAGGCATGTCCATGTTTTCATCCCTGAGAGCGTGCAACTGAATCGGGCATCACAATCCAATTTTATAGCCACTTTGATTTTTATTTTATTGTCAAGGGATAAATTGTCTTGCTTGCTCAATAAGGAAGAGGTTCAAAGGGGCCGGGGGGGGGGAGATGTTTTTTTTTTTTAAGCACAAAAGATGATGACCCACTTTATAATTGTGTAATTGGCAATTGTGGGGGGAAAAAATATACTTTAATTACTGACATCTCTGGGGATGATTTAAAATTGTGGAGAGGATTCTAATGTGACAGCAGTTTTGAGTGTTGGAAAAGGAAAGAGGTGATGGTGGAGGAAAAACCGAGGATAACTTGCAGGATTTACAGGTCCTTCGGGGACTCTTTGGAACAGCTGCTCGAGGCTGCACTCAGACGGGCCTCACTTTGCGCACTTCATGCCGCAGCTGCTCTGCTTGATGCTGAAATGTTCACGTCTGATGGAGGCGCCTTCGTGCTGTCATCTTATTTTGTTTCATGTTTTGTCATCCTCATTTCCGACGGTCTTGGGGGACTCCAGAATATGACAGCTTCTGTCTGGCATGGATTCAGTCATCGTAAAGTTTCTCCACACCGGTGGGGCTCGGTTCCGATCACAGTTATGGGAAACCTATTTGAAAGACATCAAGGCTGTGACCCATCATGTCCCCCAAAACCCTTTGAAGAGGAGAACTGAGCCCAAAACTGAGTCAAGATGGTGTAGTTGTTTGGGAGTTGGTGTTAGGCCAGCACAACAGGATTGGGCCCTCAGATATCTCACATACCCAGTGTATCCCTGACACACAGTACTGAGAAAGAACATGCATGAGTGGGCAGAGTGGAGGCTCTCTCTCTCTCTCTCTCTCTCTCTCTCTCTTTCTCTCTCTCTCTCTCTCTCTCACACACACACACACACACACACACACACACAGTGAGCAGTTCCATGGAGTCCAGTTCTCCCCACTCTGCCGTCAAGAGAGACGCAGCCCAATCCTAACCAGGTTCCCAGAACTGGTGTGGGCACAATACAGCCCCAAGATAAGGAAACAAATGATCTCTTGAGGAGGTGACCTGGAGGAGGGTCTCCATGACTGCCCCCATTGCAAAATGCAGTGCGGCATGCACCCCACTGCTACGGCTACATCAGTTCTCTAGGATCAAACTGACGGCAAACAGGAGACAATGGCTGTTCCCTACCTGTGGATATTTTGATTTGGAAAACCAGAATGGGTGAATATTTGGTGCAGCCCGTGTATTTTGTGCACTGTTTTACAACTGGCTCCGCCTCCCCATTCCACGTTTTGCAGTTGACTCTGCCTCTCCATTCCACGTTTTGCAGTTGACTCCGCCTCCCCATTCCACGTTTTGCAGTTGACTCCACCTTCCCACTCCACTGTTTTCTACTGGAAGCTTCCAAATCCATTGCAAAAAAAGCAATGTAGCTCCCAGAAATTCAAAGTCTGCCCACTCCTGCTATATGATGCATTTATAATAGACTAATTGCAAATCATAATAGATTTAATTAATATGAACGACCCTTCCCCATACCGCAATTTCCTGCATACCTTGCTTATTCCACCCCATTTTTTCATACATGGGGGCAGCGGCTCACAAGCCCAGTATGCATTTTGCGGTGAATCAGGCCCTCGGAGACCTGCCGTTGCTCTTTTTGCCCAGGTTTGGATTCTGCATGAAATCTATTAAATGCTGAAAAATGAGCCTGGAGCACAAAAAAAAAAAAATTCCACAGTCAGCACCCTATGATCTATTAGGACAATTAATCACAGATGTGTTTTGTCAGCTTCCCCTTGTTCTCTTATGTTTTATGACTGTGTCATTATTTCATCAACACAATAAAAGGGATTAATCTTCATTGTGGGGGGAAAAAATTGTTTCCAGAGCCAAAGGTAGCCTGAGATTTCATCCTTAGATTCAAATTAATCTCTAGGATTCAAATGTATTATGTTTAAAAAAAAAAAAAAGGATGGGATGCCTCCATTAAACCCCAGTGAAAGCACTTTCCTATTATCCAATTTGGTTGGTATATTAGATAACTGAGCAGAATAAGCTCCTAACAATTCTCCAAATCCCCCTATGTAAATTTTTATATAAATATTGTCTAGACAGTCACTGAATATTGGCTGCATATTTGAGATCTGTGAGATTTGCTTACCGCATTTAAAAGCTCGCAGGTAATGGCGCTGAGTATATGACAGCTTGCCAAATGCTTCCAAGGAGCGTGTGCAAGAATATGATACAAATTCTGCAGCCACTACATAGGGTCTCAGACGATCTCTGGACTTGACTGAAAGTGTTGCCGAACTTTAAAGTGAACCGCTATCACTTTGAATAATCAGTGCCCCAGAAACTTGAAAGATCGTAGAATTATAGAGTTGGAAGGGACCTGCAAGGTCATCTAATCCAAGCCCCTGCCTGTAGCACGAAATCCTATCATCTAGAGCCTCTCCAATAGGGCCAGTTAAACCTCTGCTTGAAAATCTCTAGTGATGGATAACCCACAACCTCCCTTGGCAATCTGTTCCACTGCCGAACCACCCTCGCCGTCCTGATGGCCAACTGGAATCTTCTCTCTTGCAGTTGGTTCCCAGCTTTCACTCTCAGAGTTAGCTGAGAAGAAATTTGTTCTTTCTTCCATATGACAGCCCTTCGGGTATTTGAACAGTGTTTTCTTATCCCCCCCTCAGCTGTCTCTTCTCCAGGCTAAACATACCAAGTTCTCTCAACCTTTCCTTGTGGGGTTTCAGTCCTCTAATGATTTTCTCTCATATGAGTTTATTTGTACATGAAAGAAGTCCTCCTTGATTCTCCATTACTGAAGATCTCAATAAGGTCTTCCTCAGATCTTCTTTTCTAGGTTCTCCTCCACGTACCCATCTAAAATTCATTGATGGGCTACTGCCTCACAGATTAGAGATTTCAGATTAGGTCTCTTTTAGTGGAGCCCCCTGGAATTTGGTCCCTCCATTATAATTTTTAGGATGGCCTTGCCCAGTAGGGTCTTTGTCCTGATCTGTCTTGCATCTCCAAGGTGATGCTAAGAAGGACGATGTCCCCCTCTTGGATATGTCGTTGCTTCTCCCCAACGTGAGACCACATCCATCCAATAAACTGCTGCCATCAGCATCTTGAACTGAAGACCATGAAACATGCTTTCCACCTGTTTGGGATCTATCTAAGACAGGTCCATTCATGAGGCCAACTGAGGTGGTCACCTCAGGCAACAGATTGGTGGGAGCCCATCTCTGCCTGCCTACTTGCCTCCACTGATCCTCGTTCTCTTTCAACTCATTGAGCAGGAAAAGGAAGAAAGGGGCAGGAAATGTGGAGAGGAGAAAAGTGTTGAAGTAGAACATTGGAAAATGGGAGTAGCAGGGAAGGCAAGTGGACCTTGGCACACTGACTCAGGCATCAGGAGATCCTGGCTCAGCCCTGGGTCATAGCTCAGTGATGGACGCATTCTGAAGGTGGCAGATCCAATCCCAGGCATCTTCAGGTAGAGCTGGGAAAAATTTCTGCCTGAGGCCGTTCTCAATTAGATGTCCAAGAATCAGACACTAAAATACAGCTTCATATGTTCAGCTACCTAGTGTAGCCTAGCCACCCAAATTTAAAAAGCTGGGAGCATAATTCTCAGGCATACAAACCAGCTGCTGTCCTATTTGCTTTAAAACACAGCTTGTACCAGAGTAATTCTGTGGGCATTCATGGAAACAGGACTAGAGACCACCTCTGTATTTCTTCAACAAGGGAGCCTCATTAGGAATCCCTTTAACTACAAGAACATTAAACTGAAAGCAATTATTTACAGACTCGGTGGAAATGATGCTTCTATCCACTTGGTAATAAAAGAACTTGCAGGGTGTTAGGGATGTTATTGGCTCTGTGGGAAATTCTCTACAGGTTGTAAATCTGTTGTCACTTTTTTTTCCCCCTAGACTGGCCAAGGAGCTCGAGTAGCTAATCAATAATTGCCCAGCAATGCGGCAGCGATTAGCTCTAGTCCTGAAAGGAGACGGAGTACAGAAGCAATAATGAACCCCATGCGCTTAAACTCCTCTACCGGAACAGAAAGTTGGGCTGCAGAGATTTATTGCAATGTATTTGACCTGGAAATGGTTGCCGTCTAAGCCTTCCTTGCAGATGTGGGCAGTCTTTCGAAATACGGGGCTGCCCTTCACCCCTGATGGTATGCTAAAATGACCATGTGAAAATATCTAGTGCTATGGTAGTCATTCTCTGGATACTGAGCTAAACAAATGCATCGTATGCTAAACAAACACATGGTATGCTAAAATGACCATGTGGAAATATCTAGTGCTACAGTAGTCTTTCTCTCGATACTGAGCTAAACAAACACATCTACCACGTTTCCAGACTCACAAAGAGAGTCTGGTCCAACAAGAAGCTGACAGAACATACCAAGATCCAGGTCTACAGAGCTTGCGTCCTGAGTACACTTCTGTACTGCAGCGAGTCATGGACTCTCCGCTCTCAACAGGAGAGGAAACTGAACGCTTTCCACATGTGCTGCCTCTGGCACATTCCCGGCATCACCTGGCAGGACAAAGTTCCAAACAACACAGTCCTGGAACGTGCTGGAATCCCTAGCATGTATGCACTGCTGAAACAGATGCCTGCGTTGGCTCGGTCATGTCGTGAGAATGGATGATGGCCAAAGGATCTCCTCTATGGAGAACTTGTGCAAGGAAAGCGCCCTACAGGTAGACCACAGCTGCAATACAAGGACATCTGCAAGAGGGATCTGAAGGCCTTAGGGATGGACCTCAACAAGTGGGAAACCCTGGCCTCTGAGCAGTCCACTTGGAGGCAAGCTGTGCAGCATGGCCGTTCCCAGTTTGAAGAGACACTTTGCCAGCAGTCTGAGGCAAAGAGGCAAAGAAGGAAGGCCCATAGCCAGGGAGACAGACCAGGGACAGACTGCACTTGCTCCCGGTGTGGAAGGGATTGTCACTCCCGGATTGGCCTTTTCAGCCACACTAGACGCTGTGCCAGAACCACCTTTCAGAGCGCGATACCAGAGTCTTTCGAGACTGAAGGTTGCCAATACAAATACGGTAGTCATTGGACACATTTGGCATCCAAGTTATTGGTCTCAACGTCACTATAACAGCATGATCCTTTGGCCAGTGTCCTACCTGGCTGACCTCTGGCAAACATTTGAATGGTAGTTCATTCTGTTATCCCCATATTGCAGAAGGGCAGACTGAGGCTGAAAGGAGCTGAGATTCATACCAAGGGAAAAAGAAGTCTTAATCCACAGCTCAGGTCCTTACAGCCCAGTCCTATCATCTACCACACTGTAGCACTGCATGCTATGGTGGTGATGGTGGAGTGATCAGGAAGCCTGTGTGAAGTAAGGGAAAATATTTTTCCCTTACCTCTACATAGGCCTCCTGATGGTGTAACGGTGTTCTAGAACCTACCCCAGCTATACATGGGGGTCTAAGGAGAGCTAGGGGATGGGGCAGGCTGAAAAATGGGGGATAAGATCCAGTATGCACAACTGCTTCCAAATCCTCCTCTTCCCCCCCAACACACCCTGGTTCCTCTCCCAAAACTTGACATTACCTGCATCCCTAAGTCCTTTCTGGATTTAGACCTGGAAGATCCACTCAGCCATGAAGCTTCTTGGGTGACCTTGGTCCTGTCATTATCTCGCAGTCTAAACTACCTCACAGGGTTGTTGTGAGGACAAAGGAGAGAAGGAACTACGTACACCACCCTGAGCTCCTTGGAGGAATGGCAGAATAAAAATGTAAATAAAATAAAATAAAATAAATATTTGCACAGTATCTAATGGTGTACAATAGCTTCTTATAAATGGTTTTATACATTATTGCACACTTCTCTTAAAAAAAAAATTCTATAATGAAGTCTTGGCAATATGCAAATATATTTCAATCTAATTTCCCAATGAGCAGAATGGCTGATATTAAATAGCTAACAAATCCTTTGACCGGTCGATTAATGCCAACACACTACGTAAAATATGAACTTTTTTTTCTTTCATTATTGAAATATTGTTACCTTACCTTTCTGGTCACATAAGGAGCTCCAAGGCAGTTACCAATCAATAAATCATACAAGGGGAAAAAAAGAAACCACACATGCCGATAAAATGAAATAAAAACCAGGACAGCAGATGAAACAATTTAACAGCAGCCAGAATAAAGCGACTGAAATCTTATTCTCAGGTCAAGCTAAAATGGCAATGTTCTCACCTAGCATTGGAACACTAGCAAGGAGTGAACCTCCCATGGGGCAGAATTCCATATCCTGGGCACCACCACTGAGGAGGTCTTGTTTGTTGTGCCCACCCATCAAACCTCCAACAGTGGTGGGACACACTGGGCCTCCTTTAGGTTTCTCCAACCACAAGAGTCATAGAGACCAGCTGCCCCATGGAAAAGAACTGGGAGATGGTAGGAGAAGGTTAAGACTAAGCTTGACACCCAAATGTCCCAAAAACTGAAATTCAAAGAAAAGTTCTAGGTTCTTCCCAAAGAAAAACACAAGATAATTTTTGAAAGAAATCAAATCAATATTTAATCGTACAAGTCAAATTTCTCAAAGCGCTTCGGTACATCAAATTTCAGGCTTTCTCCCAAACTGGCCTGGTTTGAACATGGGCCCTTCCAGGAGCAAAGGAGTCGTCTAATGCGCTTTCAGGACCCGTCTCTGGAGCAAATCCAAACATGACCCAATCTATGGAATATGACACAGTGATCCCTAAATCAGACTAAACCACAGAGGTAAACCCTCTGTTTGAAATGTGCTCTAAACACCGTTTCTCAAACTGTGGATCACAGGCCACTGGTAGGTCATGAGCCCATGTGTGGTGGGTCGTGACTCCATGTTACTTTGGCCCGACACAGAGCTCCTGATGGTGAAGTGGGATGCTTTCGGGAAGCCCGGAGGCCTGTTCTGGATCGCAGCAGGCGGGAAGTGACTTTATTTTCTGACACAACCTCCTTTTGTCTAGAAGTCCTCCACCACCAATTTGACAATCACTGTGTTATAATGTGTACTAAGTCATTAGTAACATTGGCTAATTAGGAAGAAAAATTTAGCAGGAGGTCTGTGTCATTGAGAAGGAACGTTGATTGCTAATAAAGGATCAGAAGTAGTCACATGGTGCAGCACCCCTTGGAGGTTTGGTGAACTGGGGTGAGGGGGTTTCAACCTGGTCAACCCCTGACCCCAGCCCTTCCCAGGGGAATCAATGCAACCAATGGAAAATATGGACCCATTTATGTGATTAGTGCCTGTCTGGGAATCTTTTGTGTTAGTTTCAGTGGGTCCCTTTAGGGAGAAGGGCGGGATAGAAATAAAGTTTATTATATTATTATTATTTCAGTTGAGTCGGTGATCCTCGGAGCCTGGTTTGGTGAATAGATTCCATTTTCAATCCAACAGGTACGAGAGAAGGGGGAAAAATACACTCCACTGGATTCTATCTTTGGGCTGGTAAATACCTAGCTGAGCAGTTCTGCTTGCCAAGCTCCTCGTGTTGCAAGTGGATTTTAAATGCAGATTCCAAAATCATCTCAATGCCATGCGAGGGAGACAAATTTCATGAATAATTTCTGAATAATTCATGGCCGCGCAAATCACGCCAAGTGAATTCATTCATTTGACTGCCAATCTTTGCCGGCCTCCTTATGCTAAAGACACAGTGCTAGCATCTTTAAATAATTAGTTTAACCAACAAACATGGCAGGCCTGTTGGCCTTGCTTATGAATAATAAAGAGATGTCAGGCACTGGCAGGCTTGCAGGAAATTCCAAAAGTCTGTGAGGAGCAGCAAGTGGATCTGGGGGGTGGCCGGAAGGTGAAGGGTTAAGATCAGAGAAGAACTTGGTCCAAGATGGACAAATAAAAAATCATGCCAATATACCCTTCCTGCCAGAGCGGGCCTTTCAGACCTAGCTTATTGACAGAGCAATGATGTTGTCAACATCTTACTAATGGATGCAGTTTATCTAACGATTGTGCTTTTCGCATAAAAGGAGCCGACCTCTCTCTAAATGCTGAAAATCCTCTAAATTAGACAATTGGAAAGGAATGAACAATGAGGCTGGCTGTCCTAGGGCCTGGGGTGTCATGTTCAGTTTGGTTCTGATTTGCTGAAGAAAGTTCTCAGAGGAAAGTTGGAATTAAATATGGAAAACGGAAAGGGAAAAAGAAACGTGTTTCATCTAGGGGGCTAGTTAGGTAACACAGATCTCCGCCCCCCAAAAAAAGCCCCCCCCCTTTTTTAAAAGTTACCAAGGATGTTTGAATGAATTTAGGATACTTTCAGGGTGCAGAATCCAAAAATGGCATCGGTTATGCCCAATTGGCTCTAGTTTGGGGGATATGGCATAGCCACCTTATATGCTCATTCAAACAGCTTCCTCACGAAGCTGTGACCATGCCATAAGGTGACCATGCCAAACACCCCCCTCCCCCAAACTAGAGCTAATCGGGCATAACAAATGCCATTTTTGGATTCAGCACCCCAAATACACCCAAGAATAGGACTAACTTTCAAGACAACAAAATGTATGCAGGTCTATGAATCAACAGATATCCTCTGCTAGAGATAATCCTATCCAGTGCTCAAATATGAGGGGAGGGCAGAGTGGGGGACTACCCTCATCAGTGGGTTTGTGTCAAATTTTGAAGTGCAGGAATTTGGCATGACACTCATACCTCCGCTTTACTAAAACTGTAGATGGAAAACAAAATTAATTTTAAGTGTCTTGGAGTGGTTTGCAGAATGACAGGACCATTGTGTCTTGTATAATGGTGTCCTAGTCAAATGCATGCTGGCATTAGACCTTTGCGTCCATAATTTTTGTGTCCCGGATATGTGTGTCCTAATATATCTATATATTTCGGTTAGATGTACTTTTTAATAACATGGGGTTTGTTGCCCAGTAATAGCTCGTTTGTTGCCCAGTTATAGTGGGATTCAAAAAACCGAAATGCAAAAAACAAAAACAAAAATCAGATGCAAATGTCCAGGGATGTCAATGATCAGGTCACATTTGATCAGGACACTTTAATTAATGACACAAATACCCTCGCAGCATTTTGCAGTACTTCAAGATCAATTTGCGTAGAATTGTTTCCTTGTAGTGCAATCTTAAGCATGTTTACTGAGAAGTAAGTCCCACTGTGTTCATGGGGCTTACTCTCAGGTAATAATAATAATAATAATAATAATAATAATAATAATAATAATAATAATTATTATTATTATTATTATTATTATTATTATAGTAAGGCAGCCATAATGTAACATAATGCAACATGAGCTTCATACTGCTCTTAGGCAGTCCATGCAAGAGATGATGACCTAGACCAGGGGTGTCCAAAGTTTTTGGCAGGAGGGCCACATCATCTCTCTGACACTGTGTCAGGCGCCAGGGAAAAAAAGAATTAATTTACATTTAAAATTTGAATAAATTTACATAAGTTTACATAAATGGATATATTAAAAATGAACTTACATGAATGAATGAAGGTCTTGCAATAGCTCAAGGCCTATAAAAGTCCTTGCACAAAGCAAGGTTGGCCTTTCCTTTGCTGCCACTACTTCATCACAGACGTGAAACAGCAAGCAGTGGAGGGAGCCCTCATTCCACAGCTCACGCGAGAGGTCAAACAGTCGCCCTCACACTGAGAGCAGTTGCATCAGGCCAGTGCGGGCTTCAACAAATCTCCAGAGGGCCAGAGGCTCATTGGAGACTGGGGGCTACCTGAGGGCCACATTGAGAGTCCTGGAGGGCCTCAAGTGGCCCCAGGGCCGGGGTTTGGGCACCCCTGGCATAGACATACATGACCTTAGGCAAATTTCTCAGTTTGCCTCCTGTTGAGCCTGAGTCTTTTGAAAAAAGTATTTGAAAGTGTTCTGCTGATGATGTCACCACCCTTGCGATAGGAAAAGGTGCACCATTGTCCCTTGATTACACCCCTGATCCTTTTCTTTTGTGAAGGGCCTCTTTTTAGAAGGCTATGGGGCAGGAGTAGCATCTGGAACTGACTGGGTTGGACCCTGGCTAAGAGTTCACGTTTATCAAATGGTCACTTGGTAGAGTTCATGCTGAGTTCCCAGTACCAGTGGTAGCACTCAGGGTGCCATCGGGGGCTGGGTGTGTCACGGGGGGGGGGCTGAATGTAGAGCCTTGCCCCAAGGCACCTGGCAACCTGGCACTATTACTAAAGACAATGATTTGATTAAAATTATTGTGGGGGGGTCATTGTGTGGGGAGTTCCTTAATCAGCATATAAGGTGGCTATGATGTACCCCTTAAGTTCCTCTCCCACCCCCACCCCCGTACATTCATAATTTGCTCATTTATGATGGTCTTTTATGTATATGATGATTTGGGCTCTAGTTCTTGAAAGCTTAAGCTAAATCAGTCAGTTTGCCTTTATGCTGTTATAAGACTCTGCTGTTTTTGCTCCAACCTACTAACATGGTGTAATGGAAATGCACAAGATCCCTGGAGGAGAGATAGGGTGTGGTGTCAACAGTGGCCCATTGCTCTGGCAGGCAGGGGTTAATCCCAGGACTCTAACTAGCAGTGGGTCTGCTGCACAGCTGCAGCCACTAGATGCAACCAGGTCATTATGGGATAAAAGCAGCACCTGATGAAGGGAGAGTTTAGTGGGTAGTAGAAGGAGGAGAGCTGTAGGAAGAAAGGAAAGAAATTGAATGAATGGACCAAGGAACTAATGACTGATGCTACTGGAACTGCTGATGGACTAACTGACTAAAAGACAGATGGGTGAATGGACTTTGGAGACTGTTGGAACAGAGGCTGCTGGAGAGAGGTGTGTGGCTGCCACGCCCAAGACCTGCTGAGGACCAAGGTGTTGCAGTAGGGAGAAGCTGCTCCAGGAGAGGGGAGGAAGGAGGACCTCTGCAGGTTGAACAGGTGAGCTACCCTGCTGGTGGGGTCCACCAGTGCAGAACTAGGGTCATTGCTGGGGAAAGAAGGGGAGCTGATTAGCTGAAAGTGAGCATAATTCTCTAAGGCTGCAATCCTAACCACACTTTCCTGAGAGTAAGCCCCACTGAACAAAAGAGGAATTACTTCTGAGTAGACCTGGTTCGGATTGTGCCCGCAGAGTAGAAGAATTAGGCAGACCCAGAAGCCCTAGAAGCAGGTCCCAGATGGTCCAGAGAATCCAAATCTCCTCCAGTGAAAAGGGAATTGAGCA
Organism: Tiliqua scincoides; assembly: GCF_035046505.1. Lineage (NCBI taxonomy): Eukaryota > Metazoa > Chordata > Lepidosauria > Squamata > Scincidae > Tiliqua > Tiliqua scincoides. The sequence continues at coordinate 11,053,837 of NC_089831.1, read as the reverse complement.
GTGGAGACCCAATCTTGTATTTCTTTAATACCCCATCCCAACTGCCTATGTCCTGCTTCTCCACAAACACAACAGCAATTCAACTTTACACACACACACACACCCAAAGGCAAAACATACAGTGCCCAGGGCAGTGATGTCACAAGGCCACATGACATTGAAACAACAGTTCTGGGTTCTTCCCAGGGCAAACAAAGTCAGTGCCCCACCCTCCAGGGAGAACCTACAGGTGACTGTTTGGAGCTTAAGGCAGTCACTTCTAGACTCTCCCTGGAGGGCAGGTCGCTGCTATGGCCTCACGCACCCAGTCCCTTTTCCTTTGGAGTCTGGGAGCCACCACAGAAGGTGGCTACACAAACTACCCCACCCTCTGAGGAGAAACCAGAGGTGACTGGGCAGAGTCTGGGGCACATGTCCAGCATAGTGCCTGGGGCACATGTCCCTCAGGCTCTCTAAGGCTGCAATCCTAACCACACTTTCCTGAGAGTAAGCCCCACTGAACAAAAGAGGAATTACTTCTGAGTAGACCTGGTTCGGATTGTGCCCGCAGAGTAGAAGAATTAGGCAGACCCAGAAGCCCTAGAAGCAGGTCCCAGATGGTCCAGAGAATCCAAATCTCCTCCAGTGAAAAGAGAATTGAGCAGTGGAGACCCAATCTTGTATTTCTTTAATACCCCATCCCAACTGCCTATGTCCTGCTTCTCCACAAATTCTCCACAAACACAACAGCAATTCAACTTATATACTTTATATATATGTGGTTCAGGATGTGGACTCACCTCCCTGCATTACAATCTCTGTGCATGAACTGGAGGTTGTCCATGACTTTGTGTACCTTGGCTCAACGATCTCCGACACTCTTTCTCTCGATAACGAGCTAAACAAGCGCATCGGTAAAGCAGCTACCATGTTTTCCAGACTCACAAAGAGAGTCTGGTCCAACAAGAAGCTGACAGAACATACCAAGATCCAGGTCTACTGAGCTTGTGTCCTGAGTACACTTCTGTACTGCAGCGAGTCATGGACTCTTCGCTCACAACAGGAGAGGAAACTGAATGCTTTCCACATGCACTTCTAGACTCTCCCTGGAGGACAGGTCGCTGCTGTGGCCTCACGCACCCAGTCCGTTTTCCTATGGAGGCTGGGAGCCACCACAGAAGGTGGCTACACAAACTACCCCACCCTCTGAGGAGAAACCAGAGGTGACTGGGCAGAGTCTGGGGCACATGTCCAGCATAGTGCCTGGGGCACATGTCCCTCAGGCTCCATCAAAGTTATGCCTCTGCATACAAGTCATAAATTCTCAGTTCTGTAACTTACTTGGGCTGGCTCCTTCAACTACTTTAGAGAGCATGGCTCAGCAGCAGACCTCTTGAGAGACACTAGTGTCAAAACCTTTCCAGGGGTGGGAGGTAACAGTTTAATGATTGTTGATGGAGGCACTGTTTGGAAGAGAAAGGGGGGAAAAAAATCTGCATTCAGAACAATAAAGCCCATGCAGAAAGCTCTCAACAGCATGGAGGAATGCTGTTTCTGAAAAGGATGCAAGCCAGTCCTAATTACATTCCCATTATAATCTGCTGGCATCATGGGGAAGGAGAAGGGGCTGGAGCAGGATAATTGGAACAAGGTGTAAATGAGTACTCATTAAACTGTAGACTACACAAGTGCTCCTTCCATGTGAGAGGGCTGTAAATACGACTTTTAATGAATTATGACATGCTTGCCAATAAAAGTCATTTACTTCGCAGTATTACAGTTAATTATACACAGCTGGAGCCATTTACAGCTTGTTCACAGTGCTGGGACTTGCAGACCCTCTCCTTGCCTGGTGCTCCTTGGTGCGGGGAGGAAGAGAGAACACAAGAGTGGTCCCTGGGGCCGATGTTGACTTCTCCCCTTTCTAAATACACTGCTCAGAAGTTGACTTGGTTTCATTGATGTTGATTGTGACCAGGGAGTAGACCCTGCAAGAAAATGGGTTTTATTCTGGTTCCTATTGAGCTCATTGAGGTTGGCTTCTAAGTAGACATGCCTAGGATTGGGTAGTTGTTCTCTTCTAAGTCAGACACTTACTTAAAAAAATTTCACTTACTGGTTCTGATACTTGGACCCATTTTGGAACTGGTTCAAATGCATTTCTTGCAGAATAATCTTGTACTGCTGTACTTGTGATGCAGCTTTATGTATATTCTGTCTGTGTATTCCATGCAATGTAACAACTCTATGTATACATACAAGCAAAAAACTAGTAAAAGAAAGCATGACTCATTCAGTCCTTGATGTGACATCCAGTCACTTCTATTGAACCAACTCTGATTCCAGCTCACATTCAATGCAACCGAGATTTTATGTTCAATTGGGTAAACCCATGTATGTCTACTCAGAAGAAAGCCCCGTTGAACTCAAAGAGTCATACTCCCAGGTTACAAAGTATTTTAGTTCAGGTTAAGAATATAAAAAATGGTTGGCAAGCTTCAGTCTCGAAAGACTATGGTATAAGCCTACAGCACCCGGTATTCCCAGGCGGTCTCCCAGCCAAGTACTAACCAGGCCTGACCCTGCTTAGCTTCCAAGATCAGGCATAATAGGCACTATCAGTGGTTCTCAAACTTTTTAGAGGTGCCAGAGGCTGCAACCTGATTTATAAATGCCAAGAGGTGTGGCTGTAATGGAGATTGGGCAGCAGTGCTACCCCTCGAGTAGTAGCTTGTTCAACCCTTGATGCACATACTCTAATCTACCCTGCCAGTTTGGCAACCCAACACAAATTGGTTGATAACCCACTGGTGAGTCCCAGAACCACAGTTTGGGAACCGTTGCACTAGTCCGTGTGGGATGGGATGACCCGAATTAATTACCCAAACGTGGTTTAAGAACAATGAAATGATGCTTTAGGAAGAGCAGGAGATGCTAGCTGACGTTCCTAAGCAAAGTGGAAGGGCCGAGATGCTGTGGCACAAAATCAGAGCACTGTTAGTCCCTGTAGCTGGCAAACACGTGGCACTGATACGTCATTCTTCACTCTGGATCTCGCGTGGTTTGATCAGAACAACAGCCCTTGAAAGAGAGAAAGAAAGATGGAGCACCACTCGCTTCCTCACCACTCACTTCCTCCTCGGCTGCCCAAAATATTGTTTGACAAGTAAAAATGACCCCAATACGGTGGCCACTATCTCTTGCCACATGCATTTAGATTCCCTGTACTCAGGAGGCCCCAACCAGTGGCAGCCCGGCTTACAAATAACCCTGAGCTTTGTTTTCCTTTTCCAGGGAACAAGCTGGCACAAGCATTTTTATCGTGGCAATAAAGAGCTTTCAGCTCTCCTGTATGCTTCTGTGGCAGCCAGAACTCCCCTAGCACCACTCCTAATTAACTTCTAACCTGCTGGCGGTTGAGTTCCCTTCCCTTTGCTCTCCCTCCTCCCTTTAACTGCTAATGAAGTCTAGAAGCTGGGAAAACTCCCTTGACTTCCCTGATTTGGGCGAGCTGTTGATCACACGCCGTATGTTTCCATTGCGCACATGGATTCTTTGGGTACCAATCAGTATTATCTTCTACTTTTGAGCAACCGTTACCCTGCACATGCCCGATCTTGTCTGATCTCGGAAGCTAAGCAGGGTCAGGCCTGGTTAGTACTTGGATGGGAGACCGCCTGGGAATACCGGGTGCTGTAGGCTTATACCATAGTCTTTCGAGACTGAAGGTTGCCAACCAATCTTTCCCTGTTGTGGGGCCCCCTTTTTGCCTGCATGTTGTTTTACGTCTGTCGTTAGCTACACAAATCCAAACAAAGAATGAGGGAAGGTCCTCTGGTGGAACGAAGGCAAGGAGATGCTTGTTTGATGCACAAGCAGAGTTGGGAGGCAGAAAAACACAACACAACACAACACATGGAACTGGTGAAGCCGTGCAAAGGAGTCTGGTTCAGGGGGAGCATTTGCAATGTGAACTGGGAAGCCAGCGCTTCTGGACCCCCTCCCATGATGGACCTCCTCCCATGCAGTGGGCAGGGCAATGCTCAAGTAGTGGGTGTGGAGATGCACAGTTGCCCCGCCTTCACTGGGTTTTCTGGCTGTAACTTTTAATAGAACAGAGATATTTCAACGCTGTTTGTTTCATTGTATTCTGCATGAAATTACACATTGACTGATATATGACATAATGGTATTATATGAAAATACTAAGATTTAAAAAATTTTTGGGCTAGTAGTGGTGTCACCTCCTCCCCGTGCACATCACCTGATGCAAACCGTAGCCCCTAGTGATGTCACTGTTCGGGAGCAATAACTAGGGATGCAGAAGAACCGCACCGTTCCAATCAAAATGGGGTCAAGCATTTGCACACATTCCAGGCGAACGATTACAAAGGCTCAAGTCGTTGTGAGGAGCAGACTCCAATACGCGTTAAGCCTCAAAAGCTTGAGCCTTTTGGAAGTAGTCATTTTCAGCCCTAGAGAAGAGTCTCAGAAGGAACCTCTCCCAAGTGGAAACAATCCCAATAGCATAAGGACAGCTCCACTGGATCAGGCCTTAGGCCCATCTAGTCCAGCTTCCTGTATCTCACAGCGGCCCAGCAAATGCCCCAGGGAGCACACCAGATAACAAGAGACCTGCAAGGCCTCCTGGGAATTGTAGTTTAAGAACATAAGAACAGCCCCACTGGATCAGGCCATAGGCCCATCTAGTCCAGCTTCCTGGATCTCACAGCGGCCCACCAAATGCTCCAGCGAGCACACAAGACAACAAGAGACCTGCATCCTGGTGCCCTCCCTTGCATCTGGCATTCTGACATAGCCCATAGCATCTGTTTCCTTCTGGTGATTCCGGAGCTAGGAGTCCCAGTCCCCCACCAGGAAAGATCCCACCAGTGTCCTGGAAGTGTCTATTGCCCTTTCCTCCCCCACTTCCAAAGGTGAGCACTTTGCCTTGGAGGAAGGAGAATGGAGAGATGGCAGAGTCAGTAGTGGTGAGTGCACTAGGACTGACCCTTCGTGAGCAGGTCTGTGCTTGATTCAGTTCCATCCACAAACTTTCAAACAGGGGTGTTTGTCTTCTTGAGCACCCCTGCTTGAACACTTGTGCCACCCTTCATAATAACCAGCACCTTGAATTGTGCCTGGAAAGCAACTGGGAACCAAGAGAGCTGGAGCAATGACAACAATAATTTATTACATTATTTATGCCAATATCTATTTATGCCTTTTTTTTCCTCCCAAGAGTTGTATTGACATTATTGAGAGGCAAGCTGCACATTAGTCTATTAGATCTTGTTCTTTTCTTTCATGGTTAATCAACCCTCCCTCCTGTGACCTATCGGTTTCCAATGTGCTATGCTCAGTATGCTTTCAGGGTAGCCTGCCCCCCTCCCCAGCCAAATAAATGTTAACACAGTATTTCATCCTCAGAACCGAAGAGGAAATTATCGGAATGCTTTCTCCTTATACAGGCAACTCCCATATCCACCGGTGTTCTGTTCCGAAACCCCTTGTCGATGACTGAAACTGTGGATAAGGGCCAATGCCCAGTTCCTCTCCCCTCCAGAGGGGCTTCTGAGCTCAGCAGAGGCCGTGGATGTCTGTGGAGTCCCAGGGAAGCTCTAATGCCTTAAAACACCTTATAAGACCTTAAAAACATCACTTCCTGTCTCTCCTTGAAACCAGAGGTCATGTGTTTTGAGCTGCCAAGAACAGTCTGAGCCCAGCAGAGGCTGTGGATGGACATCTGCAGCCTCTGCTGAGCTTAGAAGCCCCTCCAGAGGTGAAGCAGTGGAACTCCCCTTGCCTTCAGAGAGGGTGTGGGGGGCACATGGTGGTATGTGAGGATGAATGAAAGTGTGTGTGGGGGTGCATGGGGGTGCAGCTCCAATCTGTGAATAACTGAATCTGCAGATACAGGATCGGATGATATGGGGTCAGTGTGGACTTACTATTTGCCCCAGATGAACAGGTCCTAAGTCGGCCTCTGGTGCACAAGTGTGAATCACCTTCCTTTCTCTCCCAATGACGTGAAAGTGCTTTATGGCACTTTCACAGCACCGGTGGGGCTGGAGCAGGGCACTTTCAGGATTGCGCCCTTAATGAAATGCAGGGATGTGCTGGAGTCACAGCTCCAAGTCTTGAGTTGATTCTTAAGTCTCTGACTGCCTTGGCTTGAGCCACCCACCAGTCATAATGGGAGGTCATTGTGACTTGTCCAAAACAATTTTTCAAGTCATTTTGATTTGAGTCTGAGACTGTTTAAGAAACAAATCGAGTTGTAGAAGTAGCAAAAAAAAAAGCAAGCAAACACACACCCATAAACAGAGCTGCAAACTCGCACAAAAGCAGGTCTTGACTCAAACCTGTTCAAGACTTTTCGCTTATAGAGTAAAACCCCTGAGTCAGTGCCCAAGTTTTTGACACAAACCTGTACGAGTCGCAAAAGACGTATGTATTTGCTACTCGAGTCCAGGTCATCTGAGGTGCGGCCCATCCCTGATGAAATGTACAGCACCCTGTCTCTGAACCAGAGCAAAGCTCTAGGAAAAATCTGAAAAATCTGACCATGTGTCCAAATCTCCAGAAGTCTGCATTATCATCTCCACTCCGGCAACACCAAGCAGGTTTCATTGATTAGTTGCTTCATAAGAACATAAGAACAGCCCCACTGGATCAGGCCATAGGCCCATCTAGTCCAGCTTCCTGTATCTCAAAGCGGCCCACCCTTAATAGTCCTTCTTAATAGTCCTCCTTAATAGTCCTCCTTGAAATGTCTGTGTGTTTCAGCTGCCCCCTAATACCAAATTATCATCATTGCACCAAGCAAAAAGTGACACTTTTTGTCATAATTAAGTTTCCAAGTGTATCCCACTTGGGGGAATTTTTCTTCATTAAAGAAGCATTTCAGTTTTCTTATCTGCTTCATTTGGCGGAGGATTAAAGGGATCCCATTGCTGCCGGGTGCGAGCCGTTGTCGCGGGCAGAGTCATCAGAAAGTCATGCAGCAATGAAGCTGAAGTTCCCAAGCTTCTTATCCCGCTGGATCCTTGGCTTCCACAAAAGCCCTGGTTTCAAAATCAGACTTACAAAGACAAATGCATGAGGTCTTCATGTCAGAAGTCTTGCCCCTGCCCCTGTCAGAAGTCTGGCAGCATTTAGGGCAGTGACAAACACTGAACCTGGGGAGAGATGCTGCCCATGATCAGTGGTGAAGCCAAGGTGGTGGCAGGGGGTTACGTGCCCCCCCCATGGTGGAGTGGCGGTTTTCTACCATCTTTGCTGAAGCGGACGTGACAGCGCTCACCCTAGTGATACAACAAATGCCGCAAAATTGACCTGCCCACCTTCTGCTCCATAGGGCTCCAAATGGCAAGGGGGGCAGGTAGGGCCAATGAATTGGAGCCATTGCAATCAACAGATTGCCTTGGACTGCCCTGATAAGGGCAATTCTTGCCTGGAAAATGGTTTGTGACTGTTGCTCTGGAAAATTGGGTTGATCATAACCCACATGGTAGTAAGAGATGCTTTTCCAAGATGAGGCGGTTGAGCAAGGGAGCTGCTTGTAAACAATTACCGTATCTGAATGCCGAACAGAGCCATAGTAAATTGCGGTCTACAAGTTCTGTCTTTAGACTGGCAAGAGCGCAAGGAAAGAAAGATGATGAACAATCTTGTGTGAGATTGCCTTGAGAGTACAGAATACCAATGACATTTCCCCACCTTCACACAGTGTCTCATGACATTTCATAACATTCACCAAAAGGTACAAAGGCTCGTGGACACGCCAAACGCATCCGTCGCAACTGCCTTTCTCTGATGTGTGTGCACAAAACGTATCCCTTGGAAAATCATCTCTAACTGAACAGGGGACAGGCTTCAAATGCACATGGCATCCAGCCTGAACATGGTTCTCCTATTCTGGGCTATCAGAACCCATAGCTGGGTTTGGCAATTATAGAGATGAGATTTTAACCTATTCAGTCCCTTTGTTGTTGTGGAAGTTTTATTTATTAAATTCATCAATTGATAATTATTAATTCATTAATAATTGCTTGCTTGATTGAATTCATTCATTCTAGACTAGAGAATGTTCTATTTGCTTCAGATTTCAGTTCCTTAAGCTCACCTGCATTTCCCCCCTCTCTCAACATCAGTAATGCACCCCTGTGATATGTGCATTGTTACCTACCCCCCCCCAAAAAAAAATCCTGATGTAACTCTACATACAATGGGGTTTCAATCCAGTGTCTTTAGGGAGGTACACATGTATAGGGCTGGTGTATCCATGAGGCTGACTGAAGAGGTCAACTCAGGCAGCAAATTGGGGATTGGACAAGTTTCTGGAGGAAAAATCCATTATGGGGTACAAGCCATGATGTGTATGCACAGCCTCCTGATTTTAGAAATGGGCTATGTCAGAATGCCTGATGCAAGGGAGGGCACCAGGATGAGGTCTCTTGGTATCTGGTGTGCTCCCTGGGGCATTTGGTGGGCCGCTGTGAGATACAGGAAGCTGGACTAGATGAGCCTATGGCCTGATCCAGTGGGGCTGTTCTTATGTTAATTGCACACCTGCCTCAGTTTACCTGCCCATCTCCGCTGCTTCTTTTCATCCTACTGCCTATGTTGAGAGAGAGAGAGAGAGAGAGAGAGAGAGAGAGAGAGAGAGAGAGAGAGAGAGGTAACATGGAACTGGGAAGGAGATCAGTGGGAGATCAGTCTCCCAGAATAATAAGAGAGGAAGGCCACAGAGCAGCATTTTTCAACATTTATATGTTTATGGGACCCAAAACTCTATGGCAGCCATTTTCAACCAATGTGCCAAGGCACACTGGTGCACCACGAACAGTCTGCAGGTATGCCATGGGAGTTTGGGAAAGGGTCATTTATTAGTAGGGCCATTGGGGGTGAGAGCCCCCCACCAACAGCATGGTGTACCTTGACAATTTTAGTACCTTGTCGGTGTGCCATAAGATGAAAAAGATTGAAAATCACTGCTCTATAGCCTTCCTCTCTTATTATTCTGGGAGACTCTTTCCAGCTCTGCAGCTCTTTTTCTATGGTAACCGCCTGTAGTAATACATTGTCTGTCCCTCTTCCTCCACTGGAGCTGGTGGAGGAAGGGGGGGCAGATCACTCATTACTACAGACAGTTGCCCTAGAAACAGAGTAGTAAAACCTGGCAGAGTTTTTCTGTAATTTTTAACCGCTGTGCTCCAAATTCCTGTGACACACCTATGTGAACACACACTGGTTGAAAATTGCTGGTCTAGATCAGGGGTGCCCAAACCCTGGCCCTGGGGCCACTTGCAGTCCTCAAGACCTCTCAATGCAGCCCTCAGGGAGCCCCCAGTCTCCAATGAGCCTCTGGCCCTCCGGAGATTTCTAGGAGCCCACACTGGCCCGACGCAACTGCTCTCAGCATGAGGGTGACTGTTTGACCTCTCCCGTGAGCTGTGGGATGAGGGCTCCCTCCATTGCTTGCTGTTACACATCTGTAATGCAGTAGCGGCAGCAAAGGAAAGGCCAGCCTTGCTTTGTGCAAGGCCTTTTATAGGCCTTGAGCTATCGCAAGACCTTCATTCATTCATAGAAGTTCATCTTTAATATATTCATTTATGTAAACTTATGTAAATTTATTCAAATTTTAAATGTAAATTAATTTTTTTATTTTTTTTTTTGCCCGGCCCCCGACACAGTGTCAGAGAGACGATGTGGCCCTCCTGCCAAAAACTTTGGACACCCCTGGTCTAGATAATCACTGACCACCGAAAGCATGCCAGTCACCTTGCTACCATGTTCTATAACTTCCCCTCTCTCCCCCCTCCTACTCTTTCTGGAGCAATGTTTGCCCAAAGAGGCAAATGCCGTCCCTGGGAAGAGGAATTTTTTTGTGATGAACACATTTATTTATTTATTTATTTATTTAAACTTTTAGTATCCCATCTTCTCCCTCCAACAAAGAAGGTGTCAGGCATCCTACTAACAGAACGCAACAAAAAATGCACCGCGTATAAACTCCGTCTTAGCAAACAGGCAACGCCGGGAATGAATGCGCAACCGTAGAGTGCGTTCTGGGACCAATCGCAGCACTTGCCCGGATGACACGATCACTTCTTGTACCGGCACTGAACTTCCAACTCTTGAAGAAGTTTCCTGATTGACTCAAATCCAATTGTTTCGTTTTTTTGCCCCCGACACATAAACACATTCTCCTGATTCCCTTCAATAGACACACACACAAAGACACACAAAGACACACATGGTTTCTTTATCTGTCAGTATGTTATACAACCTTGACGCTACATTATAATTTGTTCCAATTTGCGAACCAAGACTAATTATCCAGATCATTCAGCTCCTGACCACTGCAAATCACCCTGCTGCGTCTCAAAGCCGTGTTTGTTCCCTTATTTTAAACCCCTCGCAGTTCTGAGTACCTTTTATTTAAAGAAAAATTGGATACCCACTGTGCAAATTTCTGCAGCAAACCCTTTTATCCAGACTGCCGCAATCCTTTTTTTCTTCTGAATTTTTTTTTCTCCAGGAGTATGCTAATAATTACAATGACTAGGGACTTGGATTTTGTTATCTAAAGGAAGAAAAGAAACAAAAAAAACACAACCCAACAGAACAGTCAAAGAGTGTTTCTCTTGAAGCATAGGGTGGAGATATAGGGAAGATGTTGTAAGATTTTGCTCAGGCTGCAGAAAAAAGGAAGAATTTTGAGGCAGTTGGAAACCTAAATAAGGTATGAAGGCAGGGCTGGCTTGTCTGGTTGGACATCAGCAACAAATTCTTGACAATCGGGGCAATTCGGCAGTGGAACAGATTGCCAAGGGAGATGGGGAATTCTTCCCCACTGGAGAACTTCAGACTCACAGTTGCTGACCATGGGGAAAACCAGTCCCCGCTCAGATCGGAGCTTATTGTTCCATCTCCGCGCTGCGTGTTGTATGAATAGATGTGGGCACAGGGATGCTCTGGGCAGTCACGTCCGTGGCCCGGCGTCCCAGAAGGCTGTGCAACAGGATGTCTGGGCAGACACGACTGCCCAAAGCGTTCCTGTGCCCAGATCTACTTGGACTACATGTGGCGCAGAGGTGGAACGGTAAGCTCCACTCACAGTGTTGAGGGCTTTCCCCAAGCCCCAGATCCAACCTGTGAACTGGGGTTTGGAAAGCCCTTCTCTAGGAGGATTTCCTGCGATAGGCAGGAGATTGGACTAGATGACCTTGTGTGCCCCTTCCAACTCTATGATTCTCATGTTGGCAACCTTCAGTCTTGAAAGACTATGGTATCGCGCTCTGAAAGGTGGTTCTGAAACAGCGCCTAGTGTGGCTAAAAAGGCTGATTCGGGAGTGACAGTCCCTTCCACACCGGGAGCAAGTGCAGTCTGTCCCTGGTCTGTCTCCCTGGCTATGGGCCTTCCTTCTTTGCCTCTTTGCCTCAGACTGTTGGCCAAGTGTCTCTTCAGACTGGGAAAGGCCATGCGGCACTTTCCTTGCACGAGTTCACCATAGAGGAGATCCTTTGGGATCCGGCCATCATCCATTCTCACGACATGACCGAGCCAACGCAGGCGTCTCTGTTTCAGCAGTGCATACATGCTAGGGATGATTCTATGTCTATATGAACTGGTCACCTAATTTAGCAGGCTGGGACAGATGGGCAAGGGGTCTGTTCTTGGCCACCTCTGTTGGATTCCACCATGTGCTCAAGACCTCCTTAGCCAGTTGCATGCCTGACTGCTACACTAGCTTCTTTTCTGTTTTTTTTTTTTTCCTCCTTCTTGCTCTGGTCCCACTATCCACCATTTGAAAAATAGCAGATGGGAGCAGCAGAGGGAGCTAGTGCACAAAGGAGGGACAAGACCAATGGCCTCAAGTATCTCTTGGGAGAAGCTGTAGGCCAGCTTTCTACTCTCTCTCCTCCACACATTTCTGCTTCTGTTGCTCCCCATAACTTTTTTTTAAAAATGGTGGGTCATGGGAGTAAGGAGGGATGAGGAAGAAAAGGAGGAGGCAGAAGAGAAGGAGGTACTGAGGTGGGACTCAAGGGGCCATGCATGTCCATGAGCATGAAGAAGGATGGTGAGGAGTGAACCACCTCAGGTGTGGGCAGGTGTGTGCTGGGTAAAGGGAATGGAGCCATGTTGATCAGCAGTAGACCAGCTGATTAATTTGCCTTGTGGAAAGAACACTGTGATTCTGCATTTAATTGCAAGTGGAACAGCATCAAATGGTCGGTGGTACTAAGACCCTAGCTGGAAGTGACCCAGCAAAACTCTTGGTCTCCATGGTTTCCTCTTTATGAAACTCTGAGTGCAAGTCAGACTTGATGATGGGCCAGTGCAAGCCCCTTACGCCAGCCCAATGGTGTCATGAAAGTGCTGTGAAGCACATTCCTGCCACCATTCAAGGAGGGAGGCCGGCACAAGCTCCACAGGCCAGTGTGGGGGCCTGGGGGGCATGGGGAGGATGAGAAGGCATTTAGGGACGGGGAAGGAGTACAGCGGGCAGGCCCATGGGTAGGCGGGGTTTGAGTGGGGGCCACTTGTGACGGATCCTGACTATCATCCTGGGCAACCCAAAGCAGCTCCGGACTGCTCAGATCTGTGCCATTTCTGTAGGTGGCACAGATCTTAGTAACCCCATTGTGGCTGCTGCAACATTACCCAGGGTAAGGGGAGGATTCAGCCACATTGAGCCCCAACGCCACATTGGATACAGGGCAGGCCAGCCCTGAAGGTTAGGACTGGGCTGCCCATCACATGCAGTGAAAACGAGGGAGAATGAGCCTAAGCTCCCTTACTCCGAGTAGGCCCGGCACTGCTTCCCAGCCCAGCTGGATGCAGCAGTAGCCATTTCAGCATGGCTGCAGTTCTTGGAGGCAGAGGACTGGGTTGTCATTCTCATGAATTTGCCGAATCCCTTATTTGAGCAATAGTAGCAACTGTTACCCTGCACATGCCTGATCTCGTCTGATCTCGGAAGCTAAGCAGGGTCAGGCCTGGTTAGTACTTGGATGGGAGACCGCCTGGGAATAACGGATGCTGTAGGCTTATACCATAATCTTTCAAGACTGAAGGTTGCCAACCATTTTTATTTGAGCAATCTAAGCGAGTGGACGTCACCACATCTTGTGACAGCAAATTCCACAGATCAGTTAAGTGCTGTGTTCAAAGAACTTGCTCAATCTCTTGCTAATCTGTTTCATAGGCTGTGCCCTGGTTCTGATGTTGTGAGAGGAGAAGGAATCTTCTCTATCAACTCTCTCACTTTGTGAGCTTTAATCATATCCTGTTGCCCCTGAGTTGCCTTTTTTTTTTTCTTCTAAACTAGAAAGCCCCATATATCGTGCTCCAGCCTCCTGATCATTTTGATTGCTCTCTCTTGCACCTTTTCCTACAACAGCCCTTTTATGACCAGAACAGTGCGCTATGTTCTGAATGTAGTCACATCACAGATCTGTATGATGGCATTCTAATATTAGTCACCAATTAAAAATAATAACAACAATCATTAATCCCCTTTCTAATTTTCTCTGGTGTGGAATTAAATTTAAATGATCCCCAAAATAACAAAATTAAGTTGATCCCCAAAATTAAAATGATCCCCAAAATAACACAGTTTGTAGCACTTTTGGGCAGGAGATCTGGTCTAGAGGGTAGAGCCTCCATTTGCCTGAAGATAACATCCACAAGGTCGCCAGTTCGAGGCCACCGGCACCGTGCGACCTTGAAGCAGCTGACAAGCTGAGCCGAGCTATTCCATCTGCTCTGAGCGTGGGAGAATGGAGGCCAGGATGGAGGCCAGATCAGAACGAAACATCTGAATTTGTTGTGGCTCTTGAAAGATAGAGCCTTCTTTCAATTGTAAAAATCCCTCGGGGGATTTAAATTAGCCTGCCTATGTAAACCGCCTTGAATAAAGTCTTGAATAAAGACCAAGAAAGGCGGTATATAAATACCTGTATTATTATTTTATTATTTATTATTTCATCCTCATCTCTCTCTCTCTCTCTCTCTCTCTCTCTCTCTCTCTCTCTCTCTCTCTCTCTCTCTCCCCTCCCCCCCATTCCCCATGAAACCATTGATCTGTGCCATTGACCACTGGTCAGGGTCCTGGCACATGAAGTAGCTTCCCCCACATGCACATGAGAAAGCATGTCCAAAAAAGCACACCAGGTAACAAATGGGACCTAGCCCTGCATAGTCATGCATAGGATTAAACAGCTCGAATCTCTGGGGGTGCCTACAGATTTGATTCCTATCCCATGGATTCTCCTGCAACTGCTCAATTCCCTGGTTCTGGATGGCAATCCATCCCATAAGAGTCCTGATTACCTGTTTGCTTCCTCCAGAGCCCCAGCTGAATTGTCTCCCTTCAACCTGCTTGCTCCCCTAGGATAGCGATCCATCATGCCAAGCTGTTACTTTTTTTTCTTCCTTACATGCTCGCCCATTTTTCTATTACTCTTAATCAGCCTCCAAAGCGCCTTCCTATTCATCAAAATCAAAGAGGCACTTCAGGGCTTTCTTAGGTGTGCATTCAGTGGAACAGCAAAGAGTGAGCCCCCCAGGGAGAGAGAAGGAAAAGAGGGTTGGCATTCATTCACACCCTGGAAGGTCTGTTCTAAGGAGGCATACAAATTGGCCTGTTAAACAAAGGGCCACTCTTTCCAGCGCTCAATGCAGACTTTTCTGAACAAGCTGCCAGATTCAGGGTTGATGGTAAACAACAGCCCTGTCCCAGCAAATTCCGGCAAGGGGAGATGTTTTTCAATGAGGCTGGCAAGAAATCTCTACATCCAGGGAGGCCACTGAAGAATCAGCCAACAGCAATGACATCTTATGGTTCAGATGTCTCCCATCAGCCCTGCCAGTTTAAAGCTGCAATCCTATATAGTGTTTCTTGGGTCTAACTAAACTAAAAGAAAGGAATCAGGACATCAAGACAGAGTGCTGTTGCAGGAATCACCGGTGCTGAAGGCAGGAGGGCAGGGCAAGCTGTCGATGGGAAAGAGAAATATGATTTTGAGATTGCATACAAATTCATTTCTTTTTTATTTCTAATCCATTGGCCAGCTGGACTATTTTAGATACCGTTTCTTATCTGACTTTCTAAATCTTGCCTCTTCAGGGGATCTGCGCAAAGGCAAAGGGGCTTCCGAGAGACATTTAAAGATTTTTTTTTTTTTAAAGAAGCCTAGATCTTCAAGGAAAGATTGCTACATGCTGGGTCCCGAACAGACAAACAGAAACAAAGACAAGGGAGGGGGCTCAGTTGAAAGATGACCGAGTTTAATTTTCCAAAAGCCACATTTTAAATTAGCACACAGTATGCCTGCTGCACTCTGGGCAGGGGACCCAAAAAAGAACCACATGGCATCTGCTTTTCTTTTCTTTTTCTTTTTTCTTTTTTCTTTTTTTTTGGCATTGGAAGCAAATCCATAAAATTCCTCTAAAGGAGTGAGAAAGGGATGGAGGTGAAGGTTGATTTCCAAATCTGTTCTGGATCTCAGATCTCCTCTTCTGTTATGAAGCTTCTGAAGACTGAGACTTTTGAGCCCATCCAGTTATGTTTAAAACTTCCCAATTGCAGAAACTCATTTTTGCAAAGGTGTTGTTGTTGGCATCCTTCAGTCTCGAAAGACTATGGTGTCACGCTCTGAATGGTGGTTCTGAAACAGAATGTCCTCTCCAGTGCGTGAAGCCTGGGTAAAGTAGGTATGGAGGATAGGCTGTTTACCCATGCAGCAAATCCCCCCTCTCCACTTCTCTGAAATGGTCCAATGGAAAGGCAGAGGCCAATACGGTTGGTTCCAGCGGCGTCGCAGGAGTTGCCAGAACATGACTGTGTTCAGCCATGAACTGCCTCAGGGACTCCAGCTCCGGATTTTGCCTCGAGGTTGACTCCTGAAGCCTTTTCCAGAACTGGATGTAGCCACAAGGCAGTGGAGGTTTAGGATCAGAGTTTTCCTTCTCTCAGATGAGCTGCCTTCCCAGGCTGACGAGTCCCATCTTCCCGGTGGCTGTTTAGTCGCCTCTTACGACAAGTACAGCCAAACTGAGGGCCTGTTCTTATCCCCAGCCCCCAGGGGATTGGGGATTGCAAAGGTATTTGCTTAATTAATCAAAGATAAAAAGCATTTTTACCTTGTTCTTTTACTGACAATTTGCATTTTGGATTGCGGCCCAGGATTGTTAAAAATTTTCCTGCTTGGTGATGTCACTTCCTGTCATGACGTCACTTCTGGTGGGTCCTGACAGATTCTCATTCTCAAAAGTGGGTCCTGGTGCTAAAACTTTGAGAACCACTGCCTTCGGTCATCAGAGAAGACCCACTTATGCGTGCCGTTAACTAGCATGTTGTGAGAGGCAGCGGCAAGAAATAGGGCCTTCTCAGTAGTGGCACCGACCCAATGGAACTTCTTCCTTCTCAATCTACGAACTGCTTCCTCCCTGGAGACTTTCATTCTTTTTTTCAGACAAGCCTTCTGAGTTCTCAGCTTTTTTAATGACATCTAACTTTCACAGGCTCAATCCTTTTTTAAAAGGTGGTTGCTGCTCTTATGTTTTATGGTCATAGTGTTCAGTTATTGTTTCAATATTATTTCAATGCTTATGGGTTTTAGCTCATTAGTGTAATTTGTTTTTAATTGTGATTTTATGTGTTTTTTGTATCTATTTTTGTAAGCTGCCTTGGGTCCCATCAGAAAGAATGGCAGAATAAAAATATGGATGATGATGATGGTAGCTGTTATTATTATTTTCTTTCCTTGCCTTGATGTCTTCTCTTCTGCCTCCTGTCCACAAAGCAGCTGACCGCTCTGATGACAAGAAGACCAGGTCCAGTAGGAGGAACACCAGGAGATGCAGTTAGTGGACCTTCACATTCCTGGTTTCTTATCCTTCTCTTGTTCACAAGGCAGTTGATGGTTCTACTGGGCTTTTGTGTAGGGAAGCCCATTCAGTTTTGTGCAATAGAGGCACCTGCCTTCTCATTTCACAACTACCAAGTGGAATCTTCACCCCCTAACAAGCGAGTTCATCATTTTTATCCACTGGAGCCACTGCCACTAAGTCCCCACAGTTGGTTAGGAGAGGCTTCCCTTGACCCACAGCAGCTGGAAATCCTTCCCATAATTTCTTAGTGGCCATGCTGGTAGCTGCCATTTTTTCCTCCATAGTTGACCATAGACACTTTGGTGGCTTTAGGTCTTACTCCAGTGCCTAAGTTGGCCAGCACCTGATGCCAGATCTGGGTGGCACTTGTTTTATTTAACTTCTGATTTAGGACACTGACAAATAACACTTGAGTTCCGCATTTTAACCAACTGACGGCTCAGAATATTGGCCATCTCTGGTCAGGACCTGGGTTTAAAGGGCCATTGTTTATAACAACAGTCCTGATGCCCTCTTTTTTGTTTTAATAGCACCTTTTTCATTTCTAGTGGAGAACTCCGTCATAACAGGGCCCAATAAATTACAGCTGTAGTTTTCTCCTTACCATCTACCATCCCTCAGTGGTGAGAGATCACCCATAAATCTTCCTGACACCATTTTCCATTGCTGGTTCCTTTTGTTTTAAGAAAAGAAAAAAAAGGGGGGGAACAACCCACAACCCTCAATAATACTTGTTATTCTTGTCTTTCCTAGCCAGACCACAGAGATGCCTCATGGATACTATAAATGAGGTTTAATGATTTTTAATCCAGCTTCGGAATGACAGCGGGAGAAATATCAAGCCCTATGCATGTTTACTTGGAAGTAAATTCTAATAAGATCAAGGAGACTTACAGCCCAATCCTGAGTTGCCCAGTACGAAAGTCTGCAGCAGCGCCAAAAATGGCTGCCGTGGCATCCTGAGGGTACCAGACAGTCACCAGCAGCTGCTCGAGGGAAGGAGACATTCGTTTCCTTCCCCCACATAAGGAAAGTAGCCCCACAATGGGGCTACTTGACTCTGCCCACTGTCACTGGGAAATGCTCAGTGGGAAACAAATTCTTTCCATCATGTTCACCCAGGAGAAGGTTATCTGACAGACGGATGGGATACCAATAGCATATTTGTCCCACCTGGAAGTCCTACCAGAAGAAGATGCCACCAGGGCCCTGGTGTGCAGCAAGCTGTGCTCTGGATTAATGTATCCGGCGTGTGGCAGGTCTGTGGAACTCCTTGCCACATGATGTTGTGGTGGCATCTGGCCTGGATGCCTTTAAAAGGGGAATGGACAAATTTCTGGAGCAACAGTTCATCACAGGTTACAAGCCATGATGTGTATGTGCAACCTCCTGATTTTAGAAGTAGGCTGTCTCAGAATGCCAGGTGCAAGGGAGGGCACCAGGATGCAGGTCTCTTGTTGTCTTGTGTCATCTGGTGGGCCAGTGTGAGATACAGGAAGCTGGACTAGATGGTCCTTTGGCCTGATGCAGCAGGGCTCTTCTTATGTTCTTATGAATTGTGACTGTGGTGTTTGGTGAAGGGGAAGGAGCTTCAAGGCAATCCTTCTCCATGCTTCTGATTTTCTAAGCATCTTATCAGCCCAGTCAGCCCTTATTCCAAAGATCATGATTTCTTTAGGCAATTAGTTCATTGTTTTCATTTCCCAGCTGCAGTTCTGTTTGTGCGGTGACTTGCTTTTCTCCTTAATTGTAATTCTTTTACAATTAGTGGCTTTAAGAAAGAAACAGCCATCACCACCACCACCACCACCACCGCGTCGGTAAGTGCAAACCGAAAGCAAATTAATATTTTCTAGTGCATTTGATGCCAGGCTCACAACACTCTCACAGCTGTCTGGCCGGAAGACAGAGCATCAGTGAGCATATCAGAGGGTATTAAGATTACACAGTTTCTGGATCAAAGCTATTTCTCATCATTTTCATCTTTTCAGCAATAATCACAGATGCACCTTGAACATTGCTAATTTATTCCGCTCGGGAGGGTGAGCTTCTTCTCAGTTCACCTTGCTACAAAATCAGGTGGAGGCCCCCCCCCCCAAAAAAAAACCCTAGCCCCCCCACTCCAATAAAAGCAAATTTTTCAAACGCCTTTACATAAGTCCTGGTAAAAACTCATCAGAAGATAATTCTGCTCCTGGGGCTTTAATCTCCAAGGAGCTTGCTCAATTTGTGTTGATCACAGAGACTTGATTTGCATTGCTGCACTGGCAAAAAGTCTCCTATTGTGCATTTGGGGGGGGGGGTGGAATCGCATTGTAGGAGCATGCCTGAAGGAGATGAAATCAATAGCAGCAAAATCACAGTTGGTTAAAGCGTACAGTAGATTAATTTAACCTTTTAATTCCTGCCGAAGCCAGCAGGAGAGCCAATCTCCTCAAATGTCAACCGCCAAGATGCAAAGGGCTTTTAAAAAAAGTCTTCCAAAGAGTTCCTTCATTATCTGAAAGTAAAGGTTTGGTATAATTGACTGGAGAATCTCAGCCGGGAAACTGTGCGTGTGTATTTATGTGCATGTGAGAATGAGGGCCCGATCCTAGGCTGCCTACCTAGGCATGCACCCAATTGCAAATGTGCTATAAAGCACACTGTGACCTTGTGGAGGTCGGTGCTGCCAACGGGCCTCTGCTGGTGGACTTCCATCAGTGCTGGAGCCTCACCCACTGACCAGGAGTAAGTGCACCACCAGGCAGACAAATAGGAGAGAGTATCTATAAGCAACAGGCCTTCTTCTCCTCCCATTCTCCAATGTCCTAGCTCACCACTCCCCTCCCCTCCCCTCCACGTTGCCTTTTCATCTCTGTCCCACCCGTCTCTTTTGCAATCCAGGAAGTGTAGTGGAAGGAGGAGGAGAACATAAGAACAGCCCCGCTGGATCAGGCCATAGGCCCATCTGGTCCAGCTTCCTGTATCTCACAGTGGCCCACCAAAGGCCCCAGGGAGCACACAAGACAGCAAGAGACCTGCATCCTGGTGCCTTCCCTTGCATCTGACATAGCCAATTTCTAAAATCAGGAGGTTGCACTTACACATCATGGTTTGTAACCTGTGATGGATTTTTCTTCCAGAAATTTGTCCAATCCCCTTTTAAAGGCATCTAGGCCAGGGAGGAGGCGGAGCCAACAGTGGATGAACAGACATGTCTCCAAGGGCTCCTGAGAGACAGTCTGTTTTCCCCAAAAAAAACTACAGGTCTGAAGAGGATCTGAAGATCTTTATCAGGAGAGATAAGATCTTTCCATGCTGCGGGTACCAGAGATTTTGAAAGCCCGACCGGGGTGGCTTTCTTCTCGGAAACCGAATCATCAGGGACAGTATTGGGGGAGGTGCAATGTCTGCAATCAAGCTGCTGGCTCCGTGCTAAGATACCATATGGAAGAAAAAGCATGGAGCGTAAAGTTTAAGTTGGAAATTTAAGATAAGTATGTGTTAATATTGTCCCCGGCTTTGATTGACTGATTTGGCTAAAAGCCCTGGATACACTGAAGGTGTTAAAGAGAAATTTTTTAAGGATATTGAAAGTGCTCTTTATCTTTGTAGTGGAATAAATCGGTCTTGGATTATAATTATAAATATAATTTGGTGTGTGGACTAAAATCCAGAATTACTTGTGAACATAATTTTTATTAGATTTGAAAGAGATTTGTCTCCTTGAGACTGTTTCTTTCGTTTTGCTTTTCTCCATTAATCACACTGTTACCTGTAAGAAAAATTCAAAAAATGCCTGACTGACAAAACATGTGATGGAAGTAAGGAGAATAATACGCTGTGCACATCTTGTGGATCAGAGAGAAATTGTAAGATGGAGCCTGTTCCAGATATTTGGACTCAAACAATCCTCAAAAATTTGGAAAAATTGCTCACAATGAGAAGACAGCAGTTGAGTTGGTCCTTACAGATTCAAGCCAGTTTAAAGACTCTCTCTCAACAGATAGATGTGTGCAAGGAGCAATTGGAAGATGTGAAGAAAACAGAAGATAAACAGAAGGAGAAAGAGGAAAAGATGATGGTGAGGGATGAAATCATCATCAGAAGAGTGGATACAGAAATTAGAAGAGTGGAAAATCAACAGGATCTAGAGGGGGCACTGATGGAGATTGAATTAGAGAAGATGGACAGAGTAATATGGGTGCACAAAATACAAAATTTGTTGGAACAAGAAGAAGAAAACATATCCCAGTTAATTGGAAGAATGAACATACCTTATACAAGAAAGTGTGGGCTTATTGGATTCTGTTATGGAGATAAATTATTAAATATATTACAAGAGAAAAAATGGAAAGAAAGAAAGAAAAAGAAACCTGAGGGTTAACCTGAGGGTTAAAGAAAATTGGAGGATTTTATTTAGTTAATAACTGGTTTAAATTTACTTAAAAAATAAATATATACAAAATTGATATATATGAATTGGAATGAATTAGAAAAAATAGCAGGAAATGTTAGTGTGTGGATGAATATTTTTATAGGTGGTTATTATGTTAAAGAAAA
The DNA here is from genome assembly GCF_035046505.1 of Tiliqua scincoides. NCBI lineage: Eukaryota > Metazoa > Chordata > Lepidosauria > Squamata > Scincidae > Tiliqua > Tiliqua scincoides. The sequence continues at coordinate 11,032,401 of NC_089831.1, read as the reverse complement.
AAAATGTAATCAGACTGGAGAATTAGATTGGAGAATGGTAAAGAACATATAAGAGATTGTTGGTTTTATTATAGTTTGGAAATTAGATTATTATTATTTGATATTAATGAGTAATTGAACTGGTTGAGATGATAAAAAGTGAATATTTAGAAAAGATGGGGAATTAGGAAAAATCTATTATATTTGATATAAGAAATATGTAAATAAGTAGAAGGGTTAGAAGTAGATGGAAGAATTGTTTTATAGGTTGTTATACTTTGGTAATTAGATTATTTTGTTTTAATATTAACGAGTAATTGAAGTAAGTTTATGTTTGATAAAAAGTGAAAATTTAGAAAATATAGTACAGGGCATTAGGGAAAATTTAGTATATATTATATAAATAAATGGATAAACTAATAAAAGGCAGAAGTAGATGAGTAGTAGATTAGGAGATATAGTATGATTAATGAGTAATGGTATATGGTATTTAGCACTCCTAAACGTATGTTGTATGTTTGTATGTCTGTGTGTGTTAATTCAAAAAGAAAGAAAGAAAGAAAGAAAGAAAGAAAGAAAGAAAGAAAGAAAGAAAGAAAGGCGTCTAGGCCTGATGCCATCACCACATCCTATGGCAAGGAGTTCCACAGACCAACTACATGCTGAGTAAGGAAATTTTTCCTTTTGTCTGTCCTAACTCTCCCAATGCTCAATTTTCATGGATTTAGGAGGAGCAGCGGAGGCAAGCAGGTGAACCTAGTTGTCCACTCCCAACCAATCTGCTACCTGAGGCGATGGCTTCAGTTGGCCTCATGGGTGGGCCGTCCCTGTCTGCGATGTGACTCTTCCAATGAGGACTGAACAGCATCTTCGGGGCAAGGTTTGCCTGAGCTTGGTAGCCAACGGTGTCCAGAAGCAATAATGCACAAACCTCCATTTGCAATCCGGCTTAGGCAGACTTACGGAAAAGTGCAACCATTCTTGACATCTTCCACGGCAATTTGAAAAATTAAGTGGATTTCAAGTGGAGCAATTAACTGGGCAAACCTGAATGTGATAAATATAAAAGGTAGTCAATTCCCGTGAAATAAAAGGGCCATTGTTCAGGGCAGTGGGGTGTGCGCGTTGAATGGAATGGAACTGTAGAAGAAAGCCCTTGTGGGAAAATCAATTCAAGGGAATAATACGGGAATGGGAGCCAAGAGAAGCAATTAAATTAACTGGCACTTAATTTGATAAATAATTCATGGCCATGGATGAGTTCAGAGCTGGACAGGGAGAAGCAAGTTTTCAAGTCCTTGTTTGGAAAGCTGCCAGTTCTAAGGGTGCTGGCTTCTAAACCAAGCAAAAATCAGGCCCTACGTCAGTGCCCAGAATGTTGGCAGGATCAAGAAGTGGAGAGAAGGAGCTCTAGAATCACAGCACCAGGTCCCACCCCACTAGGGCAGCATTTCCCAAGGTGTGTCCTCCACTGTACCACTTCTCATGGTCCACCTATTCAAAGTACCACCGGAAGTAACTGGCGATGACATCATTACCAGTTACTTCTGAGTTGGGAGGCCAGAGGCAATGCGGCAAGCACCAATCAGAGGCTCAGGGTGGACGGGAACACTGAGCATGGAAAAGCTGCTTTGGAGCTCTGTGCCCCAAGCTGAGTCTCCTACTACTGTTTGTTGCATTGTGTTCCTGGTCTTACTGCCAGGTGGAAGGTCCAGTAATCCTGTGAGTACCACCAGAAACCACCCCAAGTACCACTGATGGTACCCATCCCACTGGTTGAGAAACACTGCACTAGGGTCATGGTGAATTTTGAAGCATAGAAGCTCTCATGACACCTCCCCATAGCCATGCCCCACTGAAGAAGAAGAAGACATAGTTCTTTGAATTGAATGACAATATCATGATCCTTCCCCCCCGCCCCCCATCATTGACTTCTCCTCCTCCCTTTTTCTTACAGGTGTTGCCAAAGTACTGTATTTTGAGTACACATCCCTTTGCTTCAGGACACCGCCCCCCCCCCCAGCAATAGTAGTACCCAACAATGGGGCATCATCAGCCCTGCCTTTGGGCATCCTGAATCCTTTGGGATTTCTCTGCTTTGGCAACCCTACTGAAGAGGGCCCTGAAGTCTGAGTGACATCGTTCATGGTAGCTCACCAAATAAACCAACCAACCGCATGTCGGAAATTGCTGGGGCGAGTTCCAGAGTTGCCTGTTTGTAGAGTAATATTGGACAGAAATTGGACCTATTCCCAAGGCACTGCATGGGATTTCTCTGTAAGGATGCCAACTGATGAATTCTTACATTGGAGTAGGCCCTATTGCATGCATCAATGTTTTAGTTCACCCCTAGTCCACAGTACATTTAACAGCCCAATCCAAGGGGATTGTAGTGTGGTACCTGGAGATTGGTGGGACTACTAGAGCCTTCTTGCCTGTATCTGCAGAGCAACGGCCACCTGTGGATGCAGGAGCAGGTGCCCATGGAAGAGGCAGGGGAGAGTGGAATGGGGACAGGGAAGGATGAAACTGGTCAGGGAGAGGGTGTGATGGGGCAGTGAGGCTGCAGGAGGGGGTGGATTTGGTGGCAAAAGCACACACTGGATCCCACCCTCCATTTTTGCTGCCTCCCAGCTCCGTTTCCCTCCTTGGACCTGCCCTACCAATATCACTTGCACAGCTCCGAGGAGACCCATTGCAGGTTGGGAGGCTTACATGGCGGGGGGGGGGGTAAAGGGATTTAAACCCCCTTTCCCTGCTTAAGCTCCACTGCATACGGTGTGCCCATTTTTTGCACAGCTACACCAGTGGAGGGGGGAGGATAGGATTGGGCTCTGAATAGCATAACTTCAGATAAATAATAAACTGCACAATCCTGTAGAATGGGAGGCTTATTCCGACTTGTAAGCTGAGGAATGCTAGTTAAGAAAACATTCTAAGTAATGACAGCTAGCTGCAGTCCCTCATCTACTCCGACGGGCCCCTATCATTTCCCCAGCAAAGTCATACTATAACTCCCAGAACGGGCTTAATGCCCAATTCTTGGGGAAGGAAATCAGCAAGAATCTCATTTTTTTTTTTTAAAACACATTTAAAAAAAAAAAAAAATATTCCCTTGATCTATGATTCAACTATTGGTTCCTTTCATCTCATTCCAAACACAGTATCATTTCTATAGGCATAATAATATTCAATGCGTGAAATCATACATTCACAGCCACAGCTGAGGGTTTTTTTAATACTCCATAAACCTGCTCTGAACTTGGGTAATAGTAATAGAATTACAGAAAGAATAGAGCCCATGATAGTCATAAATACAATGAGAACGTATATATCCATAGGGCTCTAATGAAGTGGTGAATTCTTTATCACAGGTATATAATCTATTGGGTCATAACTGATTAACCAGAAAAACTCGTCTTTGTCTCGGTTTTGGCTGGACTTTGGGCCTTTTGAGAATGGATCCAACAAAATGGAATTATCCAACAAAATGGAAATATCTCATTACCACCACCGCCCCCCACTTTCTGGCACTTTCATTAAACTTGGGGATTGGCTAATAGCTCAACCATAGCAATATTTTTTCCTCTTACCTTCCTTTTCTCAAATTAGAATTGTATCCAGTGGCATCATGCCGGCTGCACCGGGTGACATACACGGGGAAGATGACACCACTACTTGCCAAAAAATTTTAAATCTTGGTAATTTTGAATAGTACTATCATGTACTAGTCTGTGTGTGTGTGTTCTCAGTGAACCTAATAGTGGTGCAGGAGGACACATGGCTATAAGAAAGTTGATGTAGTTTCAGCAAAGCAACTGAAGACAGGATAGGGCCAATGTTTGTCTCCATGAGCCAATTTGGCTGCTAGGAAGCCGTTTCATGTGCTCTTGAGATGACCTTGGACAAGATGGATCATTGGGAGGGACCAAAGATAGCACACGCACCTGTTTGGATGTTTGGCAGTGCCTGTTTCCACAGCCTGCTGAGCAGACAAAAGGTGTGGGGGACCCCCTGCTGAAGAGCATTAATTGATCCTCCCATCTTCATAGCAAGCGATGAGAGAGTTGCTCAAACGATCATCATAGTCAGATACCCACTAAGTTCAGAGAGGTCTCTCAGAAATGAAATCAACTAAAAACAGAAATCATGTTGGGACCTTTCCTGGCAATTTACTACATATATTTTTCATATCATCTACTGGCCCTGATATTAAATAAATTTAATACATATTTCAGAGAGATCTTATATATATATATATATATATATATATATATATATATATATATATATATATAATACTATCTTGGTTGATGTATTCAGTGGGTTATCTTTTCATTCTCCTTGATCAGCATTTCTTGTTTTTCTTGATCAGCACATTTTTCAGGATACTTGATCCATACTTCATGCCACTGCTGTAATTTGAACTAGCAAGGCAGTAAAAACATAAACCCTACCAAACAGAACTGTTTCAGCACCGTTTAAAGCCCACTTCTCTCGACTTATTTTTCTATGTTACAGTGCAAACCTGTACATGTTTACTCATAGGTCAATCCCATTGTGTTCAGTGTTGCCTCCCCCCCCCCCCGGGAAAGCGTGCATGGGACTGTAACCTTAATTGGTTGTATAACATCTCCAGATGACTCACAGCAGAACGTGTGAATCTTCATTGAAAAGTATGGCTTTGTGATGTGATGAGCTGAGACAAAAGCTCTGTCTGTGACATTTCATCCAGGACTAACTGTTCCTGGGCACAATTAAAGGTGCTGATTTTGACCTACAGTACTCTGTTTGAAGGACTGTCTGCTCCCATGTGAGATCTGCCTGCTCATTAAGATCTTCTGCAGAGGTGAACCCTCAAGGGCCTAAAGGTGGGAAAAACAGATCGGTGATCCAGTTCCGAACCACATATATGGCATTCTACAGGGCCCAGAGGCAGATGGCATCACCATCACAAGTTGGCAAGCAGTTCCAGGATAGACAAACAGATCCAAGTGCCAAGGACAGATTTAGAATAGATCACCGTCAGTCAGCTGGGATACAGGGAGCAGGCGCCTGGAAGTGCCAGCATCAGGGGGGTGTTTACAACTCCCCCACTCTACTACCGCCTCCCTTTTTCTGTTAAATTTGACTCAGAGACTTGAGACTTAAAACTCGAGAGACTTGAGACTCGACTTGAGAATTTGAGCAAGGAAATGCCACTTGACCAGAGACTTGAAGGTCGAGATTTGAGACTTGACTTGAGACTTGCAGTTAGGGATTTGAATACATCATTGGCGTTTGAACAATAGGCTCAACTCCTTTTATTCCTCCCATCATTTAATGGTACTTGAGTTAACCCATTTCTGCCCAGCCCATATTTGATCCCTGTTGTGTATATGCAATGTTGGGCAGAAATAATTTAAGTTTGGTGCTCTGATGCTGATGCATGCTTACCCTTCATGGTCTAATGGTGGATGGCGATATTTTTATTATGACGGTTTTTAGCTGTTCATTTTGTAAGCATCTCAGAGGTCTGATGGCTGCAAGCCTGGACAGGGAAAAAAAGGAAGTTAATTAACAAAATATCTCAAGTGGCATTGATGTTTCCCCTCTGCAATACTAGGAGAATCATAGCCAGCCATCTCTGAAAAATAAAAGAGGCTGGTATAATCCCCCACTAGTTTATTCCAGTTCATATCCCTAAGAACGTCTGCCCTTCTTTGCAAATAATGTGTTGATGGCTCTTCACTGGAGTCAAAGAGTTTGGCTGTTCCATACCAGGTAGCATCTACCGCATTTATGATTTTTTTTTTTTTCGGCAGCCCCAGAGTCTCTGCAATCTGCACCAATGAAGACAGATAGCAGCAACAAGGACCCGGCTGCAATAAAGAAACAAGAGAGTCTATTGATCAGGTTGGCAGAGGCCAGGATGCCCTAGTTAACACTGAACACTCTTGACAATGGTGCGGTGGCCCGGAGGTGTTGCTGCTGTTTCTATTTTGTAATCGGATTTGGATGGTCCCGGCAAGGCTGAAAGTGCACTATCTTGTGACTCAACCTGGCAGAACAAGGGAGGGGGAGAGTGTGCTGGAGACGGGGCGCTCATTGCTTGGGTTGGAAGAAAGAGCTTTTGAGAAAAGAGCTAACAAAACGTATCAGTCGGGCTCACCTGACCTCCCCTATTGAACCGCAGAATGAACAAACATTAATCAAAGCTGGCAAAGTTGACTCTCTTCGAAAATAATAATATATCATCCTTATAACAATACAGCCTCTTTTTGCATCCCCTGCAGATTCCCGCAGCCTCTTTTAAGTAAAGTTTGCACTGGCAGACAAATTAGTGTACATGCTGAATGGGTGTGGGAGTGGGGACAACATGTCTGGAAGAGGTGGTTTCAGAGGGGAACCTGATGATAAACCAAAGAGCATCCAGCAAGTTGGGTTTGTAATAGATGAGTCTCGCTGTCAAGATTCGGTGCTGCTGAAGGTTTCTCTTGCTGTTCTCTGTCTCCAGATTGAGGCTCAAAGCAGCTGGCGTTAATAAAATAATAAAGGACTAGCGGTACCATAAGCCACAAAAACAATTAACATGAAGAGATGGGCAGCCCGATCTTAGGCCGCATTGGAATAGGAGGCTTACTGCCTGCCCTGTATCCAGTGTGGGGTTGGGAGCAGATGAGGCTCAACCTGGTGCAAGTGGAAATCCTTCAGCTTACCCCAGGTAGTGCCACAGCAGCCCCAATAGGGCTATTTGGATCCGGCCCACTCAGGTGGTGGTGCAGATCTGAACAGCCCAGAGCTGCTAGGACCAGGGTTAGGATCTGGGACAGGTGCCAGATTCTGGCCTCACCCCTCACCCACAGGCCTGCCCAATGCTCACCCACCCCCTGCCCTGAAACACCTCCCTCCCACCTTCCCCAAGCCCCTGCATCGGCCTAACTCGGCCAGCACAGGCCTACCTCAACTACCTGCCCTGCAGGGCTTGGGCATGTGCTCCAGCCTCCCTGCTCCCTCAGTGGTGCAAAAGAGTTTTTTCGTGACACCGCTGGGCAGGAGCAAGGGACTTGTGCCGGCACATGCCTTTATTGGGATTGCACCCTAAGGAGTTGAGATATTGGCCCAAATATTGAATTCCCCTCATTGAATATTTTGGAACAGGATCAAGATGAGCAGGAGCAAAAAGGAGCCACACAACTTGGGCAGTTGACAATCCAAACATTTTCTAGGGGGGGGGGGAAATAGTTGTACAATTATTCAGTGTCAGGACACTGGAAAAGAAAAAGCAAGATGGGTTTTCTGGGACAGTGAGTTCCACATTAAGAACATAGGAAGAGCTTTGCTAGACCAGGTCAACGGTCCATCTAATCCAACTTCCTGCACCCCACAGTGGTCCAGATGCCTCTAGAAGTATCACAAGATACCTGTGTCCTATTGCCACTCTCTTGAATCTGGTATTCAGAGACAGGCTACCTGAAGGTTACATGTAGTCGTCATGGCTTATAACCGGTGATGGATATTTCCTCCATAAATAAGTCCAATCCCCTTTTAAAGGCACCTGGGCCAGGTGCCACCCAAACATCCTGTGGCAAGGAGTTCCACATTCTTGGTGACACAACAGAAATTGCTATCTCCTTGTGCATCACCATCACCCATAACTCAGAAGTGGTGGTGGAATGCACCAAGGGGACAAGAATGAACTAGGACAAAACCTCAACAGAACACTTTTTGGTTGCCTTGATTGCAAATTAGATCCAGACCCCAAAAGTGATACAGATATGATGTGACCCCACGCTTCTGGTTTCAAGGTCAATACCCAACGCACTGCTCCATACAAGAGCAGCTGGTTTCTAAGGGCCATCACACAAAGAATCCAGTTTTAAAAGAAGTCTTTGTGGAGCAAATGACCTGTATTTTTTTTTTTTTAGCAATGATACTGTCTGCTCTCTAAATCTCATTGGAGTGATACCTGCCATCCAAACGTAAGAGTTCCAACTACAGGTTCATTCGGCCTGATTACTGTCAAAGGAGAATGGAGAAGGAGACATGTTGATAGTTATCTACAGCATTCATTTTCCAGAAGGGAGATAAAAGGTCCTATTGTGGTACTCCTGTCAACATGTTCCTTTGAAGTTAATTGACCAGAATTCAAGTTGAGTCCTCCCTGTCATCTCCTGAAATGCACTATTTAGAAATGAAGATTTGCCATGTCAAACACCATGCGGTTCCATCAAAGGATGAGCTCAGACCTGGTCTTGTCTCATGGTTTCCTGCAGTGCTGTGCTTGATTTAGGCTACAGCCCTGTACAGCAAGCCCCATTGAACCTAGCTGAGAAGGCTGAGAGGGGATATGATGGTGCTCTTCAAATACCCAAGGGCTGTCATACGGAACTAATTTGTTCTCAACTGCCTCTGAAAGTAGAACTAGATCTAAACTGCAAGAGAGGAGATTCCGGTTGGGCAGCAGGAAGAAATTCTTGCTGGTCAGGGTAGTTTGGCAGTGGAACAGATTGCCAAGGGAGGTGGTGGATTCTCCTTCACTGGAGATCTTCAAGCAGAGGCTGAATAGTTACTCTAGGAGGATTTCCTGCTACAGGCAGGGGGTTGGACTAGATGACCATGTAGGTCCCTTTCAACTCTATGATTCTATGACAGTGAGACTTACTTACCAGGAGGTCTGGTCTAGAGGGCAGAGCCTCCGTTTGCCTGAAGATAACATCCACAGGTCGCCAGTTCGAGGCCACCGGCACCGTGAATAGTGAGACCTTGAAGCAGCTGACAAGCTGAGCCGAGTTATTCCACTGGTGTGAGCGAAGAAGCATCTTGGCTGCCCTCCATGTGAGAGATGAAGGAGCTGCTTGTCAGCTTGCGTGGGAGGAAATCGGAGGCCAGAATGTGATACCAGATCAAAAAGATCCATCTGAAATGTTGTGGTTCTTGAAAGATAGAACCTTTCTTCGATTGTAAAAATCCCTATAGGGTTTTAGAACAGCCTGCCCACGTAAACCGCCTTGAATAAAGTCTGAGGAGAAATCTGATGACCAAGAAAGGCGGTATATAAATACATGTATTATTATTATTATTATTACTTCTAGGTAAATACACACTGCACTGTTGCATTGTTAATGTATTCCCTTTTAAGAAACGGCATTATCCGTGCCTTTCTCCTTGCTCGGTCCTTTGTCTTTCAAGAGTGTCTTGTCTCTGGCTTCATTTTACATTGGCAACAAAACAGTCTTCCCCCCTCCCTCTCTCCCCTTCTCCATTCATCCAGGTGGTCTTTCTCCAGGTAGAGTAGATAAAATAGGATTTTTCAACAAGCTTCAAAGGAAGAGCATCACCTAAAAGCCAAACTTTCAGCCTTTCAACATAAAAAGCATCGAGCAATGATTCCCAGACACTGAGTAAAGTCACAAGTGAGAAGATAAGATAAAAGATTAAAAAAAAAAAATAAGCACATTATACCCTCTCTTGCTGTATTTGCTTTTGCAATTGTTTTGGAGTCCGGAAAAAAAAAATAGAGAGATGTTCAGAGCCTACTGGTGGTCTTGGTGGTTTTCCTGCTGGGGTAACTCAGCCATTTGCTACCCCCAACCCAGAAGTAATTGCAGTGATGCCATTGTTGTAACAAATACTTCCATACCCCTTTGAAAAAGGGCGGGGAGGCAGCAGCCCAGGCTCAAACAGAGCTTTTTCACACCACACTGGCGTAAATGGCTCCTCTGGCGTTTGAAGCGGTGTGCGCGCCCTTCGAAGTTGAAGGAGATGTGCCCTGCTTCTGGCCAGGCTGGCTCCCTGGCTGTTCTCCCCACCTCCCCTTTCTTTAAAGAGGAGGAGGGCGGCTCTGAGATGCGGTTGGGAACCACCTATAGAGCGGCTGCAGGAATGCGGCCGCTATCTGTGCGGTTCCCCGCTGATCTGAGGGCCGCCCTCTTGGGTTGGAGAAGAGGACGGCCCTCAGACTGGTGCAGAAGCAAGCCGTCAGTGGCTACAAGAGCATAAGTGCTGCTGGCATGGTTCCCAACTGTGCCAATAAACCGGTGGCGGGGGGAGTGGGTCATGGTGCCACCCCTCAGTGCCTAAATTCCTGCCACCTGGGGCATTTGCTCCCCTTGCCCCTCCCTGGGTACACCACTGTCAAAGCCTTGTGGATTCTGCCATTCCTTCTGAAACCAAACATCAAAGAATCAAGTCATTTTCAGATGTTTAGTGGCAACACTGGAATTTCAGCTACTCCTGACTAATAGTCTTGTCCCTGACCATAAGGCCAGTAGGAATTTTGGGGTGGTTGAGATTTCTCTTCAGATCCTGTTAGGGCATGGCTAAATGGAAAGGTGAAATCTTGGGTAGACATCAGGCAACCTGGGCAGAAGGCGACAATCCTCTACCCACTTTCCTGGGAGTAAGCCCCATTGTATATAATGGGTCTTACGTCTGAGTATATGTTGTATCAAATGCCATTTTGTTTTTGTTTGCCATAGGTGACCTAGAGTGGGTAGTTCTGGGGGTTGGCACATTTGATTGGCATGGGAATCAGCTCGTCCTTGACTGGACTATTTTTCTCCTTGGTACACCATTTTTATGTCAATGCCCTGAGTAGTGGTGCCACTAGTATTTGAGTCACATGGTGAGGAAGGCCAGTGAGTCACCTCTACAATGGGCCTCCTCCCATGCAGTGGGTGTGGCAACACCCTGGGTATGGAGATGCACCGCTACCCTGTCCCCAGTGGTTTTTTGGCTATAATATTTGATAGAATCGAGATGAAATATCGTGTTGAAACAAACCGTGTTGAAATGTTTCACTATGTTCCACATGAGATTACACACGCACACACACACACACACATTTATATAGGGATTGTTCCAAAATACTAAGGTTTTTAAAAAAAAAAATTGACTTATAGTGGTGTCGCCCCCCCTGTGTGCATCACCCAGTGCGGACCACACTCCCTGCGCCCCCCCCAGTGATGCCTCTGGCCCTGAGACAAACAATTGAATCAATATCCGAAATGAGCTTCTGCAACTCAGCTTTGCTGTTTGTTGCATGGAAGTAAAAACAAAAAATCCAAACTGAGCCTTTGAAACAAGGTAAGAAACTCAAATAGCATCTCCCCGGGAACAGCATATAATAGCCTGTACAAAATAATCACCTGCAACTAAATAAACATCAACTCCCTTCTTAAATGTAAGATTTAACTGCTGGAAGTGTTATTTCATTTACAATGGAGAGGAAAACAAAAGTGGACATGACTTCATACCCGATTTCTACGATAGAGTTATGACTCTTGAGTCATAACTGCTGATACAGGATGACCTTCACTGGTGTTGTCGAAGCAAGGGTCTATTTTAAGGAGATCTAGGTGGAGCTAACGGTGCTTCAGAAGGCCAGGCACAAGGGAGAGGCAATAGGATGCAGGTATCTTGTGGTCTTGTGTGCTCCCAGAGTGGGCCACTGTGAGATACAGGAAGCTGGACTAGATGGGCATTTGGCCTGATCCAGTAGGGCTCTTCTTATGCTCTTATGACTCAAGTCAATCCTGCATGGTGAAATCCAAGACATCACAGACATGACTGGTCCAGTCAGATAAAGTAACCAGAAAGTGGGTGGCAATATCCCATGTGTGACGTGAAGATTTGAGTAGTGATGTGTGGAGATCCCCCCCCCTCCCGGAGTCTGAAGTTCTGTCTTAAAAGTCATTTTTGCCCAACGTTGCATATACACAACAGGGACTACATGTGTATGCCTGTGGGCTGGGCAAAAATGGTTTTTAACTGAACTTGGGGTAGGGGGCAGATTCCCCAAATCTGGTTGACCAATCCAGGTTAGGTTGGATGCAACAAAAGAAAAGCACATTGATTCTAACCAAGCAGGCATTTAGAGGCGCTCCCCTAGAGGACCCACAACACCCCCCTCAATGTGAGCATGAACTCAATTTTCTGCAATTCTACAAGGAAATACTTCATTCTCCTCCAGTGGTTTTTATACAATATTGTCAGACTTGTCCTTGGCAAATCTTCTTGCTTTTGTCCTTCCCTTTCATGCTGCTTTCTGAGATCTTGCTGGGCTAGTGCCAAAAGCGTTTCCTCCCAGGCAATCAGGCATCTTCTGCTTGTTGAACGCTGAGAGGGACTGAACAAATATTTGGTTGTTAATTGGGCATTCTCTACCTTTTCTAGAATCTTCTAATGATGGATGTCTAGGCTGCATTTGGCCTTCGAGAAGAGGATGGTGCTGAAGAAACCCAGGCAGAGAACCTGCAATGGCCCCGAGGTACAACAGTGCCAAAATGGCTGCTGCTGTATGCTGTTGGGAGTCTCCCATGTCGAGCTCTGCTGGCGCCAATGGGTCTCCTTGGATCTGAGCCCGCTGTTTAGCAGACGCAGAACTGAGGAGGCCAGTGTCAGACAGCATGGCTTAGGAGGGGGTTCAGGATGCAGCAGCAGACTCTGCCACTGTCCCCTCCCAGGTTTGATCCACCCCTCAGCCCTCCGTCCCTCCACCCTGTTCCTCCTTGCTCCCTCCTGCCGCCATCACCAACATCACCACATGGCACTGCCCTGCCCAGTGCAATCTCACTGGGAATGGCATCCAGTGGACTGGATGAGGCTGTGCACATCCCAGGCTGATGGGTTCTGAGCTGTCTGTGACAGATCAGGAGAGAGATCTTGGGGTGGTGGTGGACAGGTCGATGAAAGTGTCGACCCAATGTGCGGCGGCAGTGAAGAAGGCCAATTCTATGCTTGGGATCATTAGGAAAGGTATTGAGAACAAAACGGCTAGTATTATAATGCCGTTGTACAAATCGATGGTAAGGCCACACCTGGAGTATTGTGTCCAGTTCTGGTAGCCGCATCTCAAAAAAGACATTGTGGAAATGGAAAAGGTGCAAAAGAAAGCGACTAAGATGATTACGGGGCTGGGGCACCTTCCTTACGAGGAAAGGCTACGGCGTTTGGGCCTCTTCAGCCTAGAAAAGAGACGCCTGAGGGGGGACATGACTGAGACATACAAAATTATGCAGGGAATGGACAGAGTGGATAGAGAGATGCTCTTCACACTCTCACATAACACCAGAACCAGGGGACATCCACTAAAATTGAGTGTTGGGAGAGTTAGAACAGACAAAAGAAAATATTTCTTTATTCGGCGTGTGGTTGGTCTGTGGAACTACTTGCCAGAGGATGTGGTGATGGCGACTGGCCTGGATGCCTTTAAAAGGGGATTGGACAAGTTTCTGGAGGAAAAATCCATTTACAGGGTACAAGCCATGATGTGTATGCGCAACCTCCTGGATTTAGAAATGGGCTATGTCAGAATGCCAGATGCAAGGGAGGGCACCAGGATGAGGTCTCTTATTATCTGGTGTGCTTCCTGTGGCATTTGGTGGGCTGCTGTGAGATACAGGAAGCTGGACTAGATGGGCCTATGGCCTGATCCAGTGGGGCTGTTCTTATGTTCTTCAATGGGGGCACACTTTGAGGAAGGCAGGCCGAAAGCAAAATCCCTATTGCCAGGCTAGACACCTACCCCTTTGCATATTTGTAACTTCTGATCAAAGAGGTAGTCCTTGCAAAAAGAGGGTACTTGCAAAAAAGGGAAGTCTTAAATACTCATTTGCAATGAATTGGGGAGGGGGACAGACCCTGACACCCCCATGTTCAGTGTTCTTTCTTTCTCCAAAAACTTATGTCTTTGGAGTGCACATGTGTAGAGTCATCCGTGCAAGAACACTGGTGTGTGAGTGTGTGTGGCAGTCTTGAATCACACCACATCCTGTGCAACATCTGCAAAGGGCTGTCTTCCTACCCACATTTTCCTGGGAGTAAGCTCTATTGAACCTAATGGAACTTCCCTCTGCGTAGACCTGGTGAGGATTGCGGTGCAGGCATAGCTCACGGCTTGTCGTGTAAGCCCTGTTCACTTGACTGAGGCTTTTCACTTTTTTCCGTGACAGCCTTTTGTTCTGGCAGAAGCGGAGACGTCACCGTAGGCTGGAGACAATTCAAACGAGAAAGAGCACCATGCCGTTTAAATAGCGGCTTTGAAATCCGGCTCGGTAGCCAAGGAAAATAGCTTGTTTATCTGTCGAGCCAGGTCTGTATGGAATAATCAGAGCTTATACCTGGCAAGAACAATAGCTATGCTTAGACACAGGACACAAAGAAGGCACTGTCAAAACTGCCAGGAGCTTCCAGGTAAAGGTAGATAGAATCTTTCAAGGCAGTGGGTGCATTTTCTCTGCCGGGTTGTTAGTGATCGACTGGCCAAACAGTGAGGGAGTCTATAAGTTGAAAGAGGGTTTTAGGAGTTGTACATCACAAAGCTCATACAGGCAACGGCCAGTTACTAAGAGCAGGGTGAGATTAAGCTCCTTGTTCCCCCAGTTGTAATCACCGCCCTGCCATCAACTGTTGGCTCAGCTCGACTCAGCGGAAAGACAGTAATAGGCCTCTTCCAACCTCCTCAGTTCGATCCAAATAAGTCCTCCCAGGGTTGGAGCTCTTTCTCCTAGTTAATGGCTACTTGGGCCAAATTGAAGATTTCTGGGAGCTCCAAAGGTCTGAGTAATGGGCAACCCCTTGGAGAAAATCATGGCCTGCCAAAGACTGGGAAGAAAAATACAAAATCCTGAATCAAAAAGGAAGCAGCTGGGAAAACCCGGAGAAGACCAAATCCACTTATCCTTTGTTGCTCGAGACTCTCACTGTTTACTCCAAAGGGCAAGTTGTACTATTAACTTGCTTGAGTTTATGTGGCTGAATTAAGCCGTGAAATGTCATCACTCACACTGCAAACTAATGCATCATACATAGTTACAGAGGTTGCGGCCCAATCCTGAGCTGCCGGGTTCATGAAGCTGCCGCAGGGCCAAAATAGCTGCTGCAGCATCCAATGCACACTGGACAGCCCATGGCAGCTCCTCGGGGGAAAGGAAGTAGCCCCGTAAAGGGGCTACTTGATTCCACACCTGCTCTTAAGCTATGTGGCCCGACATAGGTCTCAGGATCTGGTGAATCTGAATCTTGAACTTCTGGAGCAGGGGTGGTCAACCCATGACACACATGCCATTAGTGGCATGTGGCCACTTTTTTAGTGGCACGCTGTGGGATCCTCTGTCTCAAGATCTCCTGGTGGAGGCCAGGTCTACCCTTTGGCACCCAGGGTATTTTGAAGCAACTACCAGATCTATTGAATGACCGCTCAAAGACATGGATAGAACTGGTGTCCATCTTGAGATCTGGGATCCAACTGTCCTGCCCTTGGCACCCTATTGGTAGAGAGGCACATTCAAGATTCTCTACATAAAAAGTGGCACATGGCATGCTGAGGGTTTGCCACCCCTGTGCTAGAGTATGAGTTCTGGAAGAGCAATGTGCAGAGAGGATGGGGCCAGCAGTCTGCTCTGCAGGCCCCCTTGGAGCTGTCCATGGTCCTGAATTGCAACACCTGAAGAAATCCTGAATCAGAGCTGTCCATGGTCCTGAATTTCAAATTTCAAGAAATCCTGAACCTTTAAGAACATAAGAACAGCCCCGCTGGATCAGGCCATAGGCCCATCTAGTCCAGCTTCCTGTATCTCACAGCAGTCCCACCAAATGCCCCAGGGAGCACACCAAATAACAAGAGACCTGCATCCTGGTGCCCTCCCTTGCATCTGACATAGCCCATTTCTAAAATCAGGAGGTGGCACATACACATCATGGCTTGTAACCAGTAATGGATTTTTCCTCCAGAAATTTGTCCAATCCCCTTTTAAAGGCATCTAGGCCAGATGCCGTCACCACATCCTGCGGCAAGGAGTTGGAGGTCTTTCTCACTGGAATGAGTTCACACCATGTCTTTTGTCCCCTTGTGCTACCCAACCACTTGCAACTGCCCCCAGAACAAGCTAGTGAAGGAGCCAAGAAGAGGGGGCACAAAAGGACTCCCATTCTCCCACACCATCAAGAAGGAACACAGAATTCTTAGCTATTTATCATTATTAGGACTATTTATATACCATTTTTCAACAAACAAAATTCACAAAATGGTTTGCATGGCTAAATAAATCCCTCCCTGTCCCAAAGTGCTCACAGTCTAAGATGCACAAGAAACTCCAACAGCTATCAGAAAAAGATTCTATGCACAGGTGAACATAGGCAGTAGCTCAACCCCTTCTAAATATGAGGACCACCACCTGGCCTCCAATCCAGCTACAGCAATGAAATGATGATTTCATGCTAAACTGTCTTGTTTAGTACATGTACCCAAGCGAAAAACATACAGGGCGGCCCTCATTATCTGCGGGGGTTTCATTCCTGGAAGCCTCGCAGATACCAAAATCCACAGATGTTGGAATCTGCAGATTTTGGACCCCCCACGCCCTCTGAACCTGACCCATCCTGTATTTCGAATTTCAGTATCCATGGGGGGTTCCAGGAACAGAACCCCCTGCAGTTTTAGAAATGGGCTATGTCAGATGGAAGGGAGGGCACCAGGATGCAGGTCTCTTGTTATTTGGTGTGCTCCCTGGGGCATTTGGTGGGCCACTGTGAGATACAGGAAGCTGGACTAGATGGGCCTATGCCCTGATTCAGTAGGGCTGTTCTTATGTTCTTGAAGATTCAGGATTTCTTCAGGTGTTGAGGGCCGCCCTGTATGTTTCTGTATTCACAGCTCTGGTTGGGTTTAGAGGGCTAAAGGTGGCCCACCCCGTGAGTTCAGAACCTTTGAGTATTCCAAGGGTAGCCTGTATTTGACCCAAACCTCCACTCAAACCCTGAATTCTGCTGTGACCGATGACCACATCATGTCCGTTTAAGTGTGTCCTAGTTTAAGCATGAACTAGGAAGAAATATTCAAAACAGCTAGTCTAGAGTTGAATTTCACCTCCAGGTGTCACTTTGACATATGACATTGTGTGTGTGTGTGTGTGTGTGTGTGTGCTGATTGTAATAATTCCCAGATCAAAATGTGGAAAGGGGAGAGGGGACTATTTAACAGACAATGGCTGCAATCTGAACCACACTTTCCTGAGAGTAAGCCCCATTGACCAAAATAGGATTTACTTCTGAGTAGACCTGGTTAGGCTTGTGCCCAGTGTTAAATAAATAGATGAATGGTTTTAAAAATTACTGGGAGGGGGCGAAGGTGCAAGAAGGCTCCAGGGGAACATTCATCTTTTTGATGAATTTTCTATTACATTCTCCTGTATTTTTTTTAGTTATTTTAATAAACTTAAATCTCTAAACATTTGGTGAAACATGTTTCTTGTGCCGATTAGGTTTTTTTTATGAGTGTTCAGGGGAAAGGCAGTTCCCAGCTCCTTCCTGAAGCTGCATTTCATCGCTTGTTGAAATTGACAGGCATGATGGAGTAGCCTGCACCCTACTGATAATCTCGCTTTAGATGATGAAAGTGCTGATAAAGGATGATAACATGTTCAGAGCTGTTGCCCAATTGTTGCTTCACAAAGCAGTTCTTCTGGGCATTTGACTTGGGCTTTGATGGTTTTCAAGAGTGACCAGATTTTCCACCATGAAGATTCTAGAGATAGGCAAAAGTAAAACAATGACTGTTCATCCACTCTGTACTGCCCGCACAGAATGCCAAGGGATCCTAAGCATTGGGCAGCCCAATCCTGTGCTTCTCAGGGCTGCGGCAGCGCCAAAATGGCTACTGCTGCATCCCGTGGGGTTGGGAAGCAGCCCGGGAGCTTACGCTCCTTTACCCTGCATAATTTATTTATTTTATTTTTATTTTTCACATTTTTATACCGCCTTCCTCCAAAGAGCTCAGGACGGTGTACACAGCTGCTCCCCTCTTTTTGTCCTCACAACAACCCTATGAGGTAGGTGGGGCTGAGAGAAAGTGACTGGCCCAAGGTCACCCAGGAAGCTTTGTGGCTGAGGGGGGATTCGAACCTGGATCTTCCGGGTCTAAGTCCACCTCCCAAACCACTACACCACCCTGGCTCTCTGGCATAATGGCCAGGTGGTCCTGATGGGTCTCAATAATGAGCACTGTTCCTCCTCAATAGTGGGTACAGATCCGAGGAGGACCGTCAAGTTTCCTGAGCCAGGAGGGGGGTTAGGATAAGGCGGCAGGGTCTCCCACCATCTCCTCCCCTCCCTCTCTGCTCCCTCACCTTCCACACCTTCTCCCCACCACTGGGATGATTGCCTCAGTCGGTCTCATGGACAGGCTGACCCTGCTTGCAGTGACATAGCTAAACTGGAACCAGGAAGGTACATTACCCCCTATGGAAAAGTAGTGGTTTTCTGCTGTCTCCTGGGGGGAAGAGGCTGAAGTCACAAAAGCAGCCCTCCTGCCTGCCCTTTTTCCCATACGGCTCCAAACGGAGCCATTTTCGGGGCCGTGCATTCATGGGGTGACAGTGCAGGCCTGGGGGGGAGGGTGATTTGATGACATGGAGGGCATCATTGCATCACCCAGGCCCCGGACACCAGCAGATCCAGCTACACTACTGCCTGCTTGAATGGTAGAGTTGGCTTTCCTTGCAGTACACCTTAGCCACAGCTGAAAAATGCAACTATAGAAGCATCCTTTGCACGATTCCTGTCACTGTTTTGTGTCTCATGTAGCTCCGTACCAGCACGCCTGCAGCTTTTCTTTAAATATCTCACCACATGTCTGACTAAATATCTTAAGTGTTACCATTTCCAGGCTGTTCATTTCAATAATTTATGAAAACAACTGTAGGAAAGTTAAACCTCACTTTTCTTTTCTTTTCTTTCTTTTTTCTTTTTGGTCCTGGCATCTGCCTTCTCTCTTGGAGCACTGCTTGTGAATTAAAGACCGATGATAAATTGTCTATTTCCTTACAGTCATCTTTTGCAGGAGAAACGAAAGTAGATATTGCTCATGTAAGTATACAGGGCGGGGGACCCCCCCAAAAAAAACTTTGCTGGCAATAAACTTAGAAAAAAGGCTAATTAATGTAATTAGTGTCATTATAATTTTAATTTAACCACAGAGGCTTGTGCGGCAGCGGTACCAGCCCTGTCACATCTGCAAATGGCATAATTAGATATCGGGAGGTCTGTCTCTGTTGTGTGTGGTATATCAAATAGGCTGTTACCTTAAATCGTCAAGGCAAAAAAAAAAGGGGGGGAGGGTGAAAGGGGGGAGAAATGTCGTTAAAGGTCTCGCTTAATCAGACAAAATCAAGAAAATTACAAGCTAGGAACGAAGCAGAAAGCTTTCCTAAAGAGATGCGTGGAATGACATATGCAAGATCAAAGACACCAAGGAGGGAGGCGGGAGATGAAAATGAAGGTATTAGACAGGGTGACAAGAGTGATGGAATGGGAACAGAAGTGACATTATTATTAATTATTATTAGGAAGGATATTTATATCCTGGGTTTACACACATACACAATAGAGTGGTTTATAGAGCGAAATAAATATGAGGCATTAAATCGATGGTATATTTTTGAAAATGGAAGATGGTCACAGGGACGGTATTTTATTTTATTTTATTTTATTTTATTTTATTTTATTTTATTTTAGAGAGCTAAATGGCAATTATTTATTCTAGTGGTTCTCAAATGTTTTAGCACCAGGGCCCACTTTTTAGAATGACAATCTCTCGGGACACACCGAAAGTGATGCCATGAACCTGGAAGTGATGCCACGGCCGGAAGCGACATCATCCGTTTAGGCTTCGAACCTCAGTCGCTATCAGCCAAAGGTCCTGTCGCACGGTGCGCCCGTGCTGTTATTTTGTACAGCTTGGAATTCAAACATTCCAACTCAGAAGTCAAAGCAGAAGGGCAACTCAGACCCTTCTCCAACCGCACAGCCCTCCCCCCTTTCCTGGGTTCCATTTTCCCACCTGTTCTGGTTAAAGCACCATACTGCTTTCTCACAGGGCATTTGCCTTGCGCACACTCCATTGACACGGCTGCATCAGCACTGGGAAGTTGGATAGGATTGCGGTCTTATGTGTGAAAGATCTCTCTGGTCAGAAAGCAAGACTTCCATGCACTATAAACATGACCTCAGCAAAGGCTTATGGGGAAATAGGATGAAAACCTAGTAAAGCAGAGTTTTACAGTGCTTGAAGCTCATCTGATATTATGGTTCAGGGCAACATTTCATTTATGTGAGATCTGATCCAGATCGGATTCTGACCTGTGAGAGTCTGAACTAGATCAGAAATGCTGACCAAGGTGGCATAGTTGCCAGGATGAGATCTTCTGGGTGTCTTCGGAGGCAACCTTGGTACAACCTGTATGAACTTTAAAAGCTCATGATTAAGACAACCCTTTTCAAAACAGGGGTAAGTAAGGCCCGGGGAAGCCCTCTTGCATGTCTTGGTGGGCCTCTGTGGGTCTCAGAAAGCCTCCAGAGGCAAGGGGAACCCGGTTTCCCTCACCTCTGGATGGTGGGGGGCATCCCCTCATGTCCGCTGATTCTGGTATCCACAGGAGGTTCCAGAACTGAACCCTTTTCGGAAACAAGAGCATGCCTGTAAATATAATTTACGTCTGAATAGACACGCATAGACTTGTGAAGAAATGCTGATGAAAGAAACATCAGCTGACAAGACACACAAACACACATATACAAAGTGGAACACATCAAGGCAGATACTAAAAACTTATTTCAATGCATCAAACACATGAAACCTATTTGATAATGAGGGAATAAAAGGGAAGGTTAAAGAGGATATGGAATTTGCAGAGAAACTTTACATTGGTCTTCACTACAGACGATGTATGGCATCCCAGCATCTGAACCAAACTTCTCAGGGACGGAGTGTGGCAAACGGAGTCAAATAGAAGTGACAAGGGATGACGTTTTAGAGCATACAGGCAAATTAAAAATTAACAGATCACTGGGTCCAGATGGCATCCACCCAAGAGTGCTTAAGGAACTCAAATGTGAAATTGATGATCTAACAAAATTATGTAACTTGTCTTTTAAATCAGCCTCCGGGCGAGAGGGCTGGAAAGTAGCCAATGTAGCATGGGTATTTGAAAAGGGATCCAGGGGGTATCCAGGAAATTACCGGCCAGTCAGCATAACATCTGCTCCAGGTAAACGGGTGGAAAGCATAATTAAAAATAAAATTATTAAGCATCGAGAAGATTGAGTCTTGCCGAAGGAGAATCAGCATGATTTCTGCAAAGGTAAGGCCTTCCTCGCTAACCTTCTGGAGTTATTGGAGAGTGTCAACAGGTATGTAAAACAGAGGTCTAGCTGACACTAGATTTCCAAAAGGCTTTTGACAAAATTCCTCACCAAAAGCTCTTGAGTAAATTCAACACTCATTGAATTAATAGAGAAGTCATTTTTATAGTTAGGCAATTGGTTAAGGAACAGGAAGAAGATAAAGGTAGATTACCCCTTATCCAGACATCCGAAATCTGGTTTATTCCGAAATTCAGACATTTTTGACTGGAAGGTTTTCTAGAAGGTCTTGTGCTCGCTCACACATACAGCGCAGGTACAGGCTGTAAGTTTGATTCTCTGTAGTGTGTACCTGTATAGACATCGCTGAAAAATGTCAGAGACCAGCAGACACCCATGTGCGTAACAGTGCGTAACAGTGAAAATAGCAAGAGGAAGCACTTCTCATTTTATTTATGCAATTATTCCAAAATTCCAGACAAATCCAAAATCAAGACCCCTTCCTGTTTCAAGCAGTCCAGATAAACTGTAGTAGGAACCTAAAGTACAGAGGTTTGCAAACTGTGGGTCAAGGACCCACTGGTGGGTCGTGACTTGATTTTTGGTGGGTCACCAAAGAAAGACCCACTAACTAAAGATCAGATAACTAACTGCCTCAAGCCCCGAGACTATTCAAAAATTAGACCCTGTAACTGCTAATTACCCTGCAAAGAGCTCAGCTCCTGCAGTTTGCAAGGATGTATAAACATAGGGAGATAAATGTTTGAGGGTTTTTTTTCTGATGAGTGTTAAACAAACAAACAAACAATTCTTTCTAGATCTGCTTTTTTTTAAAAGTCTGGTAAGCCTTGGTGGGTCCTGATAGAGTATTGTTTTAGAAAGGTGGTCCCAGCACTAAAAAGTGTTGGAACCACTGCAGTAGTAGGTTCATTCAACCTGAAGTAGAATGAAACTGTAGTATTCAATCTGCAGTATTCAACCTGTAGTAGGAATAAAAGGGTAATGCACACAATGGAAGGAAGTAAGAAGTGTGTGTGTGTGTGTGTGTGTGTGTGTGTGTGTGTGTGTGTGTGTTTGTTTGTTTGTTTGTTTGTTTGTGGCAGGGGGGTCACTTAACAATCTTAGGACTGGTGCTTTCCATCTTGTTCATAAATGACCTGGAGTTGAACAACAGCATCTATAATAAACAAGCTCTGGAGTGATTCAGTGCACAAGACCAGTTGCGTTGAACTAGTGTAAATGCTTCCTGGGCATGACACAAAGGAGGATTTGTTTTGCTTGCTATGCACAAATATCAAGATGCACAGAGAGATTAATTGTAGCCTTCCGCTCAACAAGCAAAGAAGTCAGCCCTGCTAAGAACAGCAGCAATAAATCCCCTTGGATTAATATATGCATGATATAGTACCAAGCAAGACTCAAGCAACTTCTTGTTTCTGTATTGAAACGGGGAAGAAATAAACAATCAGCAGTGTCTTCATGAATGGACTCTGCTTGGATTAATATGCATGACATGGTCCCACGCAAGACTCGAGCTCAGTGGCGCTGCTAGGTGGGTGCGGGGGATGCAGGTCACACCAGATGATACACAAGGAGGGGGTGACATTACTACTGGTCAAAATGTTTTAAATCTTGGTATTTTTGAATAATACCATCATGTTATATATCATTCAATGTGTAATTTTATGCAGATTGCATTGAAGCAAACTATGTTGATATATCTCTTTTCTATCAATAGCTATAGCTAGAAAACCAACGGGAGATGGACAAAAGTGCATCATCTTGCCCACCACCCAGGGTTTTGCCCCGTCCCCTGCATAGGTGGAGGGTCATCATGTGGGTGACATGCTGGTCTCCCGCATGGGTGACACAAAACCTAGTGGTGCCACTGGCTGGTGCAAGAGGAAGAGACTTCCCTTTCCCATAATTCCAGCACCAATAAGAACATTGCAGTGCACTTGGTGACACAAACCGAAGTGATGGCACTGGGAAGGAGTCAGCTGGCAAAAAAAAAAAAAAAAGATAATATCCTTAAGATGTCAGTCTGAAGCTGGATTTGCAATTGAGTGTTGGGAGAATTAGGGCAGATCAAAGGATGCATTTCTTTACCTTGCAGGTCATTGGTCTGTGGAACTCTTTGCCACAGGAAGTAGCGATGGCAACTTGCCTAGATGCCTTTAAGAGGGGAGTGGACAAATTTCTGGAGGAAAAGTTCATCACGGGTTACAAGTCATGGTAGGTAGGTGCAAGCTCCTGGTTTTAGAGGTAAGGCTGCCTCTGATTGCCAGATGCAGGGGAAGGCACCAGGCCACAGGTTGTGTCTTGTGTACTTCCTGAAGCATTTGGTGAGCTAATGTGAGCTACAGGAAGTTGGACTAGATGGGCCTTTGGCCTGATCCAGCGGGGCTCTTCTTATGTTCTTACGTATGGATCATAGACCTGAAGATGACTTCCATTCAGATGAAAGGACTCCAAATAGCTGCGTTTCCGGGGTCTGCGGACTTTCCATTGGTATTGCTAAAAGCTAAATACACATGCAATGTATTATTCATTTGGGAAACATTTGGCACCTCAGCTGTGTGTGGTTTGATTGGCGGCCTTTGCAGCTGGATCTGTGACAAGACCCGATCCTGATGCTAAACAGATCAGGGCTGCTTTCCCCCCACTAATGCCATGAGCAAAACAGAGAGCAAATTAGATGCCTCTGTTACGAAACATTTCAGCTCAATCAACAATCAGGGCAGCTTCACCTGCCAGTAATTTGCCGCCATGCACAGAGAACCATTCAGGAAGTTGCTTTATTTATTTGTTTTGGTTCAATCCAAATCTCTCCCTTCAGCTAAGGAGCTCAAAATATATATTTGATAGCTATGATGAGACAGATTAGGCTGGAAGATAGTGGTTGCGTCACGGAGGCCCCAATTCTGTCCAACTTTCCAACTTTCCAGACTGAGGAAAAGGCCCTGAGGAAAGGGAACAAGTGCTCCCTTACCTTGCGGAGGACTTTGTGACTGCCCCCCCCACCCCACAATGCAGTTCAGACCCTCTTAGCATGGCTGCCCGGGCACTGGAAAGTTGGGTAGGGTTGGACCCTGAGTCAAGTTTTGAACATACACAATGACCAAGGCTATAATCCCATCCACACTTACCTGGGAGTAAGCCTCATTGACTAGAATGAAACTTACTTCCAAGTTGACACACATAGGATTGTGCCTTTCAAATTTTCAACTGGTACCAGGAAGCTAGCAGACGCCTGATCTTTTCTACAGCTTTTAAGACCAAGGTGCATTCAATAGATTCTTTTATTACGTTGAATTGCTCTTGTGATTGGTTCACTTAGCTTCACGACTAACAAAACATTCTTGAAAAGAGAGTGATCTGGTTTCATAAAATTTTGGAATGGACTTCTGGTGTGCGAGTAAAGTGAGTCCACCACATATTTTCATGCAACATCAAACACTAATAATTGCCTGTCCCCCCCCCCCGTGACTGAGTGTGCAATCCTATGTATGTCTACTCACAAGTAAATCCTATTGTGTTCAATAAGATTTACTCCCAGGAAAGTGGGCATAGGATTGTAACCTGGGAGAAAAACATGATGGGTAGCCAAAAATGGATGGAGATTTCAAGGAATGTTTATGGACCAGACCATGTAAAACACAGCTATTGAAATGGATGGTGCACATCCTTGACAAAACAAAACAAAAAATGTGTTCTGTCTTCAGATTTGCTGTCTCATATGAAGCCTGTTTGCAAAGGTACTTCACAATGTACCACTTTGCCTTGTAGTTTGGTGTTCATTTGATGCTATTTATTTGCTTTTTAAATCCATCTGAGTCATCTAAGGGTTGGCTTCTATTTAGATTTGCTCCTCATTTCTAAGGCACTCACAAGTTTCCTTTATATGAGAGAGCAGTAGAGGGCATTTTGAATGACAAATGGCAAGTGGTCACCTGTTGGCCAGTCAAAACTGCAGTTTAGTAAAGATCTAGATCAGTGTTTCTCAACAGGTACCACCAGTGGTACTTGAGGTGATGTCTGGTGGCACACCCAGGACCCTTGGACACCTGTTGCTCGGCAGTGAGACCCAGAACGTGATGCAACCAACAGTGGTAGGAGGTTTGGCTTGGTGGAGAGAGCCCAAAAGTATGCTTTTCCATGCTAAAAAAACAACAACAAACCACTTTGGTTGTACAAAATGGACACAACTTCCCATGTTAATCATCCAACCACATGGTTGGGGGAAAAAAATGTTTTAAGCTGTTGCAGGCCAGATAAAATCTTATGGTGGGTTGAATGTGGCCCCTGGGCCATGGCTTGGAGACCCCTGGGCAGTTGTGGGGGAACAACTGGGACTGGAGTAAATGGGAGGGAGTATTTAACCCTTTCCTGCTGCATCATGGTCCTCAACATTGTAGCCCACCACATGCCATACTTCTTTTCCACTGTTTTCCTCCCTTTTTTTCTTTTTGAATCCAGGGAGAGAGACGTGCTGTCAAGGTGGGTAACTGGACACCCCTATCAATTCACCACCTGAAACACTCGTCTCACTTGGCCTCATGGGGGCAACAAGAGCCAACTCTGCTCCTATTCTTCAGTCAAGAAGAAGATCTCTCTCCAAAATCTCTCTCACACACAGACCCACACACACAACCCTCTTTTTTTTCCCCAGTTCTGTCAACACCAACATCTCTTTCCACTCTTCCCCAGTAGCAAGACTGGAAGCAGACAACTCCTAAAAGTCATGTGAAGTGTTACCGTTTAAAGGCACTTAAAAACTCAGTGTGAGCACCAGGCCACAAGGGTTGAAATAATGGCCACGGAAATTCACTGGAAATAATTAGACGAGGAACAATCGGTTACAATTAGAAAGGGCCTCTCATCTGAGAGTGATGGGAATTAATGACCAAATTAAATTAGTTTTATACAGTTGCCAGCTAGGGATTGTGGGGTGGGGGGTGTCGGAGGAGAGATGCTTTATAAGTTGAAATGGCCTTGGTTAATTGCAAGGTTTCATCCTGCTTTGATTTCGTGGAGGCTTCAGAGGTAAGGACTGATCTCTGGGAATTTGCTAGAGCCTCTTGAGAACTTGGCTTTTTTTTCTTTAATAATTCCTTTCATTTCTGCTTTGATTCTTTTCCCCCCCCCCCAGCACAACTTCACAATGATGTTGATTAGTGAGTGTTTAGCAGGATTCTCAGGATTTTTGACTTGAAAGGCGATAATCATAACTACAATGCTGCTTTGGATTTAACAGGACAAAAAAAAAATTTAAAAAAACTGTCAAAGCACTTTTTTTTCCCAAGGCTTGTAACAAACTGCAGTTGGTTTCTGTATCTCTCTCTCCCCCCCCCCCCCACCCATCTGCCTACCTCAAATATCCTTGCGAGTCCTTTCTCTCCAGGCTGGTCCCAGTAATTAAACAAACTGACAAAAAAAAAAAAAGAGAATGCTTTTAAATGAATATGCATGCATTAAGGGTTCATCTAAAGGTAATTCTTAAAAGGGGACATTTCAATTTATCCCAATGAGAGAAAAATGAGAAGGAAGGGAATGAGATTTTCAGGCCCTCCTGCCTCACCTTTAGGTGGTGTTTATTAATTACCGTGTAGTTATAGAAATGGGAAGTGGGACGAGGGAGAATATGTTACTACTAGCAAGTAGTTAACCATTAACTTCTCTTAAAAGTTTTTTGATATTGTGCCATTCCCCCCCCCCCTTCTTTTTTAGACTGTTGATGTTTGGATGTATTCATTTACAAATTTTATAGTATTCATACAGTCACACAATTGCATTTAAGAAATTTACGCCTAGAGGAAGGGCTCTAGGAATAGGAATAGGAATAGGAAAGGAATAGGAAGGAATCCGGGGCAGAAGGTAGCCCTCTAGATCTGAATCTAGCTACCTAGTATGTTTGCAAGCACCAATCAATACTTACTTAATTTATTCAATTAGGGCAGGAGGTGTGATCTGATGGTTGAGCTGCTGTACTGCCTGAACAGCTAAGGAGGAGCAATTGGTGTTGTTTTGAATGGGAGAGTGAAAATTTTTAACACACACACCCCATATGACAAAGTAAACAAATTTATTTATTCACATTTTTATACCGCCCTTCCTCCAAAGAGCTCAGGGCAGCTTACACAGCTGCTCCTCCCCTCCTTCTTGTCCTCACAACAACCCTGTGAGGAAGGTGAGGCTGAGAGAAGTGACTGGCCCAAGGTCACCCAGGAACCTTCGCAGCTGAGGGGGGATTTGAACCTGGATCATCCAGGTCTAAGTCCACCTCCCAAACCACTACACCACCCTGGCTTGTAAATTAAAAGTTTACAATAAGTATCAGTTTAAACAATTATTTAAAATTAAGAAGAAACCCTCCTAAGCAGTTGCTGATCTGTTTTTAAAAAATCCCCAAACATCCCAAAGGCTGCAATCTTATCCACGCTTATGCAGGAGTAAGCCCCCTTGACTATGTTAAAAGCATATGCACAGTAGCCTGTTAAAAGTACAGATTTGTAACATTTCCCCAAAGGTGGTCACATACCATGTTAGCATCAGGTCTAGTATATTAAAAATAAAATATTGAAATGAGTGGGAACCCACCTGAAATTGGCTCCCGACCCACCTAGTCCGTCCCTACCCACAGTTTGAGAAACACTGCTCTACTCAGTGGCTTGCCAACAGCTTCCGGTCACAATGTCTGAGGTAAGATCCCTGTTTAGCTTTTGCAGGCAAGGTGACAGCTCAACATCTAGAAAGCACCTCTTTTATCCAAATGAAATACTATAGCCCAGGTAGCGTTGCAGGTGGCAACTCAATGCCTCCAATACCGCCGCAAGGATTCAGTTAGCCTAGATGTTCTTGAACGCCGCATAAGCAGTCTTACCTAGTGACAATGTTGAATTAGTTGAATGCTAAACGCTGCAACAGCCCCTGCGGAAGTGCAATGGTTGTTTTTCATAAACCAGTTTTTAGCACCTGCTGACGCCTTCTCTCCTTCCTCCCGTTCATTAGCGACGCCTCCTCTTTACTCCCTTTGATGCGCTGTCAGCACGTGCTCTATCCATTTCCGCCTGGCTCTCTTCCTGCTCCGAGGGCCTGCTTTTGAGCAGTGACAAGGCGAAAATGCAGCACCAGCTCGCTCGAGAAAGTCCAATTAACATCTCCGGCATGTGGTTGTCTTCACCTGCCTCAGCTGTGCAGAGATGCTAACACCAGTGCATGGCTCTTCAAGAGAAACCCGAGCGCAACAGACCTGCGGGCCCACACTGGTGATCTGATTCTGCTCTCTCAAGCTGGAAAACCAAACTTGGCATACCTGGCTTGCATTCATCACCACATTGACCCTGTCTTTATTCAGGCAAATTCTCTCTGCCCTCATTTATTTTGTGTCGCCCACCCACTCCTCAAATCTCTGCCTCCACATCAGTGGTGCAGCTACTGAAAGTGGAGCTTGGGGCTGAGTGCAAAATGATGCCCTGGAAGTGACATCACAGGGTGAGGGGCGGGCAAGGGAGCAGGTACAGTGGCTGCAGTGTGCACCGTATCCTATCCTCCTTTCCTGGCTCAATCTGCCAACACGGATCCACTCAGATTTGCAATTTAGAGGGCAGAGGTCCGAGTAGATCCATTGCATAGGCTGGTGCTTTGCCCAGGATAAGAGGGCAACTGTCCCCTTACCTTGAGCAGCGGCAGACCTGCCATTATGTGAAAGGGGCAAATGCCCTAGGCGCGGATTCATGTGCACTTCTGTAGTAGTTGGCAACCTTCAGTCTCGAGAGACTCTGGTATCGCGCTCTGAATGGTGGTTCTGGAACAGCGTCTAGTGTGGCTGAAAAGGCCGATTCGGGAGTGACAGTCCTTTCCACACCGGGAGCAAGTGCAGTCTGTCCCTGGTCTGTCTCCCTGGCTATGGGCCTTTCTTCTTTGCCTCTTAGCCTCAGACTGTTGGCCAAGTGTCTCTTCAAACTGGGAAAGGCCATGCTGCACAGCCTGCCTCCAAGCGGGCCGCTCAGAGGCCAGGGTTTCCCACCTGTTGAGGTCCACTCCTAAGGCCTTCAGATCCCTCTTGCAGATGTCCTTGTATCAAGGCTGTAGGGCCATGCAAAAGTCTCACTGAGGGCCCAATCCTACTCCATTTTCTAGTGCTGGTGCAACCAGGCCAATGAGGTATGTGCTGCATCCTGTAGTGGGGATGCAGTCACAGAGGGGTCCTCAAGGGAAGGGCTGAATTGCGACTGCACCGGTGCTGGAAAGTTGGATAAGATTGGGCCCTGAGTCTCCTGACACGGTTAGGGACTGCTTCCAGTTTGCCAGAGGCAAAGGAAGAGTGAAGCCTCCTGAGGTTTCCCTGGTGCATCCTTAAGTTATGCAAGGCTCTGGAACATTGTGATGAGTGGGGGGGATACACTTGTGGGGGGAGGCAGCATCCTACGTGGGGCACCATCATGGACCTTTGCCCTGGGGTGTGGGGCTGGGGAGGGCCCCCAATGACCTTGAGGATACCTTGGGATTTTAAAAATTCCCCTGCGGGATACTGAGCAGGTTGCGCTGGCCCTACGGGCTCTGTGTGGGGAAATTGAGGTCAGATTGGGCCATTTATTTATTTATTTATTTATTTATTTATTTATTTATTTATTTATTGCATTTTTATCCCACCCTTCCTCCGAGGAGCTCAAGATGGCACCACCTTGGTTTACTGCCCTTTCACAACAACCCCGAAAGGGCAGAAGATCTGGTCTAGAGGGTGAGATAACACTGCCTGAAGATAACATTCAAAGCTCACCAGGTCAAGACCGCCGGCACCCTAAATGGCGAGAACTTGAAGCAGCTGACAAGCCAAGCCGAGTTATTCCACCTGCTCTTTGGTGTGAGCGAAGAAGCGTCTTGGCTGCCCTTCAAGTGAGAGATGAAGGAGCTGCTTGTCAGCCTGCGTGGGAGGAATTTGGAGGCCAGAAAGTGATACCAGACCACAAAAGATCCATCTGAAATGTGTGGTTCTTGAAAGACAGAACCTTCCTTTGATTGTAAAAATCCCTACGGGGGTTTAGAATAGCCTGCCTATGTAAACCGCCTTGAATTAAAGTCTGAGGAGAAATCTGACAACCAAGATCCATGGACTGGACTGATCCATGGACTGGACTGGCCTCAATGTCTTTAAAAGGGGATTTGGGCAGATTTATGGAGGAAAAGTCCATCACAGATTACAAACCATGATGACTCTTGCCTTTCACACAGCACCAGAACCAGGAGGGCATCCACTAAAACTGAGAAGCAGGAGAGTTATAACAGACAAAAGAGAATATTTCTTTACCCAGTGTGTGATTAACCTGTGGAACTCCTTGCCACAGGAAGTGGTGATGGTGCCCAGCCTAGATGCTTTTAAAAGGGGGATTGGATGGACTTATGTATGAAAAGTCCATGACCAGGTACAAGCCATGATGGGTTTATGCAACCTCTTGGTTTTAGAACCTCCCAACTTTGGGGTTGATGGCAGCCTCCAATGAATTATTGGGGGTGGAGAACACTGTTTGGGGGGTGGGGGCCCAATGAAGGACCTTTCCCCAGGACTCCAAAGCAACCAGCAAGGGAGGGCACAAGGATGCAGGTCTCTTGTTGTCTTGTGTACTCCCTGGGGCATTTGGTGGGCCACTGTGAGATACAGGAAGCTCAACTAGATGGGCCTATGGCCTGATCCAGCAGGGCTGTTTTTATGTTCTTATATTCTAACTTGGTACCAGCACTGAATCAGACGGACAGCTGGATGAACAAAAATTCAGGCGGCCTCGCAGACAGATTTCACGGGTATAGCCAATGTCAGGTTGCACTGGGCAATCTCACACTTGTGAACATCCATCACGAGCGGTGGGCAGCATTTGTCGGAAAGCAGACCAGCGCTTTGGAGACAACGCGTATGATTTCAATGTGTCTTTTCAAAATGCACACTATTGTATTTTTCCCCCTTGCCTAAGTGGCGTATAACAAAGTGTTGAGAGATGCCAGCAATCGTGCCTGACTTATATTATTATATTTTGTTCCGTGAGTGACAGGATGAATTGTGTGGATTCATTTGGCAGTGAATGAATTCCTTCAAAACCCCTTTCATGTAACAGGAGCTTTTCTCCAAACCCAGGTGACTATACCTTGCGGAGCCTCGTGTTGTTCTCATTTATTTCTTTAGAAGTCAGGCCAATTCACGCTTCTGGTTACAGCCTGTCGGTAAACTACATGGTGGCAAGACACACGGCATTCAGTCTTTGGCTGGCTCGAAAATGGAGATAATGGCTGCAAAACAATGCTCTGTTAAAACTTATGCTAACAAGCAAAGCCTCGTGTTTGAATGTAGGTCAAGCGGATTTGGGGGGGCATTTTTTGAGTGTATGGAAAACAGAGTCATCGCAGCATTGTGGTGGTCAGTCAGGACTTTCCCCGATTCAAATCATTCCTCACCCATGAACTTATTCGGTGGTCTTAGGCAGGCCATTCTCTTGCAGCCTTGATCTTCCCCATCTGTAAAATGGGGACAATCCTTAGTTATATCAGTGTTTCTCAGACTGACCCACAGTTTGAGAAACACTGATGTAAACTAAAGATTATCCCCATATTACAGATGGGGAAGACTGAGGCTGCAAGAGAATGGCTTGCCTAAGACCACCAAGTAAGTTCATGAACCAAGTGGGTCCCAAGCCCATTTCAGTTGGGTCCCCATTCCTTTCAACATGCATTTTATATTTAATATATTAGACTTGATGCTACCATGGTATGTGACTGCACTGGGGAAATGTTACACATCTATATTTTTAACAGGCTACTCTGTATATGCTTTTAACAATAAGAGAATATGGGACTTACTCCCAGGTAAGTGTGGATAGGATTACAGCCTTTGGAATGTTTGGGGAATTTTTTAAAAACTGATCAGCACCTGCTTGGGAGGGTTCTTCTTTGTTTTAAATAAATTTTTAAACTTATACTTACCATAAACTTTTAATTTACTTAGGCTGCAATCCTAACCACACTTTCCCGAGAGTAAGCCCCATTGAACAAAATAGGACTTACTTCTGTGTAGACCTGGTTAGGATTGTGCCCTTAATTGATTAACAGGCCAATCCCATCCACCATTTCCTGGGAGTAATCCCCATTGACTCTAATGGGACTTACTTCTGAGTAGACATGCATAGGATTGGGCTGTGATTCATTTAATTTAGTTGAACTGAACGCTTTCCACATGCGCTGCCTCCGACGCATCCTCGGCATCACCTGGCAGGACAAAGTTCCAAACAACACAGTCCTGGAACGTGCTGGAATCCCTAGCATGTATGCACTGCTGAAACAGAGACCCCTGCGTTGGCTCGGTCATGTCGTGAGAATGGATGATGGCCAGATCCCAAAGGATCTCCTCTATGGAGAACTCGTGCAAGGAAAGCGCCCTACAGGTAGACCACAGCTGCGATACAAGGACATCTGCAAGAGGGATCTGAAGGCCTTAGGAGTGGACCTCAACAGGTGGGAAACCCTGGCCTCTGAGCGGCCTGCTTGGAGGCAGGCTGTGCAGCATGGCCTTTCCCAGTTTGAAGAGACACTTGGCCAACAGTCTGAGGCAAAGAGGCAAAGAAGGAAGGCCCATAGCCAGGGAGACAGGCCAGGGACACACTACACTTGCTCCCAGTGTGGAAGGGATTGTCACTCCCGAATTGGCCTTTTCAGCCACACTAGAAGATGCTCCAGAACCACCTTTCAGAGCGCAATACCATAGTCTTTCGAGACTGAAGGTTGCCAACAACAAATGGGGGGGGGGGGGGGCATAAAATTTTTTCCTGTTTGAAAGTGTCACTTTTAGCTGTGACATCACTTCCAGGTGGTATTAAGGTCACAGTCCAGCATAAAATCAGAGTACACAACATATTGAAAATACAGGGGCTCTAAAATATTAAATACTATAATTAAAAATTCACATTAATATAACTTCCAGGTTAATGACATCACTTCTGGTGGGTCCCAAAGACTGTCATTCCAAAAAGTGGGTCCCAGTGCTAAAAAGTTTGAGAACCACTTGTTTACATGGTTTTTGCAAGGGTTATGTCAAGACAACACATTTGAGAGTGCTTTGCATGCTCAGTTTTTTGTTTTTGTTTTTGTTTTTTTTTTGGGGGGGGGGTACTTTTTTTTTCCAAACTGGGAAGTGGGCTGTGATAAGAGTGGAATCTTGTTTAAGCGGAAAATATGGTATCTCCTGTAGATAGTGGTATTCATTTTTATTTTTCACATTTTCATAGTGCTTTTCCTCCAAGGAGCTCAGGGTGATGTACACAATTCCCTCCTTTTGTCCTCACAAACCTCTGAGGTAGGTGAGACTGAGAGAGTGACTGGCCCAAGGTCACCCAGGAAGCTCCATGGCTAAGTGAGGATTTGAACCTGGATCTTCCAGGTCTATATCCTAATCCCAAACCACTGCATCCTGTTTTGCAGTATGGAGCAAGGTTTGCGTCCCTAAAAGAAAAAGCACAGTGGGAGGGGGAGATTTGTCCCACTTCCTCTCTGGCTTCCTCACAAACACAACACAATCCCTCCCTTTTCATGTTTTGATGACCAGTCCTGCTTGAAATACTGTACTTCAGACAACCTGTTACAATCTGTTTTGCAACTTTCTGTTCACCAACCTGAAAACCAACCAACACGTATGATAACTTCAAACATAGAATCAAGTTTTGCCCTTTCAGAACTCCCTTCTCTCCGATAGCTCTGCAGGTTAATGAATACATTACAGCTCAATTCTACTCCAGAGTGAAATAGGCACTAAACCTTCAGGGTTTCTCCAAAAAAAGAAACACTGCTAATTTAAAAAAAAAAAAATCCAAATGAGTTTTGGTAAGACAAGTGTTTACTTCTTTCCTGACCCCCTTAAATATGGATCTGGAGGTCAAACCGAGGATTGCACTTGAAACATGGAATGTTGACCTGAATATGCACACCAATTTCCATTCTGATTTCTCCATCTGCAAGACAAATTGAAGCAATAAATTGCACATATTCTTATCAATGATGTAGTCAAGAGACAGCGAGTGGGGGGGGGGGGAGGTCAGAGCTCCAGGATGTCCCCTACTGCACGAGTGGTGCTATCATCAGAAGGAGCACTCAGGTGAAACTTTTTTTCTCCTCAAAAATCCATTCCTGAGAAGCAGCATCAGACTCCAGCGGGAGGCAAACTGAGAAATTTGCCTAGGGGCACAGCATAATATCTAGGCCATTGTCTTTCCCAAGGGCTGCCCGAGAGACAGTATGTGATTCACTCATTAACGCTATAATCATATGCAAATCAAAAATCCTATTAAACTCAGAGTTACTTCTGAATAAAATGCACTGATATAATTTTTAATTTTTATCTGGGATATTTTTTAATTGAAGTGGTACATGTTTCAAAGTAGGAATAAGGAACAGGAGAAGAAAATATTCTGATGAAGGAATCTGAAGATCATTTTGCTGTTGTATAGTCTTAGCAGGGAACTGTTGGGGGGCATGACAAGTTCCTTCACATCTATGATGATGATGATGATGATGATGATGATGATGATGATGATGATGACCACTTGCATAATTTTAATTTCTACTAGGCAGTGATTCCCACACTTACCTGGGTCATGACACCCCTGGAGTCTCTTCTTCCCAACTCAGCCAGGTGCCCCCATCTTGTGAAATCTCACAAGATCCAAGGTGGTGGCCCCCCAAATTTTATGAGATTTGGTAAGATTCAAGACAAGATGGCAATACCTGGGAGAACAGGTAAGGGACATCTCACACTACCCCTGTGACAACACTAGGACATCTCACAGCGCCCCTGTGAGCACACCACAACACCTTAAAGAGTCATGACACACACTTTGGGAACTAAGAACAGTGTGGCCAATGTCTAGGCAGTGCCTTGCCATTTCTGCGGGCACAGCGGTCAATTCCAGTATAGCCACAGGTATGGCTAGAACAATTCTAAACAGCTTGTCTGTTTGGAGAGCTGGGATGGGACAGTAGTTCAGTGGTGGTGCTTGCTTTTCTTGCAGAAGATTCTTAGCAATCTCAAGGCAGCATCTCCAGGTAGGGATGGGAAAGTGTCAGAGAGCTGCTGCCAGCTAGTGTTGATGGTCCAGTTCTAGAGGGACCAATCGCCTGACTCAGCAGGAAGCAGCCTCCTTTCTATTGCAGTATAAGGCACTTCCAGGATTCCTCTGTCAGTGGGACACCGTGTCAAAGAAAATGCAATGGGATTTAGCCTCCTGGAGCATCCTGGAGAAGGTCTCCTCAGGAAGAGGATGTGGGGAGGGGAGGCCTGACTCCACCCAACACTGCTCTTCCTTTTTCAGGGTTCAAAAAGGAAGAGGGGAACATAGCAGAAGAAAAAGTATAGATAAGAGGGGGGTGTCTGCTCTTCACAGAAGGCTGGGAAGTTCTTTGATGTCTCACAGCTTGTCTGCTCAGAAGCATGCATCCAATGGGGCTTTCTCCCAGGAAAGCAGATAGAGGTTTGCAGCCTTTCAGCCCAATCCGATCTAAGATTGGGCTGCTGGCCAGACCGTGCTGTGACAAAGATGCTGTTGCGTAACATGTCCTGATAGTACGCGGAGCGCCCCATTGGTCATTTTGGGATCACTGTCACAAGCGGAGTGGCAGTGCTCTGTGGCCATTTTGGTTTTCTGCCGTGCCTACTGAAGCAGGTAAGGCAGTGGCTGGAGTGGGGCAGGAACTGGGGGTGGGGATGCTATAGGAGGGGGTGAATCTGGCAGTGATGGCATCACCCTATCCCCTCTTTCAGTGATCAACACAACCTCTATCTTCTCCTTGGATGTGTGCTAGTTACGGAGCTGGCACACGTCCAAGAAGACCCCTTGAGGAGCAGGATGCCTTACAAAGTGGGAAGGGGAAATAACTCCCCTTTCCCCTCTGAAACCTCCTGATCTGCCCCAACACCATCCCCACAGGATACAACATGCTCATTTTTATTGCTGGTGCATTGGCTGGCAGGGGGAGGATAGGATTTGGGCTTCAAAGTAGAGTAGTGCACTTCTGTGGATGTCTGTTCAGACATAAGGTCCACTGTGTTCCATCGGACTTACTTTCAAGTAAGCATGTATATAGGATTGCAGCTTTATTAGTGCACTTCCTGGCCATAGGGGTAAGTGAGCACAGGTACTGGGCAACAAAAGTTGGCTCATTTTCCTCCTGCTCCGTAGAACTTCTAGAGCAGGGGTGTCCAAAGTTTTTGGCAGGAGGGCCACATCATCTCTCTGACACTGTGTCGGGGGCTGGGCAAAAAAGAATTAATTTACATTTAAAATTTGACTAAATTTACATAAATGAATATATTAAAGATGAACATATATGAATGAATGAAGGTCTTGTAATAGCTCAAGGCCTATAAAAGGTTTTGCACAAAGCAAGGCTGACCTTTTCTTTGCTGCCGTTAATGCATCACAGACGTGAAACAGCAAGCAGTGGAGGGAGCCTTCATCCCACAGCTCACGCAAGAGGTCAGACAGTTGCCCTCATGCTGAGAGCAGTTGTGTTGGGCCGGTGAGGGCTCCAGCAAGTCTGTGGAGGGTCAGAGGCTCATTGGAGACTGGGAGGTCCCTGAGGGCTGCATTGGGAGTTCTTGAGGGCCACAAGTGGCCCCAGGGCTGGGGTTTGGGCACCCAAGTTCTAGAGTAATCGCTGTGGTGTTCAGCTGGAGCCCAGCACAGAGCTGAATCCAAACCAAACTGCAGATTCATGAGCTCAAGCTACAGCCTGTTTGCAAATTCAACAGCCACCCTCCGAATCTAGTTTGGGTCGAGTTGTTCAGCTGCATTGCCAGTGTTGAATCTCGACTCTGAGCAAGCACCCTTTTGCATTCTCTCCTGGATCTCTCCCCTGTTAGCCTATTGACCACAGAACAAACACACACAGAAGCTGAAAATGTAGTAGAGCTTCCCTCCAACCCTCTCTGATCAATAACTGGATCGTCTTCTCCGTTCAAAAAGCCAGTTTCTATTTTGCAATGCCGTTATTAGCCAGCAGGTGTCTCTTTTAGCTCATCAAATTCTCTAGCTTTTATATATATATATATATATATATATATATATATATATATATATATATATATATAAGCTCCTGTCTCCTCAATATATATTATTGAGGAGAAAGCAAAGGAGTCTGTTATTAACAGCAGCAAATGAGTTTGTATAACATTGTGTGATACGGTGTAGTGAGGCACAAATACGCTTCTTTGAGATCCAGCACTAGAGACCCACTCTGCAAAATGGGAGATGCACTCATACACTACGTGAGAACACTCATGAGTGGGCTCGAACCCTTGTCTACATGTGATCCTTGCACTCAAGCAAAGAATCCCTTTTGTGTTTTGATCTGTCAGTTCTCTGGGCCATTTTGGAAAGCGCTGGGGCTCAAAATCTTTCCCCCATCCTAGCAAGGGAGCTCAAAATATTGAACTTGCCTGTGGCTGTATGAATCTTTGAGAGCAAATGGACTACCCAACAAGGTTCTCTTTCATGCAAACCTTTGAGAGTGGCCAGTGGTTGAAAGGTTCAACCTTTCTTGAGCCTTTGCGAGGGATCAAAACGATGGGGTGCAAAGGCTCGAGTTCTCGTAAATATTCACGTGGAACACATACAAAAGCTTACTTTTGCCAGGAGTGACCTCTCGCATCTGTGCTCCCAAAATATCCTCCACTCTGCAAGCTCTCGGTGGCTATTTTGAGAAAGCAGAAGTGTCTTCTCTTTGCTCATCCATGAGATGAGATAGATCAGCGTGGCCCATGGCGCACACCAGGATTACCTATCCGGGTGTGGTGCAGTGTGGGCAAAGCCTTACCGTCCTACACCATGACCTCCAGTTTCCACAACCGGCCTTTGTACAAACCCACACTGGGCAGCTGCTTCCCCCTGGAAACCAGGACATAGTCTTATGAGGTGACAGGCATGGTCTGTTTCATTGCATTCTGCATAAAATTACCTTTCCAATGATATATCACATGATGGTATTATTCAAAAAAACAAATTTTCCCAAAGGTTTCCAAACTTTAGGCCACTAGTGGTGCAACCCCCTGAGGGTGTCACCTGGTGTGGTCCATACCCCCTGTACCCTCCCATGACAATACTGAGGTGCAGTGCGCAGCTTCCCATTTTATCCACTGTAGCTGATGATAAATATTTTGAACTGTTGAGAATATATCACATGGCAAGGATGATTAGAATACCTTCACCAAAATGGCCTTCTTGGCTGGTCAGTCATTGGGGAATAGGCTATGTCAGAGTCAAACAATGCCCTGTAAACAGGTGGAGTAGAGCCTTTGGCCCCCTTGGTGTGGGTGTGGACCACCCATGAGAATGATTGAGGCAAGCAACTGAGGTCTGGGGGAGGCAAGGAGCAGCCCCAGTCACATTCACTTCCCTTGTTTGGGGG
Source organism: Tiliqua scincoides (assembly GCF_035046505.1). Classification (NCBI taxonomy): domain Eukaryota; kingdom Metazoa; phylum Chordata; class Lepidosauria; order Squamata; family Scincidae; genus Tiliqua; species Tiliqua scincoides. The sequence goes on along the minus strand of NC_089831.1, from coordinate 10,993,863 downwards.
CTTAATTTTTCTGTTGCCAACAGCAGCTGCTTAGATCGTAGGAATATAAGAAGAACCCCACTGGTCAGGCCAAAGACCCATCAAGTCCAGCTTTCTGCATCTCACAGTGGCCCACCAGATGTCTCAAGATAGCAAGATGCCTGCATCCTGGTGCCTTCCCTCCCACCTGGGATTCGGAGGTGGCAGAACAGATTCTGGTTCCGTTCGCCCCACACGTCAAGTGGGTAGTTTTGATCCTTTTTATTTTTTGTGATGCCTGACAATTTGTAAATTTGCCTCGTTGCCAAGGTGACGGGTGCTTTCTACCAGACACTCCTGGTAAATAAACATCCCCGGTATTGCTGGAGAACTGCATTGGATTTTCTTTCTTTTCAGCATGTCCCGCTTGGCTGAGAAGGGACAATCTGCAGCCCTTCATCATCCTCGCAGCCCGCTGCCTGTATGAACTCCTTTTCTTTTCAGTTCTCTTCCGGGCGAGGGAGAGTTTTGCAAGCTCAGAACAAGAGCTTCAGCAAAGGGGCAGGAGTGATGTGACCAACTTGTGTCACGATGGAGGCTTTTCCAGATTGTGTTTCAGTCGAACAGGAAACAAAACCGGTGTTGGCCGTACAACGAACTGCAACACGTTCTGTCCACGTCCATAAACTGCATTGAACATGTGTCCATGATGGTACGTAGAACAACCACATAACCAGATGCTGGCCACCAGAGATGTTGTCTTCCTCCATGACTATGCTTTCAAAAAGTAGACGGTGATGGAAAACATAAAGAGAGCCCTACTGGATCAGGCCAAGGGCCCATCTGGGCCACCTTCCTGTATGTCAGAGTGCCCCCAATAGATGCCTATGGGAACAATCCCACATCTTGACCCACATACCATGACTCCCATATCTTGTTTCCACTCCCTTGCATTGGAATTCTAAAACCCATACTGTCACCTGCGAAGGACTTTTCCTCCCTAAATTTGTGGATTCCCATCTTAAAGGCATCCAGGCTAGATGCCATCACAACATCCTGTGGCAAGTCCCATTTATTAATTACACAATGGGTTAATGAAATCTTTACTTTGCTCTGACTCCTGCCAGTCAATTCCACAAATATGTAATCGTATGGTAGCCAAGACAGGCACCTTTCTCCTCCTCCTCCCTGACTGTAATTTCAAAAAGAGCAGTAATGCAGAAAGGAAGGTCATGGAGAAAGGGAGGAACTGAGTGGTGGCCTAGAATGACTCATATCTCTACTTCCTCTCTCCCCTACCCTCTCTATGCCAGTGCAGATGGAAAAGATGGGAGGAGCTGACCTCACTGGGCTTGCCACCCTTCTTCCAAATCCCTCTCCGATCTTCAAAGTTACTTCTGTTTAACTAGGAAAATTTCTAAAATTAATTCTGGAATTTCATATTTGAAATACAGGCACCCCCCCCCATCCGTGGATCCCATGTCTGCAGATTGATTTATCTGTGGTTCTCTGCCCCCCCCCCACCCCATGCCTATTAATTGCCTTCCTTTACTTGGGTGTTACCCTGCACATGCCTGATCTCGTCTGATCTCAGAAGCTAAGCAGGATCAGGCCTGGTTAGTACTTGGATGGGAGACAGCCTGGGAATACTGGGTGCTGTAGGCTTATACCATGATTTCGGAAGCTAAGCAGGGTCAGGCCTGGTTAGTACTTGGATGGGAGACCGCCTGGGAATACCAGGTGCTGTAGGCTTATACCATAGTCTACCAGAGTCTGAAGGTTGCCAACCAACCAACCTTTGGGGAGAAAGGCAGAATATAAATCTAATAAATAAAATACTATGAGCCAAGTGCTCATGTCTCTCTTTTGCAGCTTGTTATAGAACACTAGAAGAGGAATGGAAGAAGCAGTCAGCCGGAATGCTAGAGAAGGGAGCATTCATTCATTCATTCAAAAGAAAAGCTAAGAGGAATAAGGAAGCATTCTGGTGGTTTCCTTCCTCTAGCATTCTGGCTTACTGATTCTTGCACTCCTCCTCTAGTATTCCACAAGCTGCAAAGAAAGAGACTTGGGTAATTGGCCCCACTGTAAGTATAGGATTCCCTTTTCTTTGTGGTTTCAGTATCCACAGTGGTGGGGGAATATATCCCCCATGGATACAGGGTGGATGCATGTTTTAGAAGCCTGGTGGGAAAAGCGGGGGGCGGGGGGGGCTGCTTGCAACATGCTATCTTAGTGTTCCTTGCAGAACAGTATCTGGAAAAGAGTGTCCTTGACCAATATGGGGCAGGAAAAACAAAAGGGGACATTTGTCTACCTCTAACCTAAACCTACCTTGGCATGTATATTGAAACCTGCAGGATGGTATGGGGTGAAGAATTTTTTTATGGTTTTGGGGTACTGGCGTGACGATGCTTTGAATTAACACTGCCTGCCTGGGTAATATAGTGGGAGAAGCTAAGATAGATGTGACGGCATCAGAAATGGACATGTCCAAGTGGGGACATTAATAAAGAAATGAGAATTTCTGGGATGTGTCCAGTCTCATCTTTTCTGAAGCGAAAAGATTTATAAGAATTAATTTGAAACCTCAATTTCTAATAATGAGAGCCCATATTTTAATAGACTAATTCAGGTTTGTTTTTGTTTTGTTTTTTTAATTTTAAAAATCACCTCTGCAATTGGTGTATAATGAAGCTGAGGCACATTAGCTCTGACAAAACCTGAATTTGGGTAGGAGATAGATTTCCAGAAGTTATCTGGGGTCCTTCAAAATATCCGTTGCCGGTACAGTGGAAACTACTTGAAAAAAAACAAATGATCCAAAGCAGATTTTCATCCAGCAGTTATTACTTCCCTCGTCCCCACCAAACAAACCCATTTATCCAGAGAACCAGATGCTAGGGGGATTTCATGAGTGCTGTAAATGTCATTCCCCTCTCAACCTGGGTTTGGTGACATTTGAGTCTCGGGCAGGACGTGCGTCAAGGGATCTCCCCATGGGGGCATACTTGAGGTTGGCTAGAGAGGGAGAGGCAGTCTTCAATGCAGCTTCCGTAGAGGTTTGTTTGCATTGGTTCAGCTCGGTTCAGACCATCAATTTTGTTTGCTTGAAGGGATTAAAAAGCAAGATGGGCACCGATCGGGACCATGAAGCAGAGATTTCTACCTTGATGGGGGGAAAATGCTGAGTTACATGAAGAGATGCTGTGCCTAACGGAGATGCTTGAACCCAGAGATGCTGGGTTTCTCTTTGCTTCACGCAAACTCCTCTTTAATATATTTTAGGAGAGATGGTGCAAGACTAGTCTCGACAGTTCAGCTATCTCACGAAATTCCATTCTCTCTCTCATTGGGATGTAAACCAATCTTGTCTTGAGTGAGTCTTCCTGCAGGGGAAAAGTACTGGTACCATGCTAATGTACATAACAGAACCTTTTTAAAAAATGCACAAAGCTAGCCTTCTGTTGAATCCAAACATTGGTCCTCCTAGACCAGGAATAGAATAAGGTTGATTGTCCCCTTGAGCATATGAAAAATGCCTCTTTCTCTCCTTGAGGAGCAGCATGTAATCGCATGGAGTGAAGAGGAAGGGTATATAAATTACAGTAATGACCTTTGGAAAGTGGCTGTAATTCAGTGGTAGAGAATCTGCTTTTCCTGCAGAAGGTTCCAGGTTCAATCCCTCATGTCTCCAGGTACAGCTAGAATTTTATCCTTACCATGCATTCCCCAAATAAATACAGCCGACAACAGGTATGGAATTAAAATGGGCCACTTTATTGAATTACAACAAGATGGCAACAAGGCAACAGCAGGGTAAACAATACCCATCCCAAGTGTGGGGTTCTAAGTGGGGGAAACGGCCCTAGCCGTCTACGTCCCCCAATCTCATAGGGCATCCACCTGACTCCAGGCGTAACTCAATTGTTATTAAGCCCGCCTTTCACCGTCGCCCGAAGAGGGTAAGTCAGCCAAACTGCTACGCCTTCAGGTCACCCCTGCAAGGTCCCCAAGTTCAGACAAGGGGCTAGCCAGCCTGCCTCCTCGAGCCGGTCAGGTATCATGGGAGCGGTTCTGGTTCACCCCCTGCCCTTGCTGACTTAGATTGGGGTCGCTTCCCAGGAACGGACTGAGCTGAACCCAGCGCCTGCGTGCTGGAATAAGCTCAGCTGCCCCGCCCCCTTAGGCAAGCCAGCCAATCAGCTGGCAGCAAAGCCCTGCTGCCAGCTGATAGGGGGAAAAGCCTGGCAATTATTGCTAGCGCACCACAGAGGCGCGCTAGCAGCTCCTCTGAAATCCAGCAGTGCTGCTTCCAACATGCACAAGTATTGTCTACGACAGTGTTCTTCAACCTTTTTCTTGCCATGACCCCAATAAATAGATCAAGTATGAGACTGGGTACCCACCATTGATCCTGCCCCCCCTCCCAGGACCTGATCTGCCCATCTTTGACCCTCTCTTCCAGATGAGTTAGGGGCAGAAAGAGGGTAAACGTGATAAGGGGGTGGTCTACACTGCCCAATGCCACACTCAAATTTACAGGGAAGCAATAGAGATTCAAAAACGCTCTAACAATATGAACAGAAAGGAGGAAACTTTGAGCATGAGTAGCGCTTGGTTACCAGCCCTTAAAAACGCTAGGATCCAGGACTTTGGAATAGGAAGAGAACTGGGCTGTAAATAGCACATAGCCCTTTACGGAACACATGTTGAACAAGATTAGTGGGTGTCAGTTGCTTTGGGGTGAAATGGACCATCTGTGGTTCTCACCTCTAGTCCTTTGAAAATGCCCACCACAGTTGTGGGCGAAACATCAGGAAATTAAAATCTCCCTAGACCAGGGGTCTCCAAACTTTTTGGCCAGAGGGCCGCAACAAATATCTGGCATGGTGTTGAGGGCTGGAAAAAGAATTTAAATGTAAAATTTAAATAAATAAATTAGAGATGGAACTTAGAAGACTGAATGGGCTCATTCATTCCACCTCTCTGGCCCTCAGAACACCCTCCAGACACAACCAGAGCACAGCTGGTTGTGTTCAGTTGAGTGGGCCAGAGGCTTTCAGGGGACAAGAGCCTGGCTTGCGGGTTGGATAGAAGCTTGCTGCGAGTCGCATCTGGCCCCCAGGCTGGGGTTTGGAGACCCCTGCCCTAGACCTTGGCCAATAAGTCTAAACAGTTCTTACTGCAACAGCCATGAAATACCAACCATGAAAGTCTTAGATTATATCTCAATATTGACCTAGGTCAGCGAGTCTCAACCGGTGCGCCACAGCACATTGGTGTACCGCAAATGGTCCACAGGTATGTTTTGGGAGTTTGCGGGAGGATCGTTTATTAGTAGGGGGATGTTCCCCATTTATTAGTAGGGGGAAAACTGACAGTGTGCTTTGACAATATTAGCGTCTTCTCAGCGTGTCATGAGATGAAAAAGGTTGAAAATCACTGCCCTAGATGGACCGATGATCTGACTCAGTAGAAGATATGATTTGTGACAGCTTTGAGAAGATTGTTTAGGGACAGTAAATGCTAGAGAATCTGTGGATTGGATTCATTCAGGACTTAGCTCAGTGTTAGACAGTGTTTCCGAACATGGCACTTCCATTTAGCCATTATAGCTAATCGCCACCAATAGACCTGTCTTCCATAAATTGGCCTGATTCCCCTCTCCAGAACCATCTTGGATACCCTGAAGGATTTCCATGGAAGAAAAAACTGAATCAAGAGGCCTTGAGAATGAATTGCTTACAAAATAGTAAAAATAAAACTATTTGGGGGATAAGAACCATCACGGGTTAAACGTTGATACTGCATTTTTTCACAATGAATAAATCCTGGATTTTAACAGCAAAGAATCCCTGAATGTATTGTTTGCAAATATCTGCTACAGTGTTGAACTATAAGTAGGATTAAAAAAATAATAATAACTATTTAAAGTATGTTTGAGCCAATGTGCAATTAACTACGGGCTGGTTGTTCAAACCATTGTTCAGTGCCTTTTTTTTGTTTTGAGAGATGAAGGGAATACTCTTCATTGCAACAGCATAAACCGTAAAGCCAGAATCCGGCACAGAACTAGATAGGCTTCAGCCAAATCACATCAATGGGTTTATACATTAATGTCATTAGTTCTGTTTTGAAGGCATTCGCTCTTGTCTTTTTAATTGTGTGGGTTTTTTGTTTTTTTTTTCCTTGAGCATTTTATATGAAGTGTTGAATTTTGCTGTAAGATGCCTTGAGATGGTTTGTTTACTGAAAAGCGGGGTATAAATACTGGGAATTAATTAATCAACCGCAACGTACGTGATTTCAAACAAGGAAAGGGGTGGCTAAGGAAGAAGCCATTGTCTCTCGGATGATGTTTCCAAGAACACAGACATCAATCGCTTGTCAAATACTCGTTCTGCATTTGGAAACTATTGTAATATTGTGTTGAATCCTTCCGTTCCATTGAGCAGTGCGTAGCGCGACAAACACTAGAAGGAACGTCTTATAGAGATCTCTGCGGTTCAGTGTTGCAAAGAAATTTCAGATGTAGCTCGGCTCAATGGGGGGCGGGCAGAGAGACAAAGAGAGAGAGAGAGAGAGAGAGAGAGAGAGAGAGAGAGAGAGAGAGAGAGAGAGAACAAAACACAAAGCATGTCCACAGTTCAGTATGGAGGAGGCTAGAGAGAAAACAGAGCAATTGAGCCCATTATTTATGTCCATTAGTCTGGGTAATGGACTGAACAAACAGCCCTCCATGGCCTTTCCAAGGCCTCCTATTATCAAGCATACCCCTGTGTGAAAGGAGGAAGGAGGTCAATCAGTAATGACAGATTATTGGTTTGAAGAGGAAGCTGTGGAGGGATGATTAGTCCTGGTGGAAATGGCTGTAAAGAACGCCTCTCCTTACCTGTAAGCACCGGGAGGTGAGCGGGGACAACTCACTAAATACTGTGCAAGTGTACAGTGCCTGGATAGGCACCCAGGCTGATGACAACATGACATGTGTCTAGCCAATCAGTAGGCTTTGAGAAAACCAATGGCCAAGACATTAACATAGAGGCACCCCCCTCCCTGTATCCACAGGAAATATGTTCCCCTGCCTCAGCACGGATACGGAAACCACAGATAAAAGAGGACCCTGTACTTACAGTAGCACCAAGCTTCTGTATTGGAAGATCAGAAGATCATCAGGTGGATGCTGTGGTGTTGACAGCGATTCCATGTTTTGACAGCTGGCTGACAGCTCTGGGAAGGGCAGGGCTGGCTCCACAGCTGTAATCAATCAAGGCCAATGGAGACCTGGGTGGACACCTGAGCTTCATTTGACCTTGATGGGACTTTGAATGAGCTAAGGAGGTAGCTCACAGCTGAGCTGTATTTGCATTTAATGGGACACAAAGGATAAAAGGCAGCTTCAGAAGGACCAAACCCTACCCTGACCCAGAGGGAGATGCTACCTGACCCAGAGGAGACCCGACCTGACTGGAATTTGACCTTGGACTGTGACTTGGCATATTGTTTCTGGACTCTGATTTGGCACCTTGCATTGACTAACTGGCTTACCTGGACTTTGACCTTGGACTGCGACCCGGCATATTGACTTTGGACTGTGATTTGGCAATCTGCATTTATTGGACTGGGATTTGACTCTGACGCGTGCTTACTACCCGGGTGAGTTAGCAAGGGGAAGCTAACCAGCCTTAAGTGGGCACAATACCTAGTGGGGAGGAGCTGTGACACAACAGCTTCTTCTTGGCAGCCTGTTATAGAACTCTATAGAGGAACGTGAGAAGCAGTCAGCCAGAACACTGGAGAAAGGGGACAGTCACAATGCAAACAGGAAGTAGATGCCTCCTGCTTCTTGTCAGTGTTCTCCCCTCCATGGCCCTCCATGGAGCTCCCCTCTTCTAGCATTCCGGAAGGCTGCTTCTCCTAATCCTCTCTAGCATTCTAGAACAAGTTGCCATGGAAGAGAGATGAGTGTTTGGCGCTATAGTAAGTATAGGGTCCCCTTTTACAGATGAGTAATGGGCACCTGGGCGAGCAGAGAACTGTGGATAAGTGAATATGGTATCCACAGATACCTGCAGACCCCTAGGCAAATTTCTCAGCTTGCCTCTTGCGGAGCTTCTTCTTAGCTAAGGTCCTTGGAAAAATGTTTCAAAGGTAGTACCTGGATGGTCCTGTGGATGGCATCCTCCTCCTGCTGTAGAAGAAATCCCAAAGCTCCACACCCTCTTGAGGACCCCCCGTGGCCCTTAGTGAACCGAGAATGCTGCTGTCACCACATCAGCATCATAAAAAGATGGAACAAAAGTGTGTGTGTGTTGTTGTTTTTTAAAGCAAATATGACCGCCTTCACATATTCATTGATTATGAATCGCCTATGCTGACTTCCATCAAAGATCTGGATTTCTGGAGCCAAAACATTCTTCATTTCCAGCCTGTGAACCGTTCAGTGATGCCTGCAGATTTCAAACGGGCTGGCTTCTCCGTTCTCCAGGGTAAACAGAAAGCTTCAAGGAAGAAAGGGGAGGCAAAAAATAAAAGTGAGGAATGCAAATGCAAAAATCTTTACGGTCACTTAGAAAATGTATTAAATGCAACACTGATGTCAATATAAATGCAATTTTGGGGGGTAAAAAAAACAGCTGTAGAGAAGCATGTAAGAAAGAATCCATTACTCGTCTTAAAATCTTCAGAATGGTATTAATCCAGTGACTGAAAACAGATGCATTTTTTTCCAGCCCTTGTTCATTTTAAATGATTTGAGCAGCTCTGGAAGTATTCATGAATTCAGGTTTCCTTACTCCCCTAATCATGTTGTCAGCTTAAAATTCACATTTAATTAACCTCTTCACCGAAGGCATAAATCAATACGAATACTTCCAATGCTTGCCATACTGATAGTGATTTTCACAGGGAGGGAGGCGACTGGAAATTAGGCATCGAGCTGCCTGCAGGTAAAGCAGCAAACCAGTTGCGCAGACCGGAGCGGGGTGGTCTCATAAATGCCGTAATGAATGGCCTCGGAATGGGATGGGAAGGCTGTTCATTTCGGATTCCTGCGGAGAGCGGAGATCCCGAGAACGGGGACCGATGCGGCGCTAATGACAATAGAAGGGGCTGCCCAAACCGCGCAGAGCTAGTATATTGCTCAAAACGACACTGGGAAGCTTAGCAGCGGCCAAAGGGATTTGCAGGATGCGAACCTTTTGGGTTGCTGAATGGGGAAGTGGTTGAACCTGAAATCGGCATATTCCATTTCCACTTGGCAATCTGTTCTGATGTCTGCTAAGGCTTCAGAATGATTGATAACTATAACACACCCTCATCTAAAAATGAGATTAGATTAAATTGGATTAGATCAGTGATTTTCAACCACTGGGCAGTGGCACACTGGTGTGCCACAAATAGTCTTCAGGTGTGCCTTGGGAGTTTGGGGCAAGGTTTTCTCCTTAGACTTTATTCAAGGCGGTTTACACAGGCAGGCAATTTAAATCCCCGTAGGGATTTTTACAATTTGAAAGAAGTTTCTATCTTTCAAGAAACCACAACATTCAGATGTTACTGTCTTGATCTGGCCGCACATTCTGGCCTCCATCCTCCCACGCTCAGAGCAGATGGAATAGCTCGGCTTAGCTTGTCAGCTGCTTCAAGGTCGCACGGTGCCGGTGGCCTCGAACTGGCGACCTGTGGATGTTATCTTCAGGCAAATGCAGGCTCAACTCTCTAGACCAGACCTCCTGCCCCGAGGCCCATAGGGCCATTGGGGTATGTGAGCCTCCAACAAGCAGTGTGGATGCCTTGTACATTGTCAAAAAAAAAACAAAAAAAAACAAAAACTGATGGTGTGCCTTGACAATTTTAGCACCTTGTCAGTGTTCCATGAAATGAAAAAGGTTGAAAATCCCTGGATTAGATGGCATAGTACTTGTGTTATCCTGCCCAGGGCTCTCTTCTTCCACCTGCTCTAATAAGATAAAAAGAACCCCACTGAATCAGGCCAAAGGACCCATCTAGTCTAGCTTCTTGTATCTCACAGTGGCCTACCAGATGCCTCTGGGAGTGTGCAAGACAACAAGAGACCTGCATCCTGGTGCCCTCCCTTGCACCTGGCCTTCTGAGGTAGCCTACTTCTAAAACCAAGAGGTTGCATATGCCCCCTTCACGGCTTGTAACCAGGGATGGACTTTTTCTCCAGAAATCTGTAGAAGGGAGAAAAGGAAGTCATCAAGGCAGATGGGTGAGCAGATGCAGTTTCCCACCCATCATGAGCATTTGTTGAGCTTGACATTCATTGGATCGGGACCCTTCTGATGGCCTTGCGTTCCCCTTTGCCTGGCCTTTGGTAAGCCAAACCTAGCTCACAGAGTTGTTGTGAGGACAAAAGGAGGGGAGGAATTATGTATACAGCCCTGATCTCCTTGGAGGAAGGGTGGCATAAAAGAGTGAAAATAAATAAATATTATTAAAACTTAGGGTGCAATCACAACTGACCTTTGGGCCAGCGCAAGGCCCTTGCACAAACCTGGAGGTATTGCAAAATGCCATAAAGCACCTTTGTGACACCAGGAGAGGAGGAAGGCACATCTGCACACCAGCCTTGGGAGGCTGACACAGGCCCCACACACCGGTAAGTTCGTGCCAGTTGAGTCAGGCCAGCGTGGGGGCTTGGGGAGGGCAGGGGGAGGGCAGAACAGGGGCTTACCAGGGAGGGGGAGAGTAGGCAGCCTGCAAGATCATGGGTGGGCTAGGCCCAGGCAGAGGGGTGGAGCCACGATCCAGTCCTTGTGCCGGATCCTAACCCTACTCACGGGCACCTCAGTGCAAAGCCAGCTGCTCGGATCTGTGCTCTTTTGAGGTGGCACAGATCTGAGTAGACCCATTGGGGTTGCTGCCATGTTACCCAGGGTAAGGGGAATGAATTCCCCTTGCCCTGGGCTGAGCTGCAGGCAGCCCCAACCTTGCTGTGGATAGGGGGGCAGGCCAGCTTGCCTGCCTGCTTCAGTGCAGGTTAGGTCAGGCTGCCCATCTTTGAAGGAGGAGAGACAATTGCACATGGAGTCACACTCAAAGGGAAGGAGGCATCACCATGTTCTTTCCTTCCTGTTGAATATGGTTGGCAACCTTCAGTCTCGAAAGACTGTAGCCTACAGCACCCGGTATTCCTAGGCGGTCTCCCATCCAAGTACTAATCAGGCCTCACCCTGCTTAGCTTCCGAGATCAGACAAGATTGGGCATGTGCAGGATACTTGCCTGCCTATTCATCAAAGTGAACGGGATGGCCAATTCAATGTGACCTGACACATTAAATTAAATTGAGGCTCCATGCAGAACACCATTCAGCATTAAGCACCCAGACCAAGAGATGAACCAAACTATCATATGACCCCAAAAAAAGTTGGAGGCATTTTGGTGTCTGCTAGAGTAGAGTTGATTCCAAGGTATAAATTAAATTTATAAAAATCAAAATGGAAACGGAAATATTTCTAAATGTTTGTTGTTACCATTAAACCAAGAAAAGGTTAAAGACAGAGATCTCTACCTGGGCCTGCCCTGCATGCAAATGTAGTCCAAGAAGACAAACAAAGGGACCTTTTTAAGAAGTCTCACCACCTTATCCTTAAAATTCCTATTGACCTGAATGACTGGTCGGGAAAGTGCACTAAAAAGAGACAGGTTAGCAGCCTTCCAGCCATAAAGTGCGGCCGTTAAGTGCAGAGAGGCTAATTATTATCATTGGACAACTAGGGCAGAGCAAAAAGTTAATGAGCTTAAAGTGCACTTGGCCTCTGTAAAACGAACACCGAGGAGGGCTCTGTGTTTATTGTCTCCCAATGATAAAAATGTGCTCGGCTTACAAGTTTTAAAGGAGATGCCCTTCGCTCTCCATCGACCAGATACATACAGGCCACATGGCATTTTTTAGGCAAGTGCTCTCCTGGTCAGGCATTGGAGCTAGTCTGTTCCCCCCTGATTGGTTAAAGATTCTAACTTTGATTCATGACCTTCATGACATGCAATATTTATTTCTTTTTCACATTTTTATACCTCACTTCCACCTAGGAGCTCAGGGTGGTGTACATAGTTCCCCCCTCCTTTTGGTCCTCACAACATCTCTATGAGGTAGGTGAACCTGAGAGGGAGTGACTGGGCCAAAGTCACCCAGGAAACTTCACGGCTGAGTGGGAATTTGAACCGGGAGGCTCCCAGCCTCCACAGAAGCCAGAACAGGGCGAACAAAGCCAGTAGCACCCAAGTCTTACAATGACTTCATGACGTTGCATGATGTCATTGTATCACATGACATCACCGCCCTGGGTGCTGGGGCAATATGTTATGCCCCTATCAAGAAGTTCCCTCCCAAAGCTTAAAGTAACTAAGGGGGCTGCATTTTTCCCATGTCCACAGTACAATTAAACAAGGGTTTAGGATCTCTCTCTTTAACGCCTCCATTCTGATCCCAATTTAATCCCTGATACTATTTTAATGAAGGCGGGGGAACCCTCAAGAACAAATTATTCACACCCAGTTTGATCCCAGGATTGGGTTAAAGTCTATCTTCCTTGCAGACGTGAGACAAAGGAATTGCTTCCCCCTTTAATACAGTGGACACTTGGTTTCTGTGGGGATCCATTCCAGGACCCCTGCAGATACTGAAATCCACTGATGCTGGAGTCTACAGGGGGCAGAGTTGCGGTGTCGCAATTACATTAGGACCATGCCAGGTCCTCCAGAAGCTGCAATGGGCTTCCCACGGCCCATTTCATGTACCTTCTCCCCTTTCCAGAAATTCTCCAGGACGTGACTGGAAACCACTTCTGCTTTGCATTCTCAACTTCCGGTAATGTCCTGGAGATTACCTGATCCACAGGAAGGCCCATGAAGTGGGCCACGGGTCTCCCTGGGCCTCAGAACACCTCCCAGACATGACCAAAGTGGCTTCTGGTTGTGTCCTGGAGGTCCTCTGAAGCATGGTGGAATCCACAGATGCCAAGTCTTTGGACAGCAAGGGCCCGCTGTATTCACTTTAGCACCAGCTGGATGTCTCCCAGCATATATAAAGAAGGATGGTGCATTTTTTCTTTCTCCCCAAAAGAAAATCTGGAGTAACCAACTCTGTGCCTCTCCGTCTCAACTCACTTTTTATGTCACTCCACTTCCTGGTGTAGGAACTGTTGTAATTATTTCTGAAGTTGAAAACCCTTCTTAGAGAGAAAGGAAGTAAAGGACAAACACAGAATGCAGAAGCTAACTGATAAATAGTTCATTATATTTCCTCTAGCCCATCCTGTCAGGAGAGGAAAAAACGCAAATCAAATTAAAAGACTCCATCTCACCCCTTTCTTCACCCCAAAGACAATTGAATTCAAATCTATTAGCTGTAGGACCGCATTTTCACAGGGAAAAAATTCTAGTTTTTCCAGGATCATCAACACTAAACAAACTTGGTTTCTGCTCAGAGAAGCATTTATTTCCTCTCAAGGAGCAGTCAGGAGGAGATCTTCAAAACAAGGGCACCAATCTGTGGTGTCACTAGGGAGTGCAGACGGGGAGGGGGTCAAATTGGTAAAATCTTGGTATTTTCGAATAATACCATCATGTTATATATCATTTGTGATTTAATGCTGAATCTGAGGAAACAAACCATGTTGAAATATCTGTATTCCATCAAAAATCTGTGAAAATCTTGGACTTTTTGAATGAGACCATCATGTTATGTATTTTGTGGTGCATAGTTTAAGGCAGAATACAATGAAACAAACCGTGCTAAAATATCTGTATTCTATCAAAAGTCATGGCCAAATAACCTGAAAAGGAAAACACAACTGCCTTATGTAACAAAAAGTGGCTTGCCCTAACTTAAAACTGAGCAATGAGACTGATTCTTCTGAAAGCTAATGTGGTGTTATGATGACACAGCAGGGAGCCAATGAGATGAGTCAGCTCTCATTTCCATGTATCAGAGCTAATACCAGAATTCTTATTCAGTTGTGTGAGTGTCATCAAACTGACCACTGTTTTTTTTTTGTTTTTTTTTTTGTGGGTCGCTGACTTGTTGGGTAAGCTGCACTGTTATATATTAAAATAAACAAAGTGAATAGGGGTGACACCCAACCTAGCGATGCCACTGCATTGAGGCTGTGTGTATGATGTTGCCATTTATTCTGCCTGATCTGGTCCAGAAGTATGTCCATCACGGGGGCAATGTAATGAGCTCTCACACCAGGTGACGTAAACTTTAGTGATGCCTCTGGCACCAATATTGTACTAATGTCAATTTTTTAATGTGCTGTTATTGGAATCAACAGCATCAGGTGGGACACTGAACTGACTAAAAGCATTTTGGGGAGTCTATTCAGATTGGATAGAAACTTTCCCACTGTTCAGTTGCTTGCCAGCGTAAGGGGCTGGCGGGTAGCCCCTGGTCTGGATCACATGGACCACCTCAAATGCTTTCTGGCTTAGGGTGGGCTTGCATGGTCCGGCTGCCTCTGTCCCCTATGGGGTTGACCATGATAAGTTCACATGACCATTTTGATGAGGTGTATATCTTAGAGTCAGGGTGGGAATGCCCACTTGGGGGGTTGGCCAATCAGCTGATGACTCTTCATTGAACCAGCATCTGTACTACAAATGATCATTCCTCACATTTCCATCTCTGTAACTAACTGAATAAAAGCAGCGGCATTGGTAGGGTGTGTGTGGACCACACCAGGTGACATGCATGGGGGGGGGAGGGGGACACCATTACTGGCCAAAATTTTTAAAAACTTGATATTTTTGAATAATCCTATCATGTTATATATCATTTGATGCATAATTTCGTGCAGAATGCAATGAAAGAAACTGTAGTGAAATATCTCCATTCTATAAAACATTAAACACAGTCCTGGAACGTGCTGGAATCCCTAGCATGTATGCACTGCTGAAACAGAGACGCCCGCGTTGGCTCGGTCATGTCGTGAGAATGGATGATGGCTGGATCCCAAAGGATCTCCTCTATGGAGAACTCGTGCAAGGAAAGCGCCCTACAGGTAGACCACAGCTGCGATACAAGGACATCTGCAAGAGGGATCTGAAGGCCTTAGGAGTGGACCTCAACAAGTGGGAAACCCTGGCCTCGAGCTGCCCGCTTGGAGGCAGGCTGTGCAGCATGGCCTTTCCCAGTTTGAAGAGACACTTGGCCAACAGACTGAGGCTAAGAGGCAAAGAAGGAAGGCCCACAGCCAGGGAGACAGACCAGGGACAGACTGCACTTGCTCCCAGTGTGGAAGGAATTGTCACTCCCGAATTGGCCTTTTCAGCCACACTAGATACTGTTCCAGAACCACCCTTCAGAGCGCGATACCAGAGTCTTTTGAGACTGAAGGTTGCCAACAACTAATAAAACATTATAGCCAAAAAAACTAGGGGTGTGGGGGGGATGGTACATCACCGCACCCACCATCTGGGGCATTGCCCTGCCCACTACATGGGAGGAGGTTCATCATGGGGTTGATGTGGGTTACTGAATAAAAGTGACACATTCACCCACATCTTTGTCTCACATTTATTGGGGAGCACACAGGAAAAGTGATGTATAAAATAAATTTAAAAACACAGTTTCCCTGCCAGCCCGGGGTGGCCACGCCTGACCCAGCCTGCCATATCCCACAGTAAGTCCTTGGTAGACTCCAGGCAAGAGTCTCAGGACTAGGATCTCATCAAGGTCCCCCCAGTTCAAACAGCTGCTGTGCTGGACATAGTTTTCATGTATGCGAGCCGTCACTTCAGGTTCCATTTCAACCTGTCACATTTCATTTGTGAGCTGGCTTTTTAGAGGAGAGTGGGAGCCAGCAAAGAGGCAGGGCCGCCGATAATAAGCAAATATAATAAAGCTCGAGGAAGTACGCAATCATTAAAGCTGACATCCCTTCACATATTTATTAATTATGGATCCATTGAGATAATGAGCTTTGTTTAAATTGCTGACAGGGGCATTATGCTGTGTTGCGAGGCACGCTGGTCCAAAGGCAACTAAGTAGGCACTACCCGTTTGCTGGAGGAAGCCGTCAACTGTGTCGTGAAGTTCAGTAAATGCCAATACGATGGGTGCGCCCTTAAGTTTTTTGAACTGGAGGGAAATTTGATGGCATGGTTGGTTGGCAACCTTCAGTCTCGAAAGACCATGGTATAAGCCTACAGCACCTGGTATTCCCAAGCGGTCTGCCATCCAAGTACTAACCAGTGCTGATCCTGCTTAGCTTCCGAGATCAGACAAGATCGGGAGATAGTGTTCAGTATAGGGAGATGGTTGGCAGCCTTCAGTCTCGAAAGACTATGGTCTAAGCCTACAGCACCCGGTATTCCCAGGCGGTCTCCCATCCAAGTACTAACCAGGCCTGACCCTGCTTAGCTTCCAAGATCAGACAAGATTGGGCATGTGTAGGGTACCAGTTGCTGCATGATGCCTTTGCCAAATGTATAGCTTTCAAGAGTGCAGTTCAGGGTGGGCCTGGGAAGATTCAGATCTATCTAGTTTCTTTAAATCAGGGTTCTCCAAACTTTTTGGTACAAGGGCCACATCATATCTTTTATACATCTTTTAATCTCGCCCCCCCCCCCAAAAAAAAAATCAGTTTCCTATAAAATAATGAATGAATGAATGAATGAATGAATGAATGAGTTTTAATTGGATCTTGTTTGCAATCAGCAAAATCAGACTTGGCTAAAATCAGATTTTACAAATTTCCACCCCACCCCATACATATCACCACCTTCCCAGGTGGACATGATGTCAGGTTGCTGATATTCTACTATCTTATGAGCTTTGTTAACTTTTTTTGTTAATTGGGAAATAAATAAAATAATAATGTCAGGACATCCACCTGCAGTTTGAATTTATTTATTTATTTATTTATTTATTTATTTATTTATTAAGGGCACAATCCTAACCAACTTTCCAGCACTGACATAGCTGTGCCAATGTGGCATGCATGGCATCCTGCAGTGGGGAGGCAGTCAAGGAGGCCTCCTCAAGGTAAGGGCATGTTTGTTACCTTACCTTGGGGCTGCACTGTGGCTAGGTCAGTGCTGGAAAGTTGGTTGATTGCACCCTAAGCCATATAAACTGCAGCCCCATCTCTTCACCCTCTCTTTCCATCACTTCGACCACCTACTGGTTGGTGTGTGAAGCTCAAAGCCTACCTCTCAAAGGCTACCCTTAAAGGAATGCCTGTAGGTGCAGAGCCTTCTGGGGAGGTCTTCTACGGAAGCATCTCCATAGCGGAATGCTCTGCGGTTACCTGGCATACTATAAGAACATAAGAAGAGCTCCACTGGATCAGGCCATAGGCCCATCTAGTCCAGCTTCCTGTATCTCACAGCAGCCCATCAAATGCTCCAGGGAGCACACCAGATAACAAGAGACCTGCAAGGCTTCCTGGGAATTGTAGTTAAGAACATAAGAACAGCCCCCCTGGATCAGGCCATAGGCCCATCTAGTCCAGCTTCCTGTATCTCACAGCGGCCCACCAAATGCCCCAGAGAGCACACCAGATAACAAGAGACCTGCATCCTGGTGCCCTCCCTTGCATTGGCATTCTGAGACAGCCTACTTCTAAAATCAGGGGGCTGCACATACACATCATGGCTTGTAACCCATAATGGATTTTTCCTCCAGAAACTTATCCAATCCCCTTTTAAAGGCGTCCAGGCCAGATGCCGTCACCACATGCTGTGGCAAGGAGTTCCATAGACCGACCACACACTGAATAAAGAAATATTTTCTTTTGTCTGTTCTAACTCTCCCAACACTCAATTTTAGCGGATGTCCCCTGGTTCTGGTGTTATGTGAGAGTGTAAAGAGCATCTCCCTATCCACTTTATCTTTCCCATGCATAATTTTCTATGTCTCAGTCATGTCCCCCTCTTTTCTAGGCTGAAGAGGCCCAAACGCCGTAGCCTTTCCTCATAAGGAAGGTTCCCCAGCCCCGTAATCATCTTAGTCGCTCTCTTTTGCACCTTTTCCATTTCCACTATGTCTTTTTTGAGATGCGGCTACCAGAACTGGACACAATACTCCAGGTGTGGCCTTACCATAGATTTGTACAACGGCATTATAATATTGGCCGTTTTGTTCTCAATACCTTTTCTAATGATCAAGCCTAGAATTCAATTCAATGCATAGAACTGAAATTTCAATTCAAGCATAGAATTGGCCTTCTTCACTGCCACCGCATACTGGGTCGACACTTTCATCGACCTGTCCCCCACCCCCCACCCACCCACCCCCCTAGAGCTCTCTCCTGATCTGTCACAGACAGCTCAGAACCCATCAGCCTATGCTGAGGGCTGGAATGTTAAAGCTTCCCAAAACCATGCTGAGGATTGGGTACAATCTTCTGGTGGGCCGCATTTGGCCTCCGGGCCATTGTTTGGAGAGCCCTGCTTTAAGTCATGGCTCACCCCCTTCTTACTTATTTTATTTATTTGAAACATTTACATCCCGGCCTTCTAAAATAAATCTAGGCAACTAACAACAATTTAAAACACATTCACATTTCACGCCGAATGATAATTCATGTGTCATTGGGGAAAATAGAAGCTTTGGGAGCCCATGGTAGTTTTGGGGTGATTACACAGCCTCACCACTAATAGAAAAGCCCTGCTAGTTCAAACCAAAGGCCCATCTATTCTGGCATCATAGATTCAAGGGTGACCCAACACCCAAGCAACAAGATCTCCCTAGGTCTCCTGCAATTCTGATTGATTGATTGATTGATTGATTGAGACCTTTATTGGCATAAAACAATTTCCAGGAGATAGAAACAATGGACAATATAAAATGCACGCAATAAAAACATGAACGTAATTAAAAAACATCGAACTCCTGCAATTCTGTTTGCGACCTGGATCTCATCAACCTGTGTCTAGCTCCGTATATCACTCCCTAAACCAATTTGGTAGCTTTCCTAAACTCAGTGTGCATCAGCCGTGACCTACATTTATTGCTCTTTCTTTCCCCTTCTTGCAAGAGTGAAAGCAGAAATCCCTGGAGCTTATCCCAAATACTAAGCTACAGAATCTGTGTGCACTGGGACTTCCGTGCCTGTGCTTTGGCTACCGGCTGACCTTGAGCGTTTGCCCTCGGTGATCCCTGTGCGAAGCACTCTTTCTGTCTCTCTCTGGACCATGTGAAAAGGAGCCTCAGGTCAGGCACCAGATGGTCTAGTAAAAAAAAAAATCCATGCAACCAAGTCGCCTTCAGGTGTGTGCTGAATCGTGCCTTCCCAGCCATCTCATCATTGTCTGCATCAACTGATTTAGGGGGAAAAATGCTGAGTTAAACATTTAGGGCCTCGTTAGCAAAAAGTTTGCCTTCGTGCAGCTCTGCAATGCTCTTTCCTCACCAGGATGACTGCTAAGCAGTCCCTACCACTGTCTCTTCCATGCAGCTGGATGCTCCCGCCCTGCCTCGCGTAGAAGGATCTGAGAATCATGGGAATTTATCTAAGGCAGCAGAGACAGACATCGGGATGTGGCACAACTTCCAACTAGGCGTACCGGAGAGCACTGCAAAATGCGGCATTTTCCCTAAAAGCCCTTGCAGCAGCGCTCGGCAAATTAATGCGTGCTTCTTTATTGAATAGATCAAATATTCTTTATCGCATCACAGTCCTTCCGAACAAGAAGCAACTTTCGCAACCACTCAAAGCACCCGCACTGATCTAATATTTAAGTGGAACATGACAATGTTACAGCACAAGGGAACAAACTCTATAGATGATAAACCATATCTTGAAAATTGTTAGTCTGATAATGAGTAAATAATAACATCCATTTTCCTGCAAAACCCACTGGTGGCATTGCGGCTGTCTCGAAAATCTTAAAGTAAGTCAATTTGACCATAAGCACAATTTTCCAGAGGCACTCTAAACAACCTCTAATGCTACGGTTCCCCCCCCCCCCCAATTTGCTGCAGTTGTGATTCTCAAGGCAGTTAACAACAAGGCTATGTAGTCTAGCTCATTTTTCTGAAATCAACCTTCCACATACTCAGATTCAGGTTGTGAGTCAATCCACATCCCCTGATATCAGCTGAGGCACCAAAAAGCTCTTCCCAGAAGCCTGCAATTTTCTGGCCATCCCTGAAAACTCTATGCTTATTTGTTTAGAATATAGACAGTGCTACATTTTAATCAAAGCAGTTTACAAATCCGTGGCTCACATTTTAAAACATGAGTCAGGGGAGGAAAAAAAGAAAAGGTGAGAAGTAGAGGTTGGGGGGAGAATGGGGGAGGAATATTCATTCATTCATTCCACCTTCATTGGCATAAACAATCCAATAAGAAAACAAATGTGATTACTTTGGTTTACCAGTCCTCTCCCAAATTCACTGCCTATTTACAGCTGGTGAATATGGGGGGAGGGGAATTTTGGAAATAGAGGGTAGAAGTTTTATGTTGTTATTCAAATACCTTTATGACACTTGGTACTTCGCCAAGGGGGGCTCATATGGCCCCTCGGTCTCCCCCCTAGTTAAGGAGGAGGCACTGGAAGATTAGTGCCCCCCCTTCTTTTTTTGTTCAAAGGGGAGCCTCCACAAGAGAAGGAATGGGGGTGTGAAGCCATTTGCAGGGCTGCAGAGTGGTCTTCTGAGTTCCTGTAACTGACTTATGGGTCGCACCATACATTCTGGAGCAAGCCAGGACCCGGATGTGGCTTAGTGGGGCTCAGAAGACTGCTCTTCAGCCCTACAAATGGCACAGTTTTGCAGCACCACAGTAGAGAAGGCTTTCTTTCTCATTTTTTTACTCTTAAAAATGGTTTTCAAAGGGACTCCACTATCTACGGTTCTCAGTATACGTGGTGGGGGGCAGGGGGAAAACGATTCCCCATGGATACCAAGGGGCTGCTCTACTTGGTCAGTGACTACCCGAAGCCACCTAGGCAAGGGGAAAAACCGATTCCCCATGGATACCAAGGGGCTACTCTACTTGGTCAGTGACTACCTGAAGCCACCTGGGCAGGGGAAAACCGATTCCCCATGGATACCAAGGGGCTACTCTACTTGGTCAGTGACTACCTGAAGCCACCTGGGCAGGGGAAAACCGATTCCCCATGGATACCAAGGGGCTACTCTACTTGGTCAGTGACTACCTGAAGCCACCTCCTCTCGTGGCTGGGGAAGTATCTGTGTATCCCTGCCATATATATCCCTGCCGTAATGGAAGGGTCAACTGGTCTTATGGGCACCCTCCTCCCTCCAGCTGCCTGCACAAATGTATGCTTATTTTTATGTACTTTAATATACTCATAGTTTGAACGTAAAACTCAAATGTGCGTGGCATGCAGTGTGTGTATTTCAGTCCACTTATAAGTTTCACTAACAGCTCGGGATGCTTTTTATGGGCACCCATGAAATAAAAAAAGGCATAAATTTGTATCTGATTTAAATTTTTATAACCAGAGTTACACTGAACATTAAGTAGGCCATTTTCTGCTAATCCACAGTGCAGTGAATTAAGCTGTTTTGCTCAAGTTAAAGGGAGAGGAAAGCCGTCCTTTCCTTTCCCAAATGTCCTGTTAAGTTTCAACAATCTGAATCCCTGGCTGAGAAGTGCATTCATCGTTACTGTTATTTGATTCTCCATGGGCCAGTTCTTAGCTATTCAACAGCACAATCCTATGAATGCTTACTCAGTAATACATTCCATAGCGTTCAATGGGGCATTCAATAGTGTCCAAGGAAAACGGGCATAGGATTACAGCCTTATGGTCCAGTCCTATTGGTGGGTCATGCTGACAGGACGTGCATTTCGTCAGCGTAAACAGCTTTGTGACTGTCGTGAACGTGAAAGCACTAGTACATGGGGCCTGGCCACTGCCACAAGTGGTGAGCAGTTAGATCCATACCAAGATGGACACCAGATGCCCACCAGAGCACATGAGGCAGTGTAGGGGTTGGAAGGGAGGTGGGAGGGGGTGGAAGAGGGCCAAGGATGGACAGAATGGGGGAGAGGTGTGATGGGGAGGAGGGCAGATCAGGCCAGGGAAGGGGGCAGGTTTAGTGGTCAAAATTTAACTCGCCTTCCTGGGCCTGATTCATCCTCACAGGTCCACCTGGATTTGTGCCAGCTACAGAGCTGGTGCAGATTTGAGTTGACCCATTGTGGCTGCTGGGGTTTACCCCAGTTGGATATGACTGGGCCCTATGAAAGGATTTATAAGCTCCTCTCCAATACTACTCCAGACAAATTACCCCCCCCCCCACACACAGCTACATTAAATGAAAAACAAAATTGATATCTGATCATGGTTCCCCAGTATAAGGTTTTGTGGTCCAAAGTGAGCACCTGGTACATGGCTTCCTGGACTGGAGATCATAAAGGGATTTAAAGTCACAAGAACGGTGGCAGAAGTGGAAGAAAATATGTTGTGTGAGAGCTAACAAGATCCCCTTAGACCCTATTATTTCTGGGTTAGACAACTTACTGAGTAGCAAGAACAGGTCTACTGGTAGCTATTAACCATGACGGCTTGGAAACATAGATTCCAATACATTCGTAGGCCACGGACCCCTGATTATCGGATGGGAGGACAGAACTCCACAAAAGGGAATGATGGCCATCATAATCTTGACCTACTTATGTGGACTTCTCTGGGGCATTTGATAGGCTACTGACAAAAGGAGTGTGCTAGGTGGACATTTACCATAGTTGGCATCCTTCAGTCTCGAAAGACTACGGTATCGCGCTCTGACCAACCCAGTAATGGTGCAAGTGCTTAAAGAAGAACAGGAATGAACTGCTCCAGGGCCACTCAAGTGAGTGGGCAGTGGTGTCACTAGGTCTTGCGAGGGGGGGGGGAAGTGGAGTATACTGGGTGACACCCTCGAGAAGTATGTGTGACACCACTACTGGCCAAAATGGCGAAATCTTGATATTTTTGTATAATACTATCATGGTATGTATTATTTGATGGGTATTTAATGCAGAATGCAATGAAACCAGCTGTGCTGAAATATCTGTATTCGATCAAAGGTTATAGCCAAATAACCAAAGAAACATCTGCCTTATTACAGCAACTGTTACCCTGCATATGCCTGATCTCATCTGATCTTGGAAGCTAAGCAGGGTCAGGCCTGGTTAGTACTTGGATGGGAGACCGCCTGGGAATACCGGGTGCTGTAGGCTTACACCATAGTCTTTCGAGACTGAAGGTTGCCAACCAAACATCTGCCTTGTGTAGCAAAAAAGTGGATTTCCTTAATTCATAGCTGACGATTTAGACTGAGTGTTCTGAGATCCACTGGGGTGTTATGACACAGCAGGGAACAAATAAGGAGTTAGTTTGAGTCAGCTCTCATTTCCATGTCTCAGAGCTCAAACCAGAACTCTTATTCAGTTGTGTGACTGTCATCAAGTTGTCCACTGGCTTTTGGGTGGCTACTGATTTGTTGGGTGATCTATATTGTGACATATAAAAATAAATAAATTTAATGGGGGGGGGTGACACCCACTCTAATGATGCCACTACATTTAGGCTGTGCGCCTGATATTGCAATTTATTCTGTATGGTCTGATGCAGGAGGAGGTCCAGCATGGGGGTGACGCAGTGAGCTCTCGCACTGGGTGACGCAAACTAAGTGACGCATCTTTGAGTGGGTCTTCCGCTAATTCCCAAAGACCTAAAGAAGACAAACAAGAGATTTTGGAGGAATTGAGCCGGATTAAAATCGCAGCTTTAAGGTGAAGGATTACCAAGTAGCCAAAGATATGTGACAAAAGACGCAACTGTTTTTCAGCTTTGATATGTGTACATGTTCAGAGGTTTGAAGAACGGAAAATCTTCTCATCCCAGTTGGGTATTAAGAGTCCTTTCCCTTTTGATTTGAGACCTCCCTGGTTTTAAGGAGGATGTCCAGGATTTTTTGAACAAGGACAAGTTTCTTCTCATCTCGGCAGTAAAGTGCTCAGCCTGTTTGATGGCGATCAGATCAAAGGCAAGTTTGCCTTTTATATTTTGAATGCGTGCGTTTCAATTAAGCAGCACACCAAAGGCTCAGAAATGTGACATGCCCTTTTAATAAACATTTTGAAATAAATGTCTATTTCAGAGAAAATGTGCAGGTGACTTATTTGCTTGTTCCACACACTCATGTGCGTGCATGCAGACTTGCATGTGTGAGTGTGTGTGTGTGGGGGGCTCATTTGTGCCAGAAGGAAGTGATGGGGGGGTGATACTCATAGATTCACCCTTGCAAAAAAAGAAAACACGTGATCAAGGATGTGTATTTTTTTTATTTGAAAAAAAACAATCAGGGATGCGCAACTTGACTCAAAAGACTCTGACTCAAACATGTGTTTTCTCTGACTCATGTGGACTCAAGCTATGTATGTTTCGAATTCCACAATTCTGGGGGTGCCAATGAAAAGGTCTTCTCCCTGGAACCAGTGAAATGGACCACTGTTAATGTATGGCAAGAGAGCAGGGAACATATCAGACACAGATCTAGTTGCTGGGTAAGTCGACATAGAAAGAAGGAGCCCTTTGGAGAGTTGGAGATGGGGTAGGAAAAAGTCCCCGCAACCAGGGGAGCCATCATAAGTTCCATCCCCCGCACTGGCCAGAATAGGTAACAGCCCAATCCTATGCAAGTCTACTCAGAATTAAGGCCCATTAGAGACAATGCTTACTGTGCCACGCTGACTCCCAAGAAAGTGTGGATAGGATTGGGCTGTAAGTTTGCACCGGGCAGAGTAGGAGGCAGGAGAGGGTGGGAGGAGACAGTTTTTGGAGATGAGAACAGGGTAGGTTGGTGCAGGGGAGAACAGCATGAGAGGTGAATTGAGCCTGGGAGGGCGAAGGTTTGGTTGCTGAGCATGCTCTATCCAAAACCCCATCCTTGGCCTGGGCAACCCCACACAAATTTCCCAGATTTGCATCCTCTAAGAAGCCCTATAGAGTTAGAACATAAGAACATAAGAACATAAGAACAGCCCCACTGGATCAGGCCATAGGCCCATCTAGTCCAGCTTCCTGTATCTCACAGCGGCCCACCAAATGCCCCAGGGAGCACACCAGGTAACAAGAGACCTCATCCTGGTGCTCTCCCCTACATCTGGCATTCTGACATAACCCATTCCTAAAATCAGGAGGTTGCGCATACACATCATCACTTGTACCCCATAATGGATTTTTCCTCCAGAAACTCGTCCAATCCCCTTTTAAAGGCGTCTAGGCTAGACGCCAGCACCACATCCTGTGGCAAGGAGTTCCACAGACCGACCACACGCTGAGTAAAGAAATATTTTCTTTTGTCTGTCCTAACCCGCCCAACACTCAATTTTAGTGGATGTCCCCTGGTTCTGGTATTATGTGAGAGTGTAAAGAGCATCTCCCTATCCACTCTGTCCATCCCTTGCATAATTTTGTATGTCTCAATCATGTCCCCCCTCAAGCGTCGCTTTTCTAGGCTGAAGAGGCCCAAACGCCGTAGCCTTTCCTCATAAGGAAGGTGCCCCAGCCCCGTAATCATCTTAGTCGCTCTCTTTTGCACCTTTTCCATTTCCACTATGTCTTTTTTGAGATGCGGCGACCAGAACTGGACACAATACTCCAGGTGTGGCCTTACCATAGATTTGTACAACGGCATTATAATACTAACCGTTTTGTTCTCAATACCCTTCCTAATGATCCCAAGCATAGAATTGGCCTTCTTCACTGCCACCGCACATTGGGTCGACACTTTCATCGACCTGTCCACCACCACCCCAAGATCTCTCTCCTGATCTGTCACAGACAGCTCAGAACCCATCAGCCTATATCTAAAGTTTTGATTTTTTGCCCCAATGTGCATGACTTTACACTTACTGACATTGAAGCGCATCTGCCATTTTGCTGCCCATTCTGCCAGTCTGGAGAGATCCTTCTGGAGCTCCTCACAATCACTTCTGGTCTTTACCACTCGGAAAAGTTTGGTGTCGTCTGCAAACTTAGCCACTTCACTGCTCAACCCTGTCTCCAGGTCATTTATGAAGAGGTTGAAAAGCACCGGTCCCAGGACAGATCCTTGGGGCACACCGCTTTTCACCTCTCTCCACTGTGAAAATTGCCCATTGACACCCACTCTCTGCTTCCTGGCCTCCAACCAGTTCTCAATCCACGAGAGGACCTGTCCTCTAATTCCCTGACTGTGGAGTTTTTTCAGTAGCCTTTGGTGAGGGACCGTGTCAAACGCCTTCTGAAAGTCCAGATATATAATGTCCACGGGTTCTCCCGCATCCACATGCCTGTTGACCTTTTCAAAGAATTCTATAAGGTTCGTGAGGCAAGACTTACCCTTACAGAAGCCATGCTGACTCTCCCTCAGCAAGGCCTGTTTGTCTATGTGTTTTGAGATCCTATCTTTGATGAGGCATTCCACCATCTTACCTGGTATAGATGTTAGGCTGACCGGCCTATAGTTTCCCGGGTCCCCCCTCTTTCCCTTTTTAAAAATAGGCGTGACATTTGCTATCCTCCAATCTTCTGGTACCGTGGCCGTTTTGAGGGACAAGTTGCATACCTTAGTCAAGAGATCTGCAACTTCATTCTTCAATTCCTTAATAACCCTTGGGTGTATGCCATCAGGGCCCGGTGACTTATTGATCTTTAATTTATCAATGAGGTCTGAAACATCTTCTCTTTTAACCTCTATCTGACTTAACTCCTCGGTTAGGAGGGGCCGTTCGGGCAGCGGTATCTGCCCGAGGTCTTCTGCCGTGAAGACAGATGCAAAGAACTCATTTAATTTCTCTGCCATCTCTAAGTCTCCTTTTATCTCCCCTTTCCCTCCCTCACCATCCAGAGGGCCAACCGCTTCTCTGGCGGGTTTCCTGCTTCTAACATATTTGAAGAAGCTTTTATTATTCCCCTTAATGTTGCTGGCCATGCGTTCCTCATAGTCTCGCTTGGCCTCCCCTATCACCTTCTTACATTTCTTTTGCCACAGTTTATGTTCCTTTTTATTCTCTTCATTAGGGCAAGACTTCCATTTACGGAAGGAAGCTTCCTTGCCCTTCACAGCCTCTCTAACTTGGCTGGTTAGCCATGCGGGCACCCTCCTGGATTTAGTGGAACCCTTCTTTCTTTGCGGTATACACCTCTGCTGGGCCTCTATTACTGTTGTTTTAAGCAGCCTCCATGCACTCTGGAGAGATTGGACTCCTTTTACCCTCCCTTTCAACCTCCTTCTAACCAGCCTCCTCATTTGAGGGAAGTCCCCCCGTCGGAAGTCAAGGGTTTTTGTTAGAGATTTGCCTGGTATTCTTCCCCCAACGTGCACGTCAAAACGGATCGCAGCATGATCACTGTTC
This sequence comes from Tiliqua scincoides, assembly GCF_035046505.1. Taxonomy (NCBI): domain Eukaryota; kingdom Metazoa; phylum Chordata; class Lepidosauria; order Squamata; family Scincidae; genus Tiliqua; species Tiliqua scincoides. Next base: position 10,966,569 of record NC_089831.1, on the reverse strand, counting down.
CCCAATGGCTCAGTAACGTTTACATCTCTAACCAGGTCCTGCGTACCGCACAAAATTAAATCCAGAGTCACCTGTCCTCTGGTGGGCTCCGTGACTAGCTGCTCTAAGCCACAGTCATTTAGCACGTCAAGAAATCCGGTTTCCTTATCGTGACCAGAACACAAATTGACCCAGTCAATATGAGGATAATTGAAGTCCCCCATGATTACAACCCTATCCTTCCTTGTCACCTCCCTGATCTGTTTCCTCATTTCAAGGTCCCCATCAGATTTCTGGTCTGGAGGACGATAGCACACCCCCAGTATTACATCGCTGCTCAAGCCTGGTAATTTAACCCACAGAGATTCTACGGTGGAGTCGGACCCACCTTCAATCTCTACTTTGCTGGATTCTATCCCTTCCTTAACATAAAGGGCCACCCCACCTCCAACACGCCCCTGCCTGTCCCTCCTGTAGAGTTTATAGCCCGGGATTGCGGTATCCCACTGATTCTCCGCATTCCACCAGGTTTCCGTTATGCCCACTATGTCAATATTTTCCCTTGTCACCAGACATTCCAGTTCTCCCACCTTTGCTCGTAGACTTCGGGCATTTGCATAAAAGCATTTATACACGGAATGCCCCAGGATGGGCTGCTTATTCGCTCCTTTGTCCCCGCATCCTCTCATTGTGCCAAACCGTCTATCACATCCCATCTCCCTACCTTTCCCAATTTCTTCTCCTACCCTGCCTTTGTCTTGTTGTTCTCTAACCTCCCCATCCTCATCCCATAGGGATGAGGAGTCCCGAACCGGATGCCCCTCGGCTCCTGTCGGCCTTCCCCCAGGGATCAGTTTAAAAGCTGCTCTACCACCTTTTAATGTTATGCGCCAGCAGTCTGGTTCCATTCTGGTTCAAATGGAGCCCGTCCCTCTTGTACAGGCCCCGCTTGTCCCAAAACGTTCCCCAGTGCCTAACGAATCTAAACCCCTCCTCCCTACACCACCGTCTCATCCAAGCATTGAGACCCCTGATCTCCGCCTGCCTAGCTGGCCCTGCGCGTGGAACAGGTAGCACTTCAGAGAACGCTACCTTTGAGGTCCTGGCTTTCAGCTTCCTGCCTAAAAGCCTAAATTTGGCCTCCAGGACCTCCCAGCTACACTTGCCCACGTCGTTGGTGCCGACATGCACCACAGCCGCTACCTCTCCCCCAGCACTGTCTACTAGCCTGTCTAGACGAGAAGTGATGTCCGCAACCTTCGCACCAGGCAGGCAAGTCACCATGCGGTCCTCACATCCGTCGCAAACCCCCCTCTCTATGTTTCTAATAATTGAATCCCCCACTACAAGAAGCCCCCGACCCCCCTCCCGCCGAGGAGTATCCCGAGTGCGCTCGGATACGGGCCCATCCCCTGGAGAAGGGATCCCCCCTAGGGGATTGTTTCCCTCCTCTCCAGGATGACGTCCTCCAGTCCCGAGACTTCCCACCCGGGCAGCCGAGGAGCTGCACACCTGAGGTTGGGACGAAGCCTGATCGTCCCCAGAAGTCTCCCCACGGTCCTCCTCTGGCTGCCTGCGCTTCTCCAGGTCGGCCACCAAGGCTTCAAGGGAGCGGACGCGTTCCCTGAGAGCCTGGAGCTCCTTGCACCGAGGACACACCCATGACTTATGCCCCAGAGGCATATAATCATACATGTGGCACTCGATGCAGAACACTGGATAGCCCCCACCCTGCTGCTGGCTGTCTGACTGCATAGCTTTTTTGTTGTTGTTGTTTTATTTAGGGGTCCTTTTAAAAACCGTACACTGGATAGCAGCCCTTTTCTCTAGGGAAGAGGAAGGGCAGTGTATGGGGCCCAGGCCTCCTCGCCCTGCTGCTGAACTCGCCCAGATGCTAAACTCTTGTGCCTTACCTGGCACTTAGTTCCCAGAGGCACTGGGTTCCCAGAGGCCACACGCGTCTGCAGAGAGCCTCACGCGATGGCCTGCCTAGCTTTATACTCCTGGCTGGCTCCTCCTCCCTCCTTCCTTCCTGATTGAAAGGGGGGCTGGCCTTCCCAGGTGAGTTTACAAAAGCTCAGGAAGGCAAATGGCTGCTGATGGGCGTGACCTACTCTGCAGGCTCCTGAATGGACTGCTTGGATTAGCCTACTGGGGCTCTTAATAGGTTGGGAATTGGCCCTTCCTAGGTCCTTTCCCTCCTAGTTCTGTTCTCTTAGGCTGGACTGTTTTTGTAACCTCAAGCTAGTTTTTATTTGGGTTTGTTTAATTATTTATTGCTCTCTAGATCCTGTGTCCCAATTTACTGACCTGTTTAGGTTATGTTCTAACTTAGATTAGGTTTAACCTGGGTTAAGTATATGGCTGGGGTTTTACCCAGGATAAGGGGGAAAATATCCCTTTACTCCAAGGTGACTTTCAGCTGCCTCCTAAACAGCATAGGATGTAGTGCAGGCCATGAAACCTGACTGTGCCATTGCAGCTTACGGTTGGGTTCTTAATCCTCGTTTTGGTTGGCTGGTTATTTTAGTGTCCTGATCTCATAGGATTGGTGCCAACCTTTTAGAGACATGAAACGCAAAGAACGTTTCAGGGTTCCTACACAGGAGAAATTTCTGAGAATGTTAAAGAGAAGTCAAATATATTTCTATGAGAAAGAAAAAAAACGGGAGGGGGAGAGAGAGAGACATTTTCAGGAGGCTCTATATGACCAGCCTGGTGCCAGTATTGTGCAAAAACTGAAATTTGAAACTAATACCAGTGTCCTCTCCAGGAGAGACATCTGAGAGTTTTCAAGAAAAGCCAAATGAGTTTTTAGAAGGACAGCAACAAACACCAGGGGTTGAAAGATCCACAGTGAAAGAACACACACAGAGTCTGGCATACTGGGACTTCAGGTGGTAAGACAACACTTGATTGGTTTTATTCCAGAGCAGTGAATCCTGGCGGTTGAAGATAAATGGCCTGGAGCATTTCACACAGGCTTGTATATCTGTCGACTCCCATGAATCATCTCTTCGGTTCACATATATTAAAAATACTAACATGAACTAGCAGGATGCCAGGAAAACAATCAACTCGGAGAAGAAAGCTTTGTAAATACAAAGGAGACGCTAGTTCTTTGTGCGAACAGCCTAAATAACATAGCTATGTCCACAGTCAGATGATGGCCAAGGAAACTTAACATCTTAACTAGGGAACTTTTCCACCACATCTTGTATGTAGTTCAGAGTTACAGGCTGTGTTCATTCATCTTATTAATAGCAAACTTTGTTCTATACTCAGAGATTCTCCCCCCCCCCCCAATGGGAAGAGCCTTACTGGATTCAGCCAAAGAACCATCTAACCCAGCTTCCTATATCTTACAGTGGCCCACCTGTACCTTGTTGCCACTCCTGTATATCTGGCATTCAGAGATAGGCTACCACTGAAACCCAGAGGTTGCAGGTTTGTAACCTGCAATGGACTTGTACTCTAAAAATTTGTTCAATCCCCTTTTCACAGCATCCAAAGCAGGTACCATCACAACATCCTGTGGCAAGGAGTTCCACAGATCCATTATACACTGGGTAAAGAAATATTTCCTTATGTTTGTTCTAACTCTCCTGCCAATCAAGTTTAGTGGATGTCCCCTGGTTCTGTTGTTGTGTGAGAGTGACAGCAACTCTCCTCTATCCACTCCATCCATCCCATCTACAATTTTATATGTCTGGGTCATGTCCCAATAGGGAAGGATCTCATTGTTCTTTAGCCATGATGTTGACAGAGAAACAACTTTCACGGAAGCTCTAGTGTTGACTTGGTTAATTTGCTGTACGTTTGAAACTGACTTTGAACACACCTGATCATTGTTCCATTGAGCGGTGGTTGGCAACCTTCAGTCTCGAAAGAGTATGGTATAAGCCAGGGGTGCTCAAACTTTCAACTTTAGGGATGTTGGACCTTTAACAAGTGTATAGAAGAGAGAATTTCAGCAGGTGCAACTTGTCATCCCACAGATGACAAGCTGCACCTGCTGAAATTCTCTCTTCTATACACTTGTTAAAGGTCCAACATCCCTAAAGTTGAAAGTTTGAGCACCCCTGGTATAAGCCTACAGCACCTGGCATTCCCAGGCGGTCTCCCATCCAAGTACTAACCAGGCCTGACCTTGCTTAGCTTCTGAGATCAGACAAGATCAGGCATCTGCAGGGTAACAATTGCTGCTCAGCAGTGTGAATGACAAGAAGTCTCATGGGGTCACTACAATGGAGTCACTCTCAGTCCTACCTGGAGATACCAGAGACTGATCCTGGGACCTTCTGCCTTCAGTGCAGAAGTTCTATCATTGCAGAAGTTCATTGACCTATGGCCTCTCTCCTATTAAGGCTGCCTCTAGAGCTGTTTGTAAATTTTTAACAAACAGTAGGATCTGAGGAAGTAGTAGGAAAAAAAAGTGGTGGTAGCAGGTAGGAATTTATTAACTTCCTTTCTAATCACTCAGGGCTAGTCCATACATAGCTTTCTTACACAATTCCAACTGGTGGCATCGGGAATCCTCGCATAAAAATGCAAAAAAATAAATAAATAAAAGCATTTATAGTCCACCTATAAAACCAAGGCAGCTTATCTACCATATAATGCTTAGTACCAACAATAAATTCACAAAAACGCCTAATAAAACATCAGTCATAATGCTACATATAATGTATGGCAAGAGGACATGACATGAATCTTGATCAGTGGTTTTCAATCTTTTTCGCCTCATGGCACACTGACAAGGCACTACAATTGTCAAGAAACACCAGCAGTTTTTTTTTGACAATCGACAAGGCACACCACACCAAAAGCAATGGCTCACATCCCCCAGTGGCCCTACTAACAAATCATCCTCCCCCAAATTCTCATGGCACACCTGCAGACCAGGTACAGTGGTTGAAAATAGCTGATCTAGATCCATATGCAATAGCCCTAGCTTTGTATACAAGAAGTATGAAGAGAACAAGCAATCCTGTGTTTTGTGGTACTGACTTTGAATGCCTGGTATCAGCACATGCCTGATGTCGTCTGATCTTGGAAGCTAAGCAGGGTCAGGCCTGGTTAGTACTTGGATGGGAGACCGCCTGGGAATACCAGGTGCTGTAGGCTTATACCATAGTCTTTCGAGACTAAAGGTTGCCAACCAGACGGTACTGGCTTTAGGACAACTTTCATGCAGTGGCTTTGCTAGGACGGTGTGGGCTGCACCGGCTGATGCACACTACTGGCCACAATTTTTAAAATGTTAGTATTTTCTCATAACACCATCATGCTATATATCAATCGATGCATAAGTTCATGCAGAATGCAATGAAACCAACTGTGTTGAAATATCTCTATTCTATCAAACATTATAGCCAAAAAAACCAGCGAGGCAGGGCAATGGTACATTACCATGCCCACCAACCAGGGCGTTGCCCTCCCCAGTGCATGGGAGGAGGTCCGCCATGGGGGTGACATGCTTGCTTCTCTCACCAGGTGACACAAACCCTAGTGACGCCACTGAACGAAGGTTCTCCTGTTCAAGAAAGGCAGTGGCCCATCCGCTGGTTTCAGCACTGCTCTGCATCCAGTTGACCATGAAAGGGGTCTCTTGTTTTCATTTTTATCAGACCTGAGTAGCAGGGCATCTTTCATATCCTGGAACCTGGAGGAAATGGCAAAGACAATTCTAATCTAGCAAGTGAGAGGACTTTTTTTTTTGGCAGGAAAAAATGCAGATCAGGGAACATCTTAAGCTGTCTTTAATGCATCAACATTTAATTCATTTCCCATTGCTTTGTCACTGTCCTCTGAGAGAGAGAGAGAGAGAGAGAGAGAGAGAGAGAGAGAGAGAGAGAGAGAGAGAACTCTGGCTCCACTGGATCCAAGAGCAAAACATCAAATGACCTCAACATGTTGTGTATTTGCCGATAGCGGCTACAGAACTGAAATAAGAAAAAGAGAATGGAAAAAGAAAAACCTGAATCTGAGTAGGTCTGGATTTTCTGTGTTTTGAGAAGATTGGAAATGATGGGTAATAATGACTCGGTGTCCAGATGCTCTACAGCAGTGATTTTCAACATTTTTCATCTCCTGGCACACTGAGAAGGCACTAAAATTGTCAATGCACACCATTAGATTTTTGTTTGTTACAATTGACACCATGCTGCTGGTGGGGGAGTTCACATGCCCCATCAGCTCTACTAATAAATGATCCTCCCCCAAACTCTTGAGGTACACCTGCAGCCTATCCAAGACAGCACTGTATCCAGGGTGAGTTAGGAGATGGCTGGAGGACAATTTGAGGTAATGGGAATTTTTTTCCCCATACCCTGTGTCTCCTATGGGGTACTTGGATATGTGCCAGTGAATTAGCTGCCCATGTAAGGTGGCTTGGGCCAGGAACAGGAGCATGCCAGTCCCACCACCCCTCCTGGGCATTACTGATCGCCCTCCCCCTTCCCTAAAACTCCTCGCCTCTGTGATGCCCACCCACCACCCTCTCCTGCTGCCTTCAATGGCCTGCCCAGGCCAGCATAAACTTACCCTCTTTGACTGGTGTGAAGGCTGGATCTGGTCTCCGGGTGACAGCATGGGCCTCTGCAATAGCCTAGTCAACTCCCAAGTTGGCGTGAACATGTTTTACAACACTTTTGCAACACTCGGGAGCTGGCACAGGGGGCCTGCACTGGCCGATCTCCAAGTCAGTATTGTGCAATTAATTAAATAAACTGGCTCTTGACCTTCACAACAGAGCTATGGTAGGACATGAACACTGAGAAATATCCCATGGGAGAAAATGGCAAATGTTGGCCATTCAAGTACTAATTGAGCCTCAGGGTTTGAAGCCATATCTTCCATGGCTTTCCTATAATTAAATGCACAGCGAGACCAAGGAAGAGATGGATGGTTGTCAAAGGCATCTATTATGAATGGATTGTCAGAATTATGGAAATGGGTTGAGAAGAATCATCAGCGGCATCGCAAAAAAAAAAAAAAAATCCTGACATTGTCTCTAGAAGGATGTAAAAGTCCACAACAGCATTTAAAACTTTTTTTAGAGATTGAGAAAAAATCATGCTGGCGGCTACGGCCAGTAAAAGCAAAATTATCTCATTAAACCTCTTCATTTGCTGCCTGAAGAAGCTCTATTAAAGCGGCAGATCAGATTAAGAAAGGGCATCAAGATGAATGGAGTGTGGCCATGTCAAGCCGGGGTCTAGCAAATTGCATCACTCACTTTCAGGGGCTAAAAAAAAGAAAAAAAAGAAAGCGTTTTTGACCTTAAAATAATGATGGATGGACGAATGGACCGTCTGTAAGGAAGGACAACGGACAGTCTATGAAGGGCAAAACCGCATCCTGTCAAATGAGACCCAAAGAGGAAAGAGTGCTGCAGGTTTTCCGCACTGCAGTCCTCGGAGTGTAGGAGAGAAAGGCCGAAGACTCCAAGACAGCAGGAGTCTAGCTGGGCACAGGATTGGGGGGGGGCATCAAAGGGCCATTGAATGACCCCTAAGCCTTCATGTCTAATGCATACTCACTCAGATGGGGGCCTCCACTGAAGGCTTTGCCCGGGGGAGGGGGATGACCAAAGCCTGGTTCTGTCATTTGGGCTGGGCCACAGTGTCACGGGTTTACTTGGGAGCTGGGGTCTCCTCAGGAGTAGGGGAGCGGAGAGTGTACTGCCCAGATCTGGCCCCCAGGCAGGCGGTCTCCCTGGGAGTAGGACCCAGGCCGGTCACATGACTGGAAGAGGTGGGCTGGGCTCGTAAGGAGCTTTTGTTCCTTTGGTGATTGTGAGTGCTTTCTTAGTAAGTCGTCTGTGCATGTTTCACCATTCTTCTTCTGGGTTCATCTTTCCAGGGTCTCTAGAAGCTGAATATCTGAAGAGGGGAGAGTGTGTGCATGCATCTCCTCTCCACTGACCGTGAATCTAAAGGCACATGGCATTTTCAGTGCGTGTCGAGGCACACAGCTTACCATTTCACAAGCGGAAAGGCCTCATTTTGAGCTGTGGATAACAATTATAGGATGATTATGCGCTTCTAGTGTGTCTTTAATGGAAAGAACAGATGCTTGCTTGGCATTTTAAGAGTGAAGGACAGGCTGTTAGAGAATCAACAAATCCAGTACCCAAGAGGTGAATGCGCGAGATCAAGCTCAGTCGTCCCGCCCCCTTAGGCAAGCCAGCCAATCGGCTGGCAGCAAAGCCCTGCTGCCGGCTGATAGGGGGGCCAGCCTGGCAATTATTGCTAGTGTACCACAGAGGCACCCTAGCAGCTCTAGCGAGAGGAAGGGGCACATGGTAAGTTATCCTTGGAATGAGAATATGGGCATTAGAACCATTAAGGACCACCAGCCCTTAAGGGCAATGCTACAGCTACTGCTACTGCTTCTCCTTCCTCTCCCTGGATTTGAAAAGGAAGAGAAGAATGAAGTAGAGGAGGAAGTGTCGAGGTGAGCTAGTGTGATTTGAAGGTAGGGCTGGCTTTAAGCCAATTGGACCATTTGCTCCCAATTGTGCCTATATATATAGGGCAAAAAAAAAAAAGAATTAATTTACATTTCAAATTTGAATAAATTTACATAAATGAATATATTAGAAATGGAACATATGAATAAATGAAGGTCTTGCAATAGCTCAAGGCCTATAAAAGGCCTTGCACAAAGCAAGGCCAGCCTTTCCTTTGCTGCTGCAGCAGCATCACAGACGTGGAACAGCAAGCAGTGGAGGGTACCCTCTTCCCACAGCTCACACAAGAGGTTGAACAGTCACCCTCACGCTGAGAGCAGTAGCGTTGGGCCAGCACAGGCTCCAGCAAGTCTCTAGAGGACCAGAGGCTCATTGAAGACTGGAGGCTTCATGAGGGCCAGATTGGGAGTCCCTGAAGGTCACAAGTGGCCCCCGGGCCAGGGTTTAGGCACCCCTGGGATAGAGGATAGAAGAACCATAATCTTTCATATCAAAATGGGAGAAAAGCAAAGCAAACCCACAATACTTTGCTCCCCATTGAATTTTGTGCCATAGAACAAAAGTGAAGTGCTTTTTTCATATGGGAGAAAAAAAATGATGGCTACTCAGCTAAGTGGATGCAACAGAACGCAAGATGTCCGTATGCAGAAACTATTGGCAGGGGAATTGGCTTCTAAAGATGCAGCAGAGACTTAAACACAGTTTGTTCCCAGACATTATTTCTAGTCCCTTTCCAAGCAGCACTTAATAACTGCTAATTAAGTCTTTTGTTGCCTGATTCTGAGCTAATGAGGATTAATTGAGCCTGTTTGTGCATTTCCTATTTCAATACTTACCTCAATAATGAAGAAGGCTGCAGAATCTTGAAAACCATCATTGGGTGACAGACGGCTTCTCCTGTGCCATTTTTTGGAAACATGCCTTATGAGATAAGCTAAAAGAATTCCCTTGGTCATGTAGCCAACAAAGAAACCTGGACCCACCCCAAAAAATTGCACACTGAGACAAGAGAAAATAATTTCAACTTCATCAATACATGGATGAGGTCATAGCTTTTGGAGAATAGCAGGGAATACTAGCGCACCTCCCCCCCCCACAAGATGCTCTTCTCATATTAATTATCTATTCCTACAAGGTTAAAGTTGAACATAAATACAGTAGTTCTCACTCCTTTAGCACCAGGACTCACTTTTTAGAATGAGAATCTGTCAGGACCCACCGGAAGTGATGTCATGACCGGAAGTGGCATCATCAAGCAGGACAATTTCTACCAATTCTGGGATGCAATTCTACCCACACTTACCCAGGAGTAAGTCCCATTTACTATCATTGTTAAAAGCATCATGGTAAGCAGTTAAAAGTACCAATTTGTGACATTTCCCCCCAATGCAGTCACATACCACGGTAGCATCAAGTCTCATCTATTAAAAATAAAACATTGACATGAATGGCGACCCACCTGACATTGACTCACGGCCCACCTGGTGGGTCCCGGCCCACAGTTTGAGAAATGCTGCATAAACATATTGGATTTCTAGCTTTCAGTCTCCAAGATATTGCTCAGGGATTCTACTGCAGCAGTGCATTGAGCAGCAGGATGAACATGAATATTCATTTTCTTGACTTGACATTATTCAAACCCATGTGGTACGAGACTAATTTTCCTTATGATCATTTTACGTTTACCATTTGTTGTCAGGTTGCCGGAGAACCAATGACACGCACCCATCCCACCTCACCCTTTCCCGGTGTGATGGATAGCGTGCTTTTTTTTTTTACTTTTCCCTATGACTGCTCTAATGTTCGATCTCCAGCATGTAATATTCTACAAAGCGAGCATAAATGACTGGAGGCTTGCAAATTTACCATTGTAAATTCCAATACTTAACAGAAGGAGTGGGTTTTGGGGGGAGATGTAATGAAGGGGAATTGCATTTGCTCGGATACAGTGGGAGAGGCTGTGTCGAGCTCCCCGGAGCTGTCATTATGCATAGCAAGGGAGTGGCAAACTTTTTTTTGCAAAAAGCATCTCACCCTTCAGTTTTTTACCCTTTAAAAATCCTCTATAAATGGACTTTGGTTGGGAGTTTTGGTGGAGTCGAATGGCTATTGCAATGAATGCTTTTGGATTAACGTAGCACACTATGGGGGGCACACTATGGGGCAAAGTTCCAAACAACACAGTCCTGGAACGTGCTGGAATCCCTAGCATGTATGCACTGCTGAAACAGAGGCGCCTGCGTTGGCTCGGTCATGTCGTGAGAATGGATGATGGCCGGATCCCAAAGGATCTCCTCTATGGAGAACTCGTGCAAGGAAAGCGCCCTACAGGTAGACCACAGCTGCAATACAAGGACATCTGCAAGAGGGATTTGAAGGCCTTAGGAGTGGACCTCAACAAGTGGGAAACCCTGGCCTCTGAGCGGCCCGCTTGGAGGCTGGCTGTGCAGCATGGCCTTTCCCAGTTTGAAGAGACACTTGGCCAACAGTCTGAGGCAAAGAGGCAAAGAAGGAAGGCCCATAGCCAGGGAGACAGACCAGGGACAGACTGCACTTGCTCCCAGTGCGGAAGGGATTGTCACTCCCGAATCGGCCTTTTCAGCCACACTAGACGCTGTTCCAGAACCACCATTCAGAGCGTGATACCATAGTCTTTCGAGACTGAAGGTTGCCAACCTATACTATGGGGGGGGGGGGCAATGGCACTTGCCCTGGCACTATGCCAAGGAGGGTGAATGACTGCCCCTCAGGCTCTGCTCTAGTTATGGAGGAGTCACTCCATCACTTTACACCCCATGTTCCTTCTCCTTTCAGCGGAGCCTCCACAGGGGAAGGAACAGGGAGTGTGAAGACGCAGCAGCGATCACTCCCTCCTCCAGGGAGAACCAGGAAGTGACATCATGATGTCACATAATGTCACAACATCACATGGCATTGTGGCATCAATGGCCCAAGCACCGTGGTGGTGCATCACCCCTTTGCCAGTGGGGCTACTCTGAAAGACTACTTGCTGAATTCAGTCCAAATATGTGCCACAGAATTTGGCACTGGCCCTTCCCACCTCCACTACAAAAGGACCTCCGCTAAAAAGATTCTTTTTGCTCAGACAGCAGGGCTCTTTAACCCATTTCTGCCCAGCCCACAGGTGTACACATTTGATCCTTGTTGCGACTATGCAATGTTGGGCAGAAATTTAATTAATTTATTTTATTTTTAACAAAACCTGCCACATCTTCTACATAAGAACATCAGAAGAGCCCTGCTGGATCAGGTCAAAAGTCCATCTAGTCTAGCTTCCTGTATCTCACAGTGGCCCACCAAATGCCCCAGGGAGCACACCAGATAACAAGAGACCTGCAAGGCTTCCTGGGAATTGTAGTTAAGAACATAAGAACAGCCCCACTGGATCAGGCCAAAGACCCATCTAGTCCAGCTTCCTGTATCTCACAGTGGTCCACCAAATGCCCCAGGGAGCACACAAGACAGCAAGAGATCTTCTGCTGACTACAAGTCTTTATTTTTTCATTTCCAGGTCACAACTTCACATTGCAAGGGCAGCCACAAGATACCAGAGCTGCCCAACAACTCTTTGCGCCTGATATTAATAATCAAGATGTTGCTTCCCAGATTGATGATTGCGGTAACAAAGCTGAGGCCGGGGTTTCTTTCCTAATGATCCTTTTCAGAGTCTGGGGAAATGGCTGAGAAGGAAGTTAAACAAATGGATTTTCATACTAAATATCCTTACCTGGAGAGAGGTGTTATTAGTATGTTCTGCTAGGCCTAGTGACTAATTCCATTGCCATTTTTTTCCCCCTCGCTGCCTGGTTATATTTGAGTCAAATTAATATTAATTGTTGGGCAAAATCCGTCTGTGCTGCTCGCACAGGGTTAGCTGGGCTCTCGTGTCCCATGACTCTATTTGGGGCTAAATAAATAAATAAAGGGGCACCCCTGGTTCTTCTACAATCTTGTGTCTCCTTCTAGCCACCCTGCTGAGTCTGAAAATTGCAACACACTGTCGAGGACCGGAATAAGCTATCAAGGAATCGGCCTCTTTCCCCACTCCGATTTACATAATTAAAAATTTTGTCGGTTGAAATTCAGGCACGGATCCGTCAGCGTCCCTTCCTTTGCAGACTGAAACGTGGTTGTCAGCCAATTGTACTGGAAAGAACTGGAGGCAAGGGCTGCATTTTCTGATAATTTCCACAGCAGCTGGAATGATTTCAGAAGTACCTGTGCATCTGTCTTGGCAAGATATTGCCATGGCCTTTCGGGCTTCCAGGAGAAGGAGCTCATTACCCCAGGATGACTGCTGACTGCCCAAGCTGGAGCTGTATACTGCGTTTTGTGCAATGATGACCAAAGAACAGTTACAAATGGGCTTTCAAGTGATGCCTCATCAGCATCAGAGAGCTGACAACTGAGCATTGATGTTCCTTCATAGCAGGGATAGGAACCTGAGTCAGGTGACTCCAGTTCGAGTCGTGAATGTCAGTACTTTTTGCTGACTCGAGTCACCTGCACTGATGACTCAGGTGTTGACTCGAGTCTGAGACCACTGACCCGGCACTCGGTCCCCACACGTGCAAACTCAAGTCTGTCTGTGCCTGGGTGTGCTTGCTTACTTTTTTTGCAGCATAAAAGACCTTGTGGGGCCATCATTCAGATCAGGCAAGCAGCAGGGAAGTACTAGCCAGGAGGCAGGGAAGGGTTAATGTTTGCTTTTGCATCGGGCGGGAGACAGGAGTGGGTTCCCTTGCCCATCTCTAAAGGAATCAATGGTCATTGGGCAAAGGATGGGAGGTCTGCTTTTTGGGGCAGAAGGGAAAGCACCAGTGGGTCCTGACCTGGTCTGTATGATTCTATAAGCAGGGATGGTGGGGGTGGAGGAGGCAAAAGCTTCCGCCATGGTTACTGAACAAGATTGGCATTTTATCTAATTGCACATTTCATTAACAACCCATGATAGCCATAAAGCTCTGCCTGGATAGACTGGATTTGACTACTTCTGGATTGCAATTCGGGTTCGAAAAGCACATTCCATTCCAGGCAATCATAAATATAACCAATCAAACTGACAATCAAGCTCTAGTAGAGCGGGAAGGCATCGCATTTTGCCATTGATAGATTTTTTTAAAGGCTCTGCAAACAACATAAAAGGAAGATCTTATTAGTCGACAGAGGCTGGCACCACGCACTATGTTAATGATGTTTCCAGAAGACATCTTTTATGGAAATGAATATCCTATATTCATTACCCAGCTGCAAGATTAAAATTAGAGCCATGTCAGTTATGTAATAACACAAATAAAATCTCGATGCGTTCAAGCGCCAATCCCCTGATGAAATAAAAAAAGACACAGAGGGCAGGGTCGGGTACTCTGAGAGCTGTGCTTCTCCTACATGCGGCTCATTCTTTGTTAGCTCCGAACATGCCCCGAGACAAAGGCTAGGAAGTAAACAGCCAAGCTGTTTATGACACTTCCTATTTCGGAGAACATAACGGGGAAATTGGAATCTGGGCTCCTGTCCGACGAGTTAAGCTTCAAACCGTGGGACGCGCGCTCTGCAGATTGTGGCAACGTTCCAAGGGCTTTCGCCAACCAAGCAGCAGGTTCGGAGCAATGTCGAGTTAATTAGCATGCACCGGACTTCAGGGCAAGCCCCTCCCATTTGCCTTATGCATTTATATTTACAAATCCAAACTCGTTTGCAGTGGCAGCCCTGAACAATCGGATCAAGATCAGGTGCATTCTGTTTCCCATCTCAAATGCACTGTCACAGTGCAGTCCTACGCATGTCTCATGGAATCATGGAAGGGACCTGCGAGGTCATCAATCCAACCCCCTGCCAGCAGTAGGAAGCTTTCCTATACCCTCTCCAGTGGGTGCCTGTTGAACCTCTGCTAGAAGGTGTCCAACGAGGGAGAATCTACCACTTGCCTTGACAATTTGTTCCACTGCAGAAATGGCCCAACCATCAAGAATTTCTTCCTGATGTCCAGCTGGATTCTCCTCTCTTGTCGTTTGTACCCCTCATGTAGTTTCTGAGTATATCTACTCAGAAATAAGTCCTTCTGAGTTCAGTGGATCATACTCCCAGGTAAATGTGTATAGGATTTCAGCCTAAATGTGCAAGGTAATAGGAAAACCGGACTCCAGTTATGATGTAGCTATCACCCAGAGTATATAGTAATAATAGTAATCACCACCACTACCACAATAACAGAAACTACTTCCTAATAGAACTATATAACTGCTTTTCTGTCCTCTGCACTTCCACTCTTTCCCCTTTGTGAATCCAAGCAGGAGATGGAGAAGCAGCAGACCTGGTTGGCACAACGCTGGGTAATATGTGTTGGCAACCTTCAGTCTCGAAAGACTCTGGTATCACGCTCTGAATGGTGGTTCTGGAACAGCGTCTAGTGTGACTGAAAAGGCCGATTCGGGAGTGACAATCCCTTCCGCACTGGGAGCAAGTGCAGTCTGTCCCTGGTCCGTCTCCCTGGCTGTGGGCCTTCCTTCTTTGCCTCTTTGCCTCAGACTCTTGGCCAAGTGTCTCTTCAAACTGGGAAAGGCCATGCTGCACAGCCTGCCTCCAAGCGGGCCGCTCAGAGGCCAGGGTTTCCCACTTGTTGAGGTCCAATCCTAAGGCCTTCAGATCCCTCTTGCAGATGTCCTTGTATTGCAGCTGTGGTCTACCTGAAGGGCGCTTTCCTTGCACGAGTTCTCCATAGAGGATCAGAATTTGGTGCTCATGTGCTGGGAGGTATTTGACCAGCCTGGACAGGAGAGTGATTTGGAAGTGGGGGGGGGGGAATTGGGGCAGGGGCAGGGTGGAACAGGGTTTGATCAGGCCCGGGAGGGGGGCAAGGATCAGCAGAGCAGGTCTCTACCATATCTTAACACCCTTCCCGGGCCTGCTGGCTTTACACCAGGCTGCTCAGACTTGTGCCTGCTATTTAGCAGGCACAGATTCAAGTAGCCCTATAGGAAAAATGTCCCCTTATTCAGAGGTGACCTCCAGCTTGCTTCACTGGGTACAACACAGCTTAGGATTGTACCGTAAGCCATAACAAACCCAACAGCAAGATACTTTTCTCATATAATTTTCCTTCTCTATTCCTCCTGCTTGGACTAACTTGGCTCTTTTATTTTCTTGCTAGCAGGAAAAAAATTCAGAGGTCAGATGACAAAATGCCTGCCATCCCCAGCTGCCCATCCATCACTAGGCGTTCTTTATTGGCTTTTTCGAGTTGATATTGTTAATTTCTTGTGTGGGGTCCTTGAAGCAAAAATGAAATAAGTTTATTAAGGAGTGGCTTGGCAGCACTCCCCTTGCTTTGAACGTATACATTTTGTGAGTGTCTGTGTTGTGCGTTGCCGATCAATACAGTGGGAGGCTTGGCAAAATAGGCTGTAACCTTGACAGCACATCCAATTTCTCTCCCTGTGTGTGTATATGTGTTGTTGTTGTTGTTTTTTAAACACTTTTAATATGTGCTAAAGGTCAGGGACTATATTTATCACAGTCAAACATACTCTGATGATGGGAGCTTATCTTCTTTTTGACAACACGGTTTGGAAAAGGGGACAAAATCTAATTACTTGGGATTTTATTTATTTATTTTTCTCAATGACTGGAGCTAAGGTAAGACCAGCCACAGTGAAAATCACTCGCCAGTTCTCTAGGTTCATTTTATTCACAGTATTAACTGGGCCAGCAGTACTTCTGCCCAGACACTATGCATGAAAGTAGGGTAAACTGAGGCAGGAATTAGAAAATGAGGATCAGAGGTTGGCCTTGATGGGCAGTGGGTGAGAACCCACATGCAACAGAGGGTCTAACCCTGTGATTTTCAATCTTTTTCATCTCAAGGCACACGGACAAGGTACTAAAATTGTCAAGGCACACCATGCTGTTGGTGGGGGGGGCTCCCATCCCCCAATGGTCCTACTAATAAATGACTCCTGCCCCAAACCCCTGCAGCACACATGCGGAGCTTTGGCGGCACACCAGTGTGCCAGGGCTCAGTGCTTGAAAATGGCTGATCTAACCAATCGGGACCAAACCAATCACGGTCCAACCACCTGAACTTCCAGTACTTGTTAGTTCCCATTTGCAGAGGGGTTGTGTTAGAAGGGCTGCCGTTTACTGCTACAACCCACTGCCTACCACTTGCATTTCTCTCCCCCCCCCAATCTGATGCCTCCTCCTGCTCAATTTTTAAAAAGCGATAAATCAAAATATGCAGGAAAGAAGTGATGCCTACCAATCTAACTGCACAATACTAGACACGTATATTCAGAAGTAACCCCCATGTTATTTCTCTTGCACATTTTCATACCACTCTTTCCTCCAAGGAGCTCAAAGTGGTGTACGTGGCTCCATTCCTCCTTTGTCCTCACACAACAACCCTGTGAGGAAGGCAAGGCTGAGACAGAATGAGCAGCCCAAGGTCACATAGGAAGCTTCAGGGCTGAGCGGGGATTTGAAACTGGCTCCAGCTCTAACTCCTGAACCACTACAGCATCCTGGCTCTCAGTTCAGTGGACCTTACTCCTAGGATGCTGTGCATAGGATTACAGCCTAATGCAGAAGGATGGTGACAGTGGCAAAGATAGTGGGTGATGATCCTGACCACTTATTGCAGACAAGCTTAGGATCACCACTGAGAGCCAGGATGGTGTAGTGGTCCAGGAGTTAGACCTGGAAGCATTTGGTGGGCTGCCTGGAGCATTTGGTGGGCCGCTGTGGATACAGGAAGCTGGACTAGATGGGCCTATGGCCTGATCCAGTGGGGCTGTTCTTATGTTCTTAACTACAATTCCCAGGAAGCCTTGCAGGTCTCTTGTTATCTGGTGTGCTCCCTGGGGCATTTGGTGGGCCGCTGTGAGATACAGGAAGCTGGACTAGATGGGCCTATGGCCTGATCCAGTGGGGCTGTTCTTATGTTCTTAACTACAATTCCCAGGAAGCCTTGCAGGTCTTCTTGTTATCTGGTGTGCTCCCTGGGGCATTTGGTGGGCCGCTGTGAGATACAGGAAGCTGGACTAGATGGACCTATGGCCTGATCCAGCGGGGCTGTTCTTATGAGTTGGACTTGGATCATCATCAGAGGTTTGACCAATTCCTCATCTGAGTCTGAACCTTGCCCAGCACTCATATTCAGTGTCAGGACGAGAAGCTGTTTGAACTCCTTGGTCATACTGATTATTCTCTCCTCCGCTTCTGCAGTTGCTGAGAAAGGGGAGACTGGCACTGCACTCAGTCTTCCAATTGTGGCTGCACCCCAGATCTTTCGAAAGATACTTCATTGCTACTCAAATGTAGCAGAGGCCAGGTGTAGCCCACTGCTTTTGTGTTTGTCTGAGATAATCCCTCCTTTCGTGATTTATTCATTTAACATCAGGCTGATCAAGGATTTAGCTGAATGGTTTACCACCGAGAGATATCTTCACTGCTCTTTGGAAAGGGCACCTTCTGGCTGCTACCGGCAGCTGTTATGAATGAATCAATGTTTCATTTCTCACTAGCTCAAATTACCCCAAAGAAATCTGTCCATCCATACACACCAAAGTGTAAAATATTTCAGGCCCCAACAGATTCAGAAGGGATCGCACCCCACTTCTAGTTTTGCGGAAGGGGAGCTCGATCGCTCCGCTTTCACTTTTGAAGACCTTTGACTTGGTTCATCTCAGACTTTCAGGTCTATCTAGACTGGACATCTCCCACAAACAAAACATTCCCGTAAATCCCCGTTCTTTTCTGCTCCACCCCATAATATGCAGGCAGCCACCTATTTGACAATGCCAACAGAGGAAATAAAGTGTGAGAGAAATGAACTGATGGAGATTTCAACACAAGACTCTCTCTCACTTCAGGGGCTCTGCATGTGCAAAGATGCTAAGTGCCCTCTGGGCATGGCAAGCTAGCCCTGGTGCTAATTGCCAAGAGCTGTTCAGCATATCACCCTTTTTCAATGCCCTTCAAAATATGCATCATTAATAGTCTTTGTTAATTATTAAAGGTGAGACCTTAACAGGCTCTCATTTAAAAATCCAGCCAATGTTAGATGAATAAAGAAATCAGCAAACCCATCAAAGAAGGACTGGCCGTGCCATAACCCATGGAGCAAGAAGGAAAAACAAAATTGGAGAGGTTGAAGAACATCTTCTTCAACCTGAGGTTGCCTGAACCAGTAAACTGATTCAGTAAACAGATTCTTGGCACTCTGAAAAGCAACCATCCCCCAAAGGGGAGGTAAACTTCCTGATCTCCAAATGCTTCTAGGAATGAGATCGTGGAAAAATACTTCCCTGCCTTCCTCCAGGGCAACCCTATTTATTTATTTTTAAGCAGTGATGGTGGGGGCAGCTGTAAAGAGTGACCGAGTAGAGAGGAGGGAAGGGTTTGCCCCCCCCTCTTCCCCCCTTCTTCCTCATTGTCGGCACAGCACCTCAGCAGGAGCAAAGCAGCTGTCATGCTGATGGAAGCTAAATGAAGAATTATTCCCATTTCTGTTGCCGCTTTGACAAGCAGCTTCTCTAAAGAAAATATGAGAGGACTTCTACTTTTTCAATTCATTTCATTTCTCAGTTGGAGCACAGAACTCCAGTGTTGCACAAACGTCATCGGTTTTCTAGGTTCAATTCATGATGCTGTTGTTGTTGTTTTTTGCCTTTAAAGCCCTAAACAGTAGGAGACCTGGGTGCTTTTAAGGGCTGTTTACTGTTGTATGAGACTACCCCTCCACTGAGATCTTCAGGGACAGCTTACCTCTTTGTGCCATCATGGACTGAAGTCAACTGGTATGCCCATGGAATAGGATCTTCTCTACAGTGGCTCCCCAGCTCCGGAACTTCCTCCAGTAAGGGGCTCCTGGGTTTCAGCTTTGAAGAAAACAGTGCCACTTTGTTGAGCTTTTGGTGGTAGTTAAGTGGAATGGACAGGGTCTTTTGGATTGATTTTACTGCCTGATAAATAGAGGTGTGATTTTGTGTGTGTGTGTGTGTGTGTGATAACAAAACAAATACATCCATGTTTCTCAAACTGTGGGTCAGAGAAGAGTTCTAGCCTTGCCCCTGACCTGCTAGCTTTTTGATGTACAAAGAATTTTATTCCATAGGAAATCAGTTTTATTGATTTGTTGTTCTCATATGAACCAGAGCTTTGTTTCTCAAACTGTGGGTCGGGATCCACTATGCGGCCATGAGCCATTCAGATGGGTTCCCATTCATTTCAATGTGCATTTTATTTTTAATCTATTAGAATTTCTGCTACCATGGTATGTGACTGCATTTGGGGAAATGTTACAGCTCTATACTTGTAACAGGCTACGATGTATATGTTTTTAACAATGATAGTCAATGGGGCTTACTCCTGGTTAAATGTGAATAGGATTGCAGCCTGGGATTGTTAAAAATTTCCCTGCTTGATGATGTCACCTCCAACCATGTCATCACTTCTGGTGGGTCCTGACAGATTATCGTTCTGAAAAGTGGGCTCTAGTGCTAAAAAGTTTGAGAACCACCGAAATACATGACATCACTTTCTGCACATCTAATTTTGCGTAAAATCAAAACAAAACAAAAAACACCCCAAAATCTGCCAAAAATGGAAAAAAAAAATTAAAAACATTTTCTAAAACTTGTTTGACTTAGTCGTGACTGTGACTGCATCTGCTGAGACTATGCCACCTATATCACCGACCGAGTATACTTTTAAAGCGATTAAAATTTAGCATTATCGTATATAAAAATGTTCCCTTGGAATAAAAACACATAATGCCACTTTCTGTACTTTTCCTCCTTGGGAAAAAAAAAAAAAATCTGCAGGGTAAAAAAAGGTTTAAGAACCCCTCCACTGTTAAAATAAAAATTGTGGCTTTTATCGTTTTAATATAGTGAGTTTTTTTGTACTGTTTTTACCTTCTGTCATTAGCTGCCTTCACACACACGCATGCACAGAGTCTCGCACTGTGTACCTTATCTTCTGCCTCCATCTGTGTCTTCTGATTTCATTTAAAATGCCTCCTCCGTAGAGTCACTGTTTTCTTCCCCTCTGGCTTATTCACAGCTTCTGTGCCTTTGAATCTTCCGTCCAGTCCACGTTTCTCTCTTTAAGGCAAAAAGAAATAAGGGTTTGGGAAATAAAAGCTTAGCAACCGTTTCTGGAAGTTTCCTTCCTCCTATGCAATCTTCCTATTTCCATATTGTCAAGGGAAATGTCAGGGTCCAGTGTCGTGAGATGCCTCCAAAGTCACCCGGGGCCTTACCCTTCCCTCCTTCTTAGCTCTTCTCTCCCATTGCACATCTCCAACTCCACCACCCTCAAAAATAGGATAGCTCCCACTTCCATAAATGACTTTGCTCTTTCTTCCTTGCTGCCCCCTTAAGCTTGGTACTGCCTCCCAAAACACTTGCATGACACTTTCTCTCTGTGTTCCTTCAAATTCCTCCTGAAAGCCCACATCTTCAGCGACGTCTTTGACATAAGCCACCTTAGACTGCTTCCCTACCATAACTAAGCTCAAGTATGCATCACTGAACCATTTATATGTTTGTCGCCTGCTTAGCCCTGCCTCCCATTTCATTCCCCTTCATGTCTTGATTCCCTTGTGTCATTCTAGATTGCAAGCCCATCAAGGGCAGGGTCCTGACCTTTCAAGTCATGGTGAAGCACCTGGGCATCATCATCCATGTTTTGTTCGAGGGTCATGTCCCTGAAGTACATACAACTTAATTTATACACAATGAATACAACCCATAACCCATGGGAGCTCCATAGCCCATGGGAACTTCTGCTGATGAAACTGTGTCCTTCTAAACATCTGGATGCAGTCCAATGTATTTTGTTCTTTGGGTTAGCCGGTTGTATTCATTGCATCATGTACCAATTCAGCCGCATGTACTTCAGGTACTCATAACTTGTAACATACTTCAGTTATAAGTTGTACATCAGTTATAAGTAATAAGTTGTACTTCAGGTATTCAGGTATATGACTGGAAGGAGTGTTCTGCTTGTACAAAGACTCCTTGTGCAAGTGGAATGTTCCTTCCACTGTTGGAGGGAACCTCCAAGAGTGGAGCTGTGCTCTGCTAAAGGTCTAGAAGTTACCTCTTGTTATTATATTGTTGTTATAACACTTCATCACAGCCTAAGCAAGTATGCTAGGCTGGTTATGTTCTTCCATTTGGGATCCAGCTGCTCTGGAGTCAGTCTTGAATGAAAACTGGAGCATGAATACTAATCAAACAGCAGTTCCCAAACTCCTTATCTTCACACCTACCTCGTCATCCATAGTGGGTTGCAGGCACACCATGACCAGGAAGCTGGGATCTCAAAGTCCCTTGCGGGTCAGGCTGGAATGCAACCTGTGTCATTAGCCACTCGTTCCACATTTCCGAAGTGTTGAGACCCACCACGGAGTTGCAACCTGAATTTTTGACCAGGGAGATCATAAATGCCAGGGATGGGAACTCGAGTTAAGTGACTTGAGTCAGAGTCGTGAAAACTCACATTTGCGGACTTGAGTCACATGTGTCAAAGACTTGGGCTAACACTCAAGTCTGGGGCTTGAAAGCGCCATGGATTTGGACAACTCAAGTCACCCAGACACAGCTTGGGGGTACGTAGTCTGATGTTGCACCACTTCCATGTAGCCTGAAACACCTTGTGCAACAATCCTGAAGCCAGGCATTCAGATCTCTGCGAGCAGCAGCAACACGCAGCAGGGTACATTGGGCAGGAGGTCTGGTCTAGAGGGTTGAGCCTCCATTTGCCTGAAGATAACATCCGAAGGTCGCCAGTTCAAGGCCACCGGCACCATGCGACCTTGAAGCAGCTGACAAGCTGAGCCGAGCTATTCCATCTGCTCTGAGCGTGAGAGGATGGAGGCCAGAATGTGTGACCAGATCAAGAAAGAAACATCTGAATGTTGTGGTTTCTTGAAAGATAGAAAACTTCTTTCAAAATTGTAAAAATCCCTACAGGGATTTAAATTTGCCTGCCTATGAAAACCGCCTTGAATAAAGTCTAAGGAGAAATCTGAGGACCAAGAACATCGGTATAGAAATACCTGTAGTATTGTAGTGTAGTATTACATTATGTTCAGTCAGGAGGCAGAGACAGGGGCTAGGGATGGAGGGAGATGGCTACTTCTATCCCCTTGTTCATTCACTCACTTGAGCTGCTCCCATCCCCTTCCACCTTGCCGAGCTGGGATGTAACCTCCTTCCCTTCCTGTAGGTCCACCCATGTCTGAGGTGTGAAGGAGAGTGGGTTTTGTTGTGTTTGGGGATCGTATGGAATGAATCAGTTGGCACATTCCACACTGCTGCCTTCACCTGAAGAATAACATGGCTTTTGTTTACTGAAGGGATGGTGACATCAGGGGAGTGTTTGAAGACAACTCCGACATACACACACAACCCTGGCAGCAGCTCCGTTTTTTCCCCAGAGCCACAACTGACTTTTTTTACGGAAAAGACTCAGGACTTGAGTCATTCAGCAACCCCAAAATGCTTTGGCCAACTCGGAAAGTCTGCATGGTAGGACTCGTTTTTGAGTCGAATTAAAGGGGGTGGAGACTCGTGTCTTGACTTGAGCCAAGCAGTGCTGGATTTGCCCATCTCTGATAGATGCGCATCCTTCTTTCCTACAGCAAATCCTCACCCATGTGCAGCCACATCACTGCCTCTGGAAGGCCCCCTCTGCTCCCCAACTACTCTCAGACTGTGGTTCTGTGACTTCCCCATGACAGTGTTCCTTAGAATCCCCACCCTTGTAGACCAGCAGGTTTTTCAGCTTGCATGGTCCCAGAAAAATGGGACAATCTGACAATACACAGTTCCTTGCAGCTACAATTTGTCATGGCTCAGCATCAAGAAGCCTTCCTAATAAGCCCCAAGAGCTTATTAGATAGAGAACATATAGTAGAAGGCCTTGAGCTAATTTAAAAATCAGGAACGACGATGCACTAGAAATTACTGGAAGTGCAGTCTTGTTTAGATTGCCAAGTACAGTTGGCACAGACGCTGATATAGCGGAATGCCAAAGCAGACTGGGGAAAAAATGGAGGGTGACTTAAACCTATTGGGAGCTCATCTATGAGACGACAGCTGTCCACTTCATTTATAGCATATGGCTTTTGTTTTTAATCTGCAGCATGATTCAAAGTCATTTTGCAAACACCATCCCCACAACTCCCCCACCCCCCAAAAAAGAACCGTTAACATTAGATGTGATGTTTTGAGTGCAAGTCTATAGCATCCAACATAGCATGTGAGCAAGAAGATTACCAGGGGGGTGGTATGTCCAGTGGCCAGATTTTGTACTTGCAAATCTCAATGAGATGGGCAGAACTTCCTACCAAATGACTAAGACCTTGGCTCAGTGGAGCAGCTGTTATGGTAGAACCAGAGGGACAAGGCTTAGAGGTTGAAGGGGGAAAAACATACTGAAGTAAGGAAGGCTGTTGTTGAGGTAAAGTTCCACCTCAGATAGCAAGCCTTATATAATTCAGCTTCTGTAGTAACTTAGCCTATGACAGTGGCATTGCTAGGGGTGTGTGGGGGGTGTGGGCTGCACAGGACGATGCGCACGGGGGTGGTGACACCATAACTGGCCAACGTTTTTTAAATCTTGGTACTTTCGAATAATACCATCATGTTATATATCATTCAATGTATAATTTCATACAGAATGCAATGAAACAAGCCATGTTGAAATATCTTTATTCGATCAAAAACTATAGCCAAAAAACCGGGGAGGGGTGTGAGAAAATGGTGCATCACCATGCCCTCTGCTCAGGGCGTTGCCCCACCATTGCACGGGAGGAAGTCCATCATGCTGGCCTCCTGTACTGGGTGATGCAAACCCTAGTGGCACAACGGCCTCTCATTGGCATCCTTCAGTCTCGGAAGGCTATGTTATCGCGCTCTGAATGGTGGTTCTGGAATAGAGTGTCCTCTCCAGAGCGTGAAGCCTGGGTAAAGCAGATATGGAGGATAGGCTGTTTCCCATGCAGCAAATCCCCCCTCTCCACATCGCTGAAATGGTCCAATGGAAAGGCAGAGGCCAATACGGTTGGTTCTAGCGGCGTCGCAGGAGTTGCCAGAACGTGACTGTGTTCAGCCATGAACTGCCTCAGGGACTCTGGCTCCAGATTTTGCCTCGAGGTTGACTCCTGAAGCCTTTTCCATAACTGGATGTAGCCACAAGGCAGTGGAGGTTTGGGATCAGAGTTTTCCTTCTCTCAGATGAGCTGCCTTCCCAGGCTGACGAGTCCCAGTCGCCTCTTACGACAAGTACAGCCAAACCGAGGGCCTATTCTTATCCCCCAGCCCCCAGGGGTGACATCTGGGATGTCAAGACTTGTGCGTGAATTGGATTAAAGTGAGGGAGAGGTGTGCATAGTCAACCTCACTCTCTCTTCCCAGATTCCATCTTGCTCCAATGGCAGGACAAAAGTCGAGACGATTGGAGATGGGCTGGGCGCAGTGGTTGACCAGGGCGTCTTTCGTGTCTTGCCATGCTCTTAGTGTACCACATCGCTTGCAGAAACTGCCTTCATGACCATTGGTCCTATTCTAGTAGGTCTCATCCGCTCAATCCGCCAGAGTCCGTCTTCACATGCTCGGGATAGACAAGTCCCAATCTCGCCGCAGGTCAATGACCTGACGGCTACTCTCAACCTGGTTCGGCCAGCCTGTCGAAGCTGTTGCCCAGGGTGTGGCTGCTGTGCATGCTACAGCTACTGGAAGCCACAGGTGAGACCTGAGTGACAGGTGGGGACCAAGGTGGACAAGCTGCCCTAAAAGGACACGACATGCCTCTACACCAGAGGTACTACCCCTCCCCATACACCCCATACACCCCGACACAAAGGCCTATGATATGGTTTTTAAGCTAAGCTTTATTCCCAGATCTTCATAAATTTGGAAACCCCACAATAGGAACTTGGAGATAGCTCAACACATATTCCTTGAAACCGGTTTTTGGCTCCCTAGGTAGCCTGTAGCCCTTGGAAAATAGGAATGGGAACCTTTCCATGGAAAATGAAAGCACAGCTGCACAGGTTTAATTATTGGCTTAAGATATTATCTAGGGAGGATGGCGAGCTTCCTAACATATCTCCTTGAACAAATTACTGAATGTTCTTCCTTATAAAGAGAGAAGTTTTGGAAGGCTGTGATAGCCGCAATTAGCACCCTGTGTTGTGTTATTTTCCAGAACACACACAAACACACAAACCATCAACAAGAGTGAATCTGAAATTCCAAGTTGATTTAGAATTTATTAATGGCTTTAAAAAAAATAGCCATAAAACAGACGAATTTCAACTTTCCAATAGTTAACAAATGTATTTTTTAAAAAATTAGGTAACCAGCTGCGATGGCTAAACGTACTGCTTGCAAGATAGTAAAAGGTGTGGTTCCATTTGTCATGTATATGAGTGAAAATTATGGGTTGGAAGGAATTCTTACAGCACTGTCTTTGATTTACATTTTTATGTATAACATTGAAGATTATGGTAATCTCACCATTTTTAAAAGGAGTTTTACACGCACACATACTAAGAGAGAGAGAGAGAGAGAGAGAGAGAGAGAGAGAGAGAGAGAGAGAGAGAGTATGAAAAAGAAATTTATAAGCACCTAATATTTGGTCCAGATATTAACTAGAGCTAATTTTTGGCCTATCCACCAGAAAGCTACGTATCTACCGGCTAGCTGGAGAAACCATTGCAAAAGTTGGAATGGTAAAATCACATCAAAACTGTTCAATGCAATGAAACAAGCCACATCAAAACTGTTCAAACACATGGTAGATTCAAAACAATTAACAGCACAATCCCAATATAACTTGAGCTGGTGCAGCAATCCCTGGGTTAGCTCAGAATGTCTGGCACAGTTGCGCCTACTTGGGAGCTGGCTGGGCCAGCGCCAAGACCCACCCCAGCCCAGCAGCACCAGATCCTGACCTGGAGCCAGCCTGCAGAGGTAAGTTGGCATGAGTGCTGCAGGGGCATGGGGAGGGTGGCAGGAAGGCAGTCTGGAGGCAGGGAGGGGACAGTTCTGGGTGGGGGAGGGTGGAACACAGGGCAGATTGGACCTAAAAGGGGGCAGTTACAGCAGAGTCCCCCTCTACCATCTCTTAACCCCACTCCTGACCCAGGCAGCCCTACAAGGGCTTCCCAAAGTTGCAACAGTAGCTGGTGCAGATCCGAGAAGCCCCTTAGAGGTGGCTGGGGTGTTACTCAAGGTAAGGGGGAAAAAATCCTCTTATCCTGAGAAGACCTCCAGGGTACTCCTAGCCTTGTATTGGATGCAGTGCCAGTGCAGTTTAGGATTGAGCTGTAAGGATTGAGCTTTCTTTCTTTCTTTCTTTCTTTCTTTCTTTCTTTCTTTCTTTCTTTCTTTCTTTCTTTCTTTCTTTCTTTCTTTCTTTCTTTCTTTCTTTCTTTCAATTATGTACAGTTGCAAATTCATTTTGCCATAAAATTATGGTCGCCCAAATACAATGAATTGAACTGAAATCTCTGAAGAGCTGAAGTCCAAAATAATCAAAGCTTGTTGTTCCTCACACCCATCAGGTATGCAAAACAAACTGTGATTCAGCTGCCCAGATTGTCGTGAACCAAAACATTAGTTTTAGCAGTCTCCTGAAAAGGGGCTTTGTCACTTTGTCTTTGATGGGACAGAGTCCAGCCTCCAATTCCTGCTTGATCTATCCAGTTGGCCACCCAACATACCAAAATAGCATTTTGTTATCTTCTGCACAAAGGAATTCAGCATCGCATTAGAACATACAAGGCTCATAAGCTAAAACATGTTTCGTTTGTCCATATAAGGCTCTCTCTCTCTCCCCAGATAGATAGATAGATAGATAGATAGATAGATAGATAGATAGATAGATAGATAGATAGATAGATAGATAGATAGATAGATAGATAGATAGGATCAACTGAGACAATCAGTGAATTCTAATTCGATATGTTCCAAAAAACATACAACTTGGGTTCATTTTCTGTCCACTGCCCAGTGACAGAAGGGCATTGACAAATGAACTCTCCTGCCCTCAGGGTTGGAAGCTGGCATTCTTCATGAGGAATAGTGCCAAATTTGTAATAGCTACTGCCAGCTGCCTTTCCTATCGGAACGAGAAGTTTATGTGAATAGATTAATTAGGGGAAAACTTTGCCAAGCTTACCAAATCATCTTCCATGATTAATATAAGAGGTTTGGAATTTAAATGTGCAATTAGTTTCCATGCAGGCAAAACACCTGATGGATGAGATAGGTCAACTGGTCATGCCTAAGGGGAATTTCCCCACACTGGTCCTCGAAAACTTGGATGAATTCTAACAGGGACCCCACGTTGTGGGACATCTCTCCAAGACAGAGAGGCTGTGGCTGTCAGAGTTAAATGTTTAGCAACAGGCTGTTGAGTCATATTTGTTATTGCTGATTCATGATTTTGAAAACCTGAAGAAGTTTGCCGCTTTGCCGACATGCTGAACATGGCACGCGGGGGGCTTGCACCCAATCGCTACTGGTGTCCTTAAATGTTTTAATTTTTTTTTTTACAGATTTTTTTTTCCCTCAAGGAGGAAAAATGCAGAAAGTGGTGTTGTGCATTTTCATTCCAAGGGTGCATTTTTATAGGTAAATTATAATCGTTTTAAAAGTGTACCGAGTACGTGAGATATGTGGTATATATATAGATGCAGCCACAGTCATTAACCATGTACCACCTACCCTCTCCGTCCAGCCCATTTTTTTTTCAGATTTCAGGTTTTTGTTTGTGTATTTTTACAAAAATGAGAAGTGCAGAAAATGGTGCTCTGTGCTTTTACTTTGTTATCACCAAGCAAAATCACACTTCTACCAACAGAATATATTACATGGTCGGAGTTACAATTGACGTTCTGTTTTAGAATAAAATGTGTTACTTATTGCCGTGCCTTTGAAGGTAATCTTTTCCCTCAAATAAGTCCATGAGATGCGCCCAATGGATTCAAGAATGAAGCAATCCAGCTCTCAGTGACTTCAGCTCTCACCAGTAGTGTCACTAGGGGAGTGCGGGGGCTGCAGGCTGCACTGGGGAACATGAATGGGGTGGACACACCACTGCTAGCCAAAAATCTTTTACATTTTGGTGCTTTTGGATAATACTTTCACCTGGGGGCTGGGGATAAGAATAGGTCCTCAGTTTGGCTGTACTTGTCGTAAGAAGCGACTAAACAGCCACTGGGTAGATGGGACTCGTCAGCCTGGGAAGGCAGCTCATCTGAGAGAAGGAAAACTCTGATCCCAAACCTCCACTGCCTTGTGGCTACATCCAGTTATGGGAAAGGCTTCAGGAGTCAACCTCGAGGCAAAATCCAGAGCCGGAGTCCCTGAGGCAGTTCATGGCTGAACACAGTCACGTTCTGGCAACTCCTGCGACGTCGCTGGAACCAACCGTATTGGCTTCTGCCTTTCCATTGGACCATTTCAGCGATGTGGAGAGGGGGGATTTGCTGCATGGGTAAAAGTCTATCCTCCATATCTACTTTACCCAGGCTTCGCACACTGGAGAGGGCACTCTGTTCCAGAACACTATTCAGAGCGCGATACCATAGCCTTCCGAGACTGAAGGATGCCAACATGGATAATACTATCAAGTTATATATCAATCGATGTGTAATTTCATGCAGAATACAATGAACCAAACCAAGTTGAAACATCTCTAGTCTATCAAACGTTATATATTTAAAAAAAAACCAGTGGAGGCGGGGCCGTGGTGCATCATTGTCTTTGATTAACCTCCTGATTGACAGAAGTTACGAGTGAGAGCCAGTGGCGTCCCTAGGGTTTGGGTCACCTGGTGCGGGAGGCCAGCGCATCAACCCCATGATGGACCTCCTCTCATGCAGTGGGCGGGGCAACACCCTGGGCGGTGGGTGTGGTGATGCACCATTGTCCCGCCCCTACTTTTTTGGAGCTATAACTTTTGACAGAATACAGTTTTTTCAACATGGTTTCTTTCATTGCGTTCTGCACGAAATTGCACATTGAACGATACATAATATGATTAGATTATTCAAACGTATCAAGATTTTAACCATTTTGGCCAGTAGTGGTGTCATCCCGCCCCTGCCCCGTGTGCATCTCCCAGTGTGGCCCGCAATCTCTGCAACCCCCTAGCGACACAACTGAGTAGAATGTGCAGGAAGTCCCATGTTCGGTTCCCGGCATCTGCTGGTACAGCTGAAAAAGACCCACACTGGAAATCCAGGACAGCAGCTGCCAGTCAGAGCTTGACCATATTGAGCCAAATGGACCATCTGTCTGATGTGGCAGGCAGCAGCATCCTCCGTAATCCATACATTCCCATTTTTCAGTCAATGAGCACAGCAAAAAGCTTTGCCAAGTCCCCGTGCTTCTTCCACGGTCCAAAAAACACTTGGTTTGTTAATCAGACCCACGTTCTGTCACTGCTTCTGTGAAGACTGCCATTCTACCCTGGGTCTTTGTCAATTCCTCGCAACAGCACTGTAGTTTAATAATCCCCCATTCCCCTTGGGCCTTAAGCAACTATTTTACAGTGGAGTTTTCAGTTCCTTGATAATGAGCTTGATTAATCCAGTCCGGGGAGCCTTTGGATGCTTCTATTACG
Source organism: Tiliqua scincoides (assembly GCF_035046505.1). NCBI lineage: Eukaryota > Metazoa > Chordata > Lepidosauria > Squamata > Scincidae > Tiliqua > Tiliqua scincoides. The sequence continues at coordinate 10,936,445 of NC_089831.1, read as the reverse complement.
ACGCTTTAATTAAAAGGCAGAAATTTTTTTTTTAAGTGTACTGGAAGACAGATGTCACCATACAAATCCGCTCGGCTGGTTTTGCCTGTATTTAGTTGTTCCCGGATTCCCAGTGGGTTAGGCTGGAATATGTAGCAGTGTTTGAAAGCAACGGTCGTGGAGAAGTTCCTCTTGTGTGGTGGATCCAGACAACTTCTGCAGTCCTTTTGCTATACAAGTGGTTCCCAAACTGGTGGGTCATGATCCACCATGCAGGGAAGCATTTGTCCCTGACACTTTCAGGGGCGGAGAGGGGGGAAGACAGCAACGCTATCCCAGGTGGGAGTCACTTATCTGCAGCCAGCACTGCAGTCCTGGGGGGTCTGGGGAGCCTTCCATAGGGCTCCCCAGATCTCTGTAAGTAAAAAAAAAATAAAATAAAATAAAAAAATGGGCACTTTTGGTTTTCGCGACCAAATTGGAAGCACCCATTTTTTCCCTCTTTTTTTCCAGATTTTTGGACTAGGGTTACTGGGCACTGCTTACTAGTTTGAACTCTATCCAAGAGTTTAATGACTGGTAAGATACCGCCATTTAATGTTCTATGTTCCTAGTAGGGCCGCTTGGCCAACTGTTATCTTGGCAATGCCTATATTAGACAGACTTTGGACTTTGGGCAGTCGTTAAGAACATAAGAACATAAGAACAGCCCCACTGGATCAGGCCATAGGCCCATCTAGTCCAGCTTCCTGTATCTCACAGCGGCCCACCAAATGCCCCAGTTTCGTTCTGAAACTGTGAGCCGTGGGTCCCTGGGGAACCACAGAAACCAGCCAGGGGCACTGTGGAATCTTTGCAAAACAAACCCCACTGCCCTCTACAATGTGTAAGATTGTAGCCCTAATGGGCAGCCATGGCCAATGGTCCAGTAAGCCAAGGAATTTGGGAACCACTGGTCTTGGGGATGAATAAAAACAATATTTTCAACAAGAGCAGTTCACAAAGCAGTTTACACAACAAAATAAACCAACTGATGGTTCCTTGTCTCCAGAGAGCTCACAGTCCGAGAAGAGATGGAGAAGAGACACCAGCACCAGAAAAGAGGGGAGGAGGGACAGTTGCTTTCCTTCTGCTAAATTGAAGAGAACACCACTTGAAAAGATGCCTCTTTGCCCTGTTCACGGGGGTCAAGTCTAGAATTAAGTCAATGAGTGTATGCGACCTCCAGGTTTTATAGAGGTAGCCTATCTCTTGAATGTCAGATGCAAGGGAATGGCAACAGGATATAGGTATCTTGATGTCTTGTGTACTCTCCAGAGGTATCCGGTGGGTCATTGTGAGATACAGAAAGCTGAACTAGATGGGCTGTTGTCTTGTTCCAGCAGGGTTCTTCTTACATTCTTACTTGTTATAATTGCCCAACAGTAAGGTAGGGATCGGTCCTTCTCCCAATTCTCCAAAATTATGTTTCAGCACGATTAAAAAGAAAATGCCTTCTCTAGAGGTACTATCATTCCCTTTTCCATGCTACCCTGGCTGTTTCCAGCAGAAACAGCTTATAACAGTAGCTTTTATAAGAAACAGCTTATATAGCAGAAACTGCATCCCGCTTATAACACATGGAAATCTCTCCAGCTTGCTTATCCAGGTATTCGCAATCATGATAGAACCACAAGGACTGCGTTCCGGAAAATTCTAATTTATGCCTGATCTTCACCATCAGGATTCAGAATGGACTACCTGCAGGTAATGACTTTTCTGCCTCTGATCAATGGCCTCCTCCTGGCTACAGGAAGAGGTCAGCCCTCGGATGAGCAGAGAAGGCCTTTGTGTCAGAAAGTCAATGAGCGAGCAATGTTTCCTGAGGAGTCATCATTCAAAATCATACCGGGCTATGGCGGGACTGAAAACCATCTGCATGAATAAGGAGGTTCGTCCACATGCCTCAAGTTGAAAGGCATGCAAGTCGGCAGAGGCTGGGCAAATGTGCAAGCAAAGGGAGATATGGCCATTCACCAATGCTGATTTTCTTTGTACATCCTGCAAATAGTCAGACGTGGGGGGGGGATGCCTATTAGGCTGAAATGGAGTGAAAACAGATTCTCCCCAACCCTAGAAGCAACTGTTACCCTGCACATGCCTGATCTCGTCTGATCTCAGAAGCTAAGCAGGGTCAGGCCTGGTTAGTGCTTAAATGGGAGACCACCTGGGAATACCAGGTGCTGTAGGCTTATACCATAGCCTTTCGAGACTGAAGGTTGCCAACCAACCATTTTCCTCATTGCCTAAGGCACTGTAGTGTAGTAACAGGGCACCTGCATTGCATACAGAATCAGTGGTTCCAAAGTGTGGATTGTCCCCCAATTTTTGGTGGTTTTCTGCTTTGACTTCTGAGCTGGAATATTTGAGTTCCTAGCTGTGCAAAATAACTGCGTCATCGGACCTTTGCCTGATCGCGGCTGAGGTTTGAAACCTAAATTGATGATGTTACTTCTGGCCACGACATCACTTCCAGGTTACTGACATCTCTTTTGGTATTGATGATGTCACCTTTGGCCATGACATCACTTCTAGGTTAATGGCATCACTTCTGGTGGGTCCCGACAGACTACCATTCTCAAAAGTGGGTCCTGGTGCGAAAAGGTTTGAGAACCAATGTCGTAGGCAGTTGCTGGGAAGACAACCTGAATTGAAAAGAAATGGTCCCCTTGGTCTTGTTTCCTTTAAGGACCATGAAACTCTCCTTGCAGTTTTCCTGGTTCTTCTTAAGGCAGTCATGTATGAACAGGGAGTCCTAACTGCTCCATAGCTTACCTTCACTACCTGCTTGGGTAAGCAGTTCGGAATTCTGATAGCACTGCAGTTTTCACCGCCACTACCTTCAGTCAGCAGTTTATGAATCCTCATCATGCCCTCCTTCACACTTCAGCTGCAGGTGTCACTGAAAATTCAGAGCTCAAATGTATTGAGTCGTAGAGAATTCTCTGCCGTTATTTGGAGCTTTTCATTGTTGGGTCTCAAAGTTCTTTGCAACAGTTAGAGAGCCCGCATCATCTTCAAAGCAAACACACAGTTCTTCATTCCCTCTACTCCTGAAATCCACAGTCTGGTTCAGATAGGATTGTAGACCAGTGTTTCTCAAGACTTGTCCCCTGCTGTACCATTTCACATGGTCCACCTATTAGAAGTTTCATGGAAAAGCATGCTTCGGAGCTCTACCCACCAAACTGAGCCTCCTACTGTTGTTTGTTGCATTCTGTTGTGTTGTGTTGCATCCTGTTGTGTTGTGCATCCTCGGTGTCGAATGGCAGGTGTCCTGTGAGTACCACCAGACACTACCTGAAGTACCGCTGGTAGTACCCATACCACTGGTTGATAAACACTGTTGTAGACAAAGGAGATCGCCCACAATGAAGATGGAGTTTTCTGGGAACTCACTGAACGCTAGAGATAAGCACAAAAGGAGGGGGGGCAAGTCAGTCCAAACATTCTTTGGGTCCAACCGTATCCAACTTTCCAGCACCAATGCAGCCTCATGGTAAGAGAGCAAAATTTCCCTTACGTTGAGGAGGACTCCATGTCTGTCCACCCACCTCAGGATGCAGCACACACCCCATTGGAATAGCTGCATCCACACTGGAAAGATGAATTGGATTGGGCCCTTGGTTTCCTAGGGAGTGGAAGGTTTAATAGGAAAGAGTCAAGATTCCCAGAGCAGTATCACTATACACTTACACTATACAGTTTCTTGGTGCTAACTCTGCCATTCTGTTGTCAGCCCTCCTGTAAAAAGAAAGCTAGCCTCTGCACCCATTGCTCAAGGGGTCCATCCAGCCTTTAAAGCAGCAATTATCAACCTTTTTCATCTCATGGCACACTGAAGTCCCTAAAATTGTCAAGGCACACAGTCTGTTTTTATTGATAGGGCGTACCTCACTGTTGGTGGGAGGTTCATATCCCCCAATTGTCCTACTGATAAGTGACCCTCCCCCAAACACCCGCAGCACACCTGTGCACTAGAGATTGGATTTGGGGCCCCTTTGACCAATCTACTTGTGCCAGGGCGCTCATCAAACTTCCAGGTCTCAACCCCCTGCCAGTCATGGCCTAACCTAACAGCACCACACTCACTCTAACAGCCTGGAGTAATCAAAGAATCCCCTCAACCCTTTATCAGCTGGGTGAACATAAGAAGAGCCCTGCTGGAACAGGCCAAAGGCTGATTTAGTCCAGCTTCCTGTATTTCAGCTTCCTGTATTTCACAGTGGCCCACCAAATGCTTCAGGGAACACACTAGACAACAGACACAACCTGCATCCTGGTGCCCTCCCCTGCTTCTGGTAATCAGAGGCAGCCTGCCTCTACCTTGCACATACCTACCATGACTTGTAACCCATAATGAACTTTTCCTCCAGAAATTTGTCCAATTCCCTCTTAAAGGCATCTCATCCCCAAAAGGCAGCCAACTAATCTCAGACTGCTTTCCCAGATGGGTTGGAGGGCAGGCTGCCCCGACTACCCAGTATGCACTGAGGTGCCAAAGCAAAAGTGGCAAAGCTACAGAGGCTAAGGTGCTTCCTACTTCATGCTCCATCCAACGTGTGACTGCCCACTTCTTTGAGGCATGGATAGAGCACAGATGCCCCTACCCAAGATTCCCCTTGGGGGGTTGGATGGCATTCCTCAGCTTGAAGCTCTGGGACAATTCCATTCAATGTTGAGTGCTGAGATAGATGAACCAAAGTTCTGACTCTGTATGATTTGCCCCCTGCAAAAGGTGGAGAGGCAACGCAGTTTGACTTTCTCTCTCTCTCTTTAAGTTGGATAGTATCAAGTCAGCCAGTTTATAGTCCCAGAAGCCAGAAGGATTCTTCAGCAGCTGTGAACCTCCCCATCAGTCAATTTTTACCTGTTATTTACTCCGGGCTGTTTGTCTTCCCCTTTTCTCTGTGTGTAGCATTCCGCTGCTCCCACTTGCTGCAATCTCTGGGTTTTGCTACACACCCTCTCCAGTCGAGTTCATTGCTTTGTGACTCACTCCTGCATTGCAGGGCCATTTCCAGCGGAAAACCTTGTCCCTACTCAAATTGATTGACTCTCCCGTCTCAAAGAGCAGGCGATGAAAAGGGGAAACGTTGCTGAATAAAACACCGGCATTTGCCCATCCAGGCACTCGAGGCTTTAACAAAGGGGCTGCCAAGGATTTCAACACAACATACCGAAGTGCCACATTTTTTTTTCCTTTCTGGAAAATGCTCCAGCAGTAGTAGAAAGGACAACGAGATTGAGAGCGCAATCCCACCTCTGCGCCAGGCCACATGGCCTGTGCTGTATCCAACATAGGGTAGGAGGCTGCTGGAGATCACCTCGGGGTTAGAAGATATTTTTTCCCTTACCCCATGTAACACCCCAACCTACCTTATGTGGCTACTTGGATCTGGGCCAAATTAGCTGGCGCAAATCCAAGCAGCCCATGTAGGTCTTTCATGCCCAGGAGCATGGGTTGTATGCACTGCTGCCACCAATCCCATCCCCCTTCTGGGCTAAATCCTCCCACCATTCTGCCCTCCCCCACCCAGCCTTGGAATGCCCACCCACCACCATCTTCCATTCCCGAAGCCCACTGCAAGTACTCACCTGCGCCAGCCTGCACGGGGATTGGAGCTGGTGCCAGTAGGCCAGAGTACATCACTGTGCTAGTGCAGCACGTTCGCGACCCTCAAGAGGGAGGGACACATTTTTGGAAGAGACACATTCCCATTGGTATTTTTTTTTCCCCCTTGGAAAGGTAAAAATGTGCCCAATGGCAAGATGGAGAACATGGCTGATGGTGAAAGAGTACATTTAAAATCAGAGACCTGGGTGAAGCTTAAGAACATAAGAAGAGCCCTGCTGGATTAGGCCAAGGGCCCATCTAGTCCAGCTTCCTGTATCTCACAGTGGCCCACCAAATGCCCCAGGGAGCACACAACACAAGAGACTCAACCTGTGTCCTGGTGCCCTCCCCTGCATCTGGCAATCAGAGGTAGCCTACCTCTTGAGACGACATGTACCATTTGGGAAAATCTCAGAGAAGACTGTGAACTCTCATCTCCTCCACACTTCCTCTTCAAATCCAGAGAACAACAGTACCACTGAAAACACCTTCAAGCAAGGGGGAGGCCTAGTCCGAGGAGAAATCTGAGGACCAAGAAAGGCGGTATAGAAATATCTGTATTACTATTATTATTTGGAAGGCTTAGTGACAGCTCCAATGTGTTGCTGTTATCAAAGCTCTTAGTTCAGTATGAAACATGGGCGTCTGCATAGAGGAAAACAATCTTTCAAATGTTTACACATATTTCTGAGATGCTGAAGATCCATCGGAACATTTTAAAATCACTGGACTTGAATGAAAGCATTTAAGCGATTTCCCATCTTCCTGCAACTCAGTTGAAAAGCAGAAATATATATTTTTTTTAATCTGCATGTTACCCTGCACATGCCCAGTCTCGTCTGATCTCGGAAGCTAAGCAAGGTCAGGCCTGGTTAGTACTTGGATGGGAGACCGCCTGGGAATACCGGGTGCTGTAGGCTTATACCATAGTCTTTCGAGACTGAAGGTTGCCAACCATCTCACTTCTGCAGCAGCTGTAGTCCCACAGGACTTGTATTCATAAAACCCATCCCATCCTCCTATATGCACAAACAGATGCACATGCCTGATCTTGTCTGATCTCGGAAGCTAAGCAGGGTCAGGCCTGTTTAGTACTTGGATGGGAGACTGCCTGGGAATACCGGGTGCTGTAGGCTTATACCATAGTCTTTCGAGACTGAAGGTTGCCAACCATACAAATAGCATTTTAAAATAAAGCATTACACCCATCCACATTTTTTAATAATATATATAGGTGTCTCACAACTGGTTGGGACTAGCATTTAAGCACCAGTAAAAGCCCCCCCACCCTGGCCACCCCAAATCAGCCAATTGTAAATTTCAGATATTTAGAAATGCCAAACAGTTTTTGAAAGGGCATTCAAGGAAAGGTTGAAAATGTGGTGGTCTTCTGGGGGGAGGAAAGGATGGTTAAACAAATTTGAAAAGCAAGCGAGTTCTGCTTTTAGACCTTCCTGATCTGGTTCGAAAGCAAATAAGAAATTGCATAGCTGTCCCCTTGCACAGAGCAAATAGCAGCTTGGAGGGGTTCCGGTGGGGAAAAATAGTGCTGGAGGGGGAGAGTCAAACCTCATTCCTCCAATACAACAATCCCAATTGGATTCATCACCACCCGTGGTCAATGGAATCCTCTCAAACTGGAGACCTGGCAAAAGTTTCTGAAAAGACAACAAATTAGTGGAGTGAGGCTGCAATACTAGGCACACTGACCTGGGAGTAAGCCCCACTGAAGAAAATAAGACTTACTTATGAGTAGACACGTATAGGATTGGGCTCTCTGATCCCCCTGGTGCAGAGTCCTGATTCCCCATCCCTACCAGAACCCCAAGCAGACGGGGAACACTAGAAACCAGAGCTCCTGCCACAAAGAGAGGAGTTTGCTCTTTTCTCTGACTCAGGGATTGTCTTTAGGACTCTGCAATGGAGCAAGAATCCTCCAGTGCTGTCGGAGCAGATCCCTGTATAATTGGGCAATAGCCCTTGAATGCACAAGAAGGTTGGGGGGGGGAGGAAGGAGCTGAGCCAACCACTGTGTGTCAGTGTCCCTCTCCTTCTGGAGCTCTCCAAGGTCCTGAAACCACACATGACCTTCTGCTTACCCTCTGAAGCTGTCTGGCCTTCCTCCAAGGACTCTTGTCTCCAGAGGCATGCCTCATCTTCTACTGCCCCAGGGCCATCCCTGTAAATGTTGCCCTCCTGACCTGTAAGTAACTGCGGTTTGATGTGATAGCGTCGTCGCAAGTACCTCCAGCACGCTCCAAGCAATTGCACGCCTCTCAAAGCATGTAAGAACTTTTTTGCCTTGAAAGAAGCAGGTGGCCGTTCTGAGTGACGTTCCACTCCAAGTGGCTGCAAGGGTGGCCAGTGGATGATGGTGCCCCCCCCAGGCACAGCACCCAGGCTCATTTTCCCCTGCTGACCCCCCTCCAGTACACTAGTGCCTTTCTCTATATGAACCCTTGCTGCAACTAAAAAGAAAAAAAAAAACTGCTTGGCCAATTACTTTCCTTTTCATGCAGAATCCTTTGGTCCTATCCTGCTCCACACTTCAGTTTCCATACAGCAATTATTTCCAACAACAGATCTGGGACATTGATAGGCCTCTCATTTCCCAGATCCCCTGTGAGCCCTTTTCAAAAGTGTTATATTGGCAACTTTCCAACCCTCCACGAGTAAGCAGGCTGATTTCACTGATGCGGCTTAAAAAATAATAATAATAATGAATTACACATCTGATTTCTTTAAGGACTCTCTGGCTACTGTCATCTCACCCCGATGACTTGTTAATTTGTCAATTAGCTCTAAAACTTCATCTTCTGCCATGTCTGGCTTGACATAATTGTTCTCAAATGCCCGCCCCCTGAACAATGATTGAGACTTGGGTATTGCTTCAGTGAAGACAAGAGCAAGTATAGTCAAAACAAAAACAAAGACATCATTTGTATTCTTGGCAATCTCCCTGTCGTTCTGTAATCCTTTCATACCTCTATCTCTTTTAAAGGTTCCACTGCCTCCCTAGTTGGTTTCCTCCTTCTGATGTATTTTAGGGATGCTTTACTCTTTTTTGTTTGTTTGTTTTTATGTCTGAATCAGGTATCTCTCAACTTCTTCCTTTGGATGGTTCAAAGGTGTCCGACCCCACGATGTCAGCTCCTCCGCTGTAGAACCGAGCAGTCAAAAGTCAACATTGCCAGTCTGGGAGTGAGACGGTAGTCGTGATACTAACCTGCTAAGACCAAAAAACATGGGGTCAATACTGCAGGGTGGAAGGATGCTGAGCTGGAGGACTGAGAAGCGTCCATAGGTGAAACAGCTCTGCTTTTGTCTCCCTTGGAACCCATCTCCTTAAAAGGGAACAGGTAACAAATCCCTTGCAGAACCTCAGCCCACCTCAGAAGGACCTCACCAGCCTTCCCCCTGCAAGCTGACAGTTCGGTGTGGCCCCAGATCTCACAGTCTCCGAGGCAGCACATCAAATATCACTCCCTTTCACCCAGAGGTGTTAAACATAAGATCTGCAGGAGCTCTTTATCCAGCCCCTATGATAATTGGGCACTTCCTGCACTTCCATCAGCTGCTCTCCGCTGTGGAGCTGTGCTGAGGTGTCACTGCTGAAAGGGCAGCCTGTGTGATAATTGGGCTCTCCTTTAATATGATCAAGAATCAAGTGTTTTCTCTTCTTCCATTTGCTGCTAATGAGTTCTTAAGTGAGGAAAAAAAAGTGCTGATCTCTGGTCATCGCCTGCTTAATGACATCACTTCCTGCTTAATGACATCACTTCCAACCCTCACCAGGCACTATGAATGCTATTCAGCCAGCTGTATGAAATGATTTTGATGCCCCCACCTTAGCAGGTAGGCACATCACCTGCTGCCCAGATACTCTAGCCCACAACTCTTTGCTTCTCCTCCTTCTTGCCATTCCACATCTCCTTTGAATCCAGGAAGTGGGAGAAGGAGCAGCAGCAGTGGCACGGGGGTTATGCAAATAGGGCAATTGCCACCTTGGATGCTGAGCCCACTCAGGGCAGCCCAGATTAGATAGGGCCTTATCTGTATGCAAATACTAACACAAACCCTAACATGCATACACCCCCCCCCCCCAAGATGGCAATAGCAACCTACAGGAGGAAATTAGTTTCCAGAAGCAAAGGCTGATAGCTCAGTGGTACTGAGAAAGTCCCACTTTCCATCACCGGCTAGGACTACCTGATCTTGTCTGATCTCGGAAGCTAAGCAGGGTCAGGCCTGGTTAGTACTTGGATGGGAGACCGCCTGGGAATACCGGGTGCTGTAGGCTTATACCATAGTCTTTCGAGACTGAAGGTTGCCAACCAAACAGATTTATGGAGGGGAAGGTCCATCACAGGTTATAAGCCATAATGACTGTGTGCAACCTCAGGGTTTTGTAGGTAGCCTCTCTGTGAATAACATACCTGAGAGAAGGACAACTTCAAAACGGGGAGGAGAAAGGAAGAGAAAAAACACCCAAGAAAAGAAATCAACTCAAGCTCCCCTTCACTATTTTAGCCGTCCACCTCTGGGTGACATGTTTAATTACCAAATGCATTGCAAGAATCGCAGACAATAGCAAGTGGCTTTTGGTCAAAATGCTGAACAGCTGTAAATATTCACAGAGCAGGTTTGATACTCAGGAGAATTAATCAAACTGTCAGGTCTTGGACCAGCCCTGTTGCAAATACATGCTAGGGTGCCATCGTTACTTAGCAACCATGAGTGGAAAAGCTAAGGTAGAAACTGCTGTCACCCATCTGTGCATGTACGTGTGTGTGTCTTGGGTGGGGAGGGGAAGCCCCCTCTACAACATTTTGCACATGGATGTTTCATTGTCCAAGAGATCTTGCCTCCTGCATTGTATCTTCCAAAATAACTTCCCTACAGTCCTGGTTTGAATGAAGCCTGCTGAATGTAGAAGCTTTCCCCATGGTGTGCACAGCACTAGCAGCAGCTATTAACCTGGAAACAGCTGGAAGGTTCCCAGTCTGGGGGAAGGAGACAGCATCGCTTTTTATATGCAATTGAATCCCGCTGGATAAATATGATCAAAGGTCAGGAAGGCAGGAGGTGGGTTTGCATGTGGCTTACATCACTCCAGCAATGAAAAAAAAAGAATCCCAGGCTTTGTTAGGCTGGCAAAGCTCAAGTTGCCAGAAGGTGAAATGTCAAATCCATACAGAAATTTGGGAGAGGAGAATAACAGAATGTTAGAACTGCAAGGGGCCTTGGAGGTCATCTAGTCCAACCATCTGTTCAATTAATAAAACTGATGCAGCAATCCAAAGAGAAGAAGGAGAAGGAAGAGCAGTGGAGGAATGTAGGAAGCAGAGATGGGTGTTCTCCCACCCCAACCTACTGCCTGAAGAACCTACTTCAGTTGGTCTCATAGATAGGCTGGCCCTGCCTTCTACTATGTCAGTGGTTCTCAAATTTTTAGCACTGGGGTCCACTTTTGAGAACGACAGTCTATTGGGACCAGGGCCTAGGAGAGGGGTGTAAAGGGGGTAATTTGTACCCAGGCCCAGAGTCAAAAGGGGCTCCCAGGAGCCATGGGGGGGGGTCCAGAAAGTTTCTGGGTTCTTACATTTTCCTATCCACTCAGACATTATATAGAAGACTTGTTGCCCACACAGGATGTTGGCAACACTACCACAACTGGGGATGCTGGGGACACTACTGATGCCACATGGGTTGGTAGACCTGGGCTCCCAAGACTTTTCCAGCTGTCTATACCCTCCCCCCTCCCTGTTTCGACCCTCCCTGCCTCTATTCTGCTTGCCCATCACCACCCTTTGCAAAGGGGCCCAAAAGAAACTTTGTACCCCCTGATAAAATTCCTCTCAGAGGCCCAGATTGGGACCCACTTTTGAGAATGACAGTCTGTTGGGACCCACAGACCCACCAGAAGTGATGTCATAAAGTGATTTCATTAAGAGATGTCACCCACCAGTGACATCATTGGAAGTGCCGTCAAGGTCGGAAGTGACATCATCGATTTAGACATCCAAACTAAGCTACAATCTGCCAAAGATTCCATGACACAGTGTGCTTGAGCGAGTACATATGACAAACCCATATGGGAGAGGTTCAAAACTGACCCTGACCTGTGCATCAGGTCCCATCCCACAAGTCTGAATCTCATCTTGGTCATGAACTCAGTCGACGGTCTTAGGCAAGTTGCTCCTTCTCGGCCTCAGTTCCCCAGCTGCAAAACGGTGATAGTACTACTAAATTTACAAGGCTGTTGTGTAAGGAGTACCTCGGTACAATAGGTGTGGAGTATTGCAATCACTGTAGAGGATAGAGGCACCCACTGTAACGCGCTCCTTCTCCACCTCCCACAACGGATGTGACATCTCTCCGGTATTACTTATTTGATTCATTCTTTCAACCAAATACAGCTTGCCTGCTGGGAGAGATTGTCTGACCTCTCTCGACTCCATTTGCAACATCATCCGTGGAAAGATTTGCCTGTGGCACTGGGTTAAAAACAATAGTGGTTCTGAAAATTTGATGAAAGCTGGAGGGTAAGTATTACTTCAACATTGCTGGCTATCACACAAACAAAGCTGAAGTCCCACAACATCAAATAATCATTTCGGAATGATTCAGAATTACCATTTTTTTTTCCCTCTCGCAGGTTTGTTTAAGTGAGTTTATTTCAGTCGGTTTCGAACATTTGGGAACGGAGTTGTCAAACCTCTGATCACTCCATCTATGTTGGTGGTTCATTTCATTGGTTAAGGCAGCCAATTCTATACCCACTTACCTGAGAGTAAATCCCATGAAATTTGATTGGGCTTACTTCTGAGTAGATCTGACTAACTTTGTGTTGTGTTGCCAAATTAATTTTCCAGTTAATTGTACCTGCACAGTGCATATAAATTTTCACACTTTTCTAATTCACGCTTGGAGTCTACTTAGTCGGTTTCACTCCTTCCACCCCACTGAAAAATCTTTGGCTATCTTCAACTAAGGACACAATCCTCCTGGCTTGCCTGTTCCAGCACAGGATAGGGGCCAAAAGCAGCTCAGCCAGAGGCAAGGGGAAACTTTTACCCTTACTTCTAGGAAAGGCACCCTTTCCCCTATGCGTCTCCTCCTCCTATGGGTCTCCTTACGGCATGTTTGCGATCCTCCTGGGCTGGTGCAAGGGACTTGTGTCGGCCCATGGGCGCTTTAGAATTGAGCCCTAACTTTCTTCTATCTCCTCCACTGCTTTTTGGTGCTCTTGTTTTAGGCTCTTTTGAATCTATTAAACAACAAGGGTTTTGCCATCATTTTCAGGATCTTGTTTTTTGTTCCTGTACGGTTTCTGCCCCCTGATGCGAAAGTAATTATGGTGATATCAACATGTCACTGCAATTGCTTCCAGAATCTCATTGGGAATTGAAGCCTCTCCCGGCATGATTCCACGCCACTCCATGCCACCCTCCCTTCCTCTCCTCCAAGGAAAGATGCAACCCAGAACAGCATGGAATTGCACTGGGTGTCTCCTCTACATTTCTTCCATCTATGAGGTGCAGCCCTATACTGCTCTGGGCCAGGGTATCTTGGAGTACTTCCTACTCTACTTCCTACTTGCCTACTTCCGTACAATCTGGCTCGTCCTCTTAGGTCATCAGAGAAGGCCTTTTTACAAGTGCCACCACCTAAGGAGTTACATGGGGCGGCGGCAAGAAATAGGGCCTTCTCAGTAGTGGCACCAACATTATGGAACGCCCTTCCCCTTGACTTGAGAATGGCTCCCTCTCTTGAGACTTTTCTGCAAGGCCTGAAGACCTTTTTGTTTAAACAAGCCTTCTGAGTTCATGGCCTTTTTAACATCTTTTCTATATCTTTTAGTATTTTTACAGGCCTGATTCCTCTATGATTTGCTGCATTTTGCTCTTTTTATCTGACTTTTTATCTGACTACTGTTTTTATGGTATCTGTTAATGTGTTTTAATACATTTTTATTTGCTGGTAAATTATGTTTTTAATCTGTTTTTAACATGTTGTAAGCCGCCCTGGGTCCCTTTCGGGGAGAAGGGCGAGATATAAATAAAGTTTATTATTATTATTATCTCCAGCATCTCCTCTGTGTCCAGACGACCCTGGATTCAACACCCTGATGTCTCCAGGTAGGCTGGGGATGACTGAACACCCTGGTGTATGATTGTGACAATACTGAGCTAGATCAGTATTTCTCACTGTTTGTCCTCCGCCATACCACTTCACATGGTCCACTATGTGTCCACCATGTGGTCCACCATGTGGTCTACATCACTGCCAGTTACTTCTGGGTTGGGGGGCCAGATGCAACATGACAAACACCAGTACAAGGCTCAGGGTGGACAGGAGGAATTTTTTGAGCATGGAAAAGCATGCTTTGGAGCCCAACCAAGCCTTCTTCCACTGTTTGTTGCATCACGTTTCTGGTTTCACTGCCAGGTGGCAGATATCCAGGGGCCCCACGAGTACCACCAGACACCAGCTCATGTACCACTGGTGATACCCATACCACTGGTTGAGAAACACTGAGCTAGATGGTCCAATAATTTGCAATAAGGTTACCCTGCACATGCCTGATCTCGTCTGATCTCAGAAGCTAAGCAGGGTCAGGCCTGGTTAGTACTTGGATGGGAGACCGCCTGGGAATACCGGGTGCTGTAGGCTTATACCATGATCTCGGAAGCTAAGCAGGGTCAGGCCTGGTTAGTACTTGGATGGGAGACCGCCTGGGAATACCGGGTGCTGTCGGCTTATACCATAGTCTTTCGAGACTGAAGGTTGCCAACCAACCATTTGTAAGATCATTATGTAAACAACAGCAGTCTGGGTGTGGAACAGGCCTGAGCTTCCGCAGCTGTCTTTTCTCCTTCCACCACAGGATATTTAAAGATAAATGGATGTTCCCTGTTCAGCTCTGGCCCTGGCATCACATTCAGCCAACAGCTACCACAACACTAAATGCAGGGCCAGTTGATGGCAGCAAATCAGCACAGGATTGTGGGAGGCTGTTGTGCCCAGACAGACCATTTGGGTTTGTTGGGGTGGGAAGGGAAGGGAGTTGCCGTTGAATCTTCCAACATCTTGATGTCCTGGAAAACAAATCTCAGCTAAAAGCAGTTCTGCCTCCTGAAACAAGGGACCTCATTAGAGGTGTGATTACTGTAAAACACAGAGCAGGGTGAACTCCAGGTGATATGCTGAAAGGTGGGTGGGTGGGGGAATTTTGGCAGCAGAACAGCACCCTGGAAGAAATGAGATTTTGGGGTGGGTGGGGGGTGTTTTTCCACGCTTTCTTGCTCATCCATACATAGCGTATGTAGGAAGGGAACCTTTGATAGATGAGACAGCCAATTTGAGATTGCAAAGAATAGCAGGTGATGGCGCGGAATAACAATGAAGCACGCAGGCTTTCATTATGCGCCCATTTGCAATCGTAGGATGGCATCTTAAGATGCCTAGGTAGAGTTCCTCAAAATGGCACTCCCTCCTCCCTCACTCGGAACCCCTTTGCTTTAATCTCTAGGTACGGTTTCCGGATAGATTGACAGCTGCCAGTCTCTCGGTTTGCCTAATACCGCAGTTGTCATGTTAATTCTGCGTAAACCGCAGCCCAACATTATTCTATTACCATTTTCTCTCCCCTTCCAAGCTGCCTTTTGCACATGGGGTGGTAAACAACACAATCGGATGAGATGTCTCCGCACACTGTGTTAGACACGCGGGTTAAGATTAGAATAACAATAGCCCCTTTGGCAGCTTTTTGTCGGGGGAGGGAGGGGTTTTTGGAAAAAAATAATAATCAAAAGTATACTTAGCAGCAAATGGGAAAAGTAAAGGGAGGAGAATATCCAGCTAGGTTGTTTCAAAATATGTTTGCAATCTAAAAGGTGTAGTTGGCATCCTTCAGTCATGGAAGACCACAGTATCGCGCTCTGAATGGTGGTTCTGGAACAGTGTCCTCTCCAGTGCGCGAAGCCTGGGTAAAGTAGGTATGGAGGATAGGCTGTTACCCATGCAGCAAATCCCCCCTCTCCACGTCGCTGAAATGGTCCAATGGAAAGGCAGAGGCCAATACGGTTGGTTCCAGCGGCGTCACAGGAGTTGCCAGAACATGACTGTGTTCAGCCGTGAACTGCCTCAGGGACTCCGGCTCCGGATTTTGCCTCGAGGTTGACTCCTGAAGCCTTTTCCATAACTGGATGTAGCCACAAGGCAGTGGAGGTTTGGGATCAGAGTTTTCCTTCTCTCAGATGAGCTGCCTTCCCAGGTTAACAAGTCCCATCTACCCGGTGGCTGTTTAGTCGCCTCTTATGACAAGTACAGCCAAACCGAGGGCCTATTCTTATCCCCAGCCCCCAGGGGATAAAAGGTGTAGTGAGGAAACGGAATAACCATGTTTTTTTGACCCTTCAGCAGAAGCGCCACTAGGTCATTGAGCCCTGTGTAAGAGCTCATTCTGACATCTTGTGACATTTACAATACTGGCTGCCTGAGTCCACCATTTCCCTTGATCTTTCAGCTTGACATAGATTTCAGGAAGGTTAAGGGCACAACCCTAAGCAGGTCTGCTCTCAGCAGAGAGGGGATAGGATAGTGCTTTTCAAATACCTGAAGGTCTGTCATATGGAAGAAGGAACAAATTTGTTCTTCAGCTACCTCTAAGAACTAGATCTAATGGATACAAACTGCAAGGGATTCTGGTTGGACGTCAGGAACTACCCTGATGGTCAGGGCAGTTCGGCAGAGGAACAGATTGCCGAGGGAGGTGGTGGCTTCTCCCTCACTGGAGATCTTCAAGCAGGGGCTCGACAAGTACCTGCTGGAGACGCTTTGATTTCCTGCTACAGGCAGGGGGTTGGACTAGATGATCTTGTGGGTCCCTCCCAACTCTATGATTCTATGAAATTGGGCTGGAGAGGGATGCATTCGGGTAGAAATT
Organism: Tiliqua scincoides; assembly: GCF_035046505.1. Taxonomy (NCBI): domain Eukaryota; kingdom Metazoa; phylum Chordata; class Lepidosauria; order Squamata; family Scincidae; genus Tiliqua; species Tiliqua scincoides. The sequence continues at coordinate 10,919,859 of NC_089831.1, read as the reverse complement.
CAACAGGTGAAGCTCCCCATCCCTTGCTGCAGGAAACGGTACATGATATGGACCGTTTGAGCAGGCAGCCAATTGTAAGACAGCTTAGCCTGTGTCTTTGATTCATTATTTACCAGGTCTTTGTATTACTTAACCACACATTGATTTTCTTGTGTGCTCACTGTCCCCTTTTGTTTGTTGTGGCTTGCAGTTGTCGAGGGGAGGAGCATGGCAGAAAGGGAAAGAAAAGCTTAGGGGTGGATGAACCATGTCGGTTCAAGCCTCATAATAATCCAGCCCTTAAATTTGGTCTTCAGAACTTCTTCACTGTGCCTTAGTTCACTGGGCAGGAGGGCTGGTCTAGAGGGTAGAGCCTCCGTTAGCCCAAAGATAACATCAGAAGGTCACCAGTTCGAGGACACCGGCAGCTCCCTGAACGGCTGAGAATGGCGAGAACTTGAAGCAACTGACAAGCCCAGCTGAGTGATTCCACCTGCTCTTGGTGTGAGCAAGAAGCGTCTTGGCTGCCCTCCATGTGAGAGATGGAGCTGCTTGTCAACCTGCGTGGGAGAACTGGAGGCACGAAGTGAGACCAAACCAGGAAGATCCAACTGAAATGTTGTTGGTTCTTGAAAGAGAGAACCTCTATGTTTGTAAAAAAAAAAAAAAACCCTTGAGGGATTTAGAAATGCCTGCTTATGTAAACTGCCTTGAATAAAATCAGATGAGTAATCTGATGACCAGAAAGGTGGTATATAAATACCGAGTTATTATTATTAGTTAAAGGCCGGTATCGCAGTGCCGGTTGATAGGATCAACCCACACCTGCATGCCATGGCTTGCTCCAAGTGTAGAAAAGTTCAATGGGGATAATTACAAACCTTTTTCAGAGTCTAGAACTCCTAGGAGTCCAAAACAATGGTATCAGGTCTCTGAAACCACCAGCAGGATCTCTGAATGTTTCTGGCTTTCTAGGCCAGTTTTGTTGATCGAGTTGGAAGTGGCGATGCTTCTGACCAAATCATCTCTCTGTGCCCACTTTAAGAAGCAGTGGTGTCACTAGGAGGGTTCAGGGGTGTGGGCCGCACTGTGTGCTTTGCACGGGGTGGGGGGGTGACACCACTATGGATCAAAATTTTTAAAATCTTGTTATTTTTGAATAATACCATCATGTTAGAAATCATTAGATGTGCAATTCCAGGCTCTGTTTTTCTGTCACACTTGCATTCAGACAGTTGTGTTGGTGTCGTGTTCTATATGCTTGCATGTTAGCCAGAGCTTCACCAGCTTTATGCTGCCTTTTAGGTGACAGTAGTTATATACCACTTTCCCGTTCACAGGTTTTCAAAGTGGTTTAATAATTATAATAAAAAAAAGCATTAAAATAATTTAAATCTTGTTGTTGTTGAAATGCAGGGTACAGTTCCATTGTACCATTGTTCCACTGTTGTTGAAATCCATGGGGGTTCCATTTCGGAAACACAGTGCATTCACAGTTTGAGGAACACTGCCTTACTAAGTTTGAAAACCCCTGTTTCATTAGGATACCTCTCTCTCAAACACTGAACGGTGACATTTTGTCGGTTAAGGATGGCAAGGCCAACCAAAGTTCTCCTGGGGCACCTGAATGCTCCCACCATGGGAAGTGCCAAGTGCTATCCCTTTACCAGGCAGCATGCCAAGTGCCAACTTTCCTCCTACCCAAAAGCAGAGGAGGTAGAGCAGAAGAGGAAGTGTGGAGGAGTGCTGAGCTAGAATAGCTTCCAGGAGGTGCTGCGGCCCATCACGCTCCTCTCCCCCTCTCACCTTCCCTCTTCTACTCCTTTCCCCTTCTTCTTTTAGAATCCAGAGAGTGGAAGGAGTGGTGAAGTCTGGTGGCAGGTGACCCCCACCAGTCAGCCACCTTAAGTGGCTGTCTCATTCAGCTTCAAGGACTGGTTAGCACTCAGCACACCTCAAACCAGCCACACAATCACCTGCAAACCCCTCAACCCAAGCCTCAACACACCTGCAAATTCCAACCCAGCCATCAAACCTCTTTCCCAAGGAAGGAGGACCATTAAATATCGGTACTGAATATGAAGATGATTTTTTAAATATGACAGTATCGTATGCTGTGCACCAACTGTCTTAATTTCCTGCAGTAAGCAATCTCTGGGATTCGTCCCTATTTTCGGGTATCTGTCCCTAATCCGTCAGTGCCCTTGTTTTTGAGCCTTGTCAATATTTTGTCAGGGCGAGTTCTAGAGCTCTCATCCTTTGGGGTTCTGGTCTCATCCCTTCCCCAGATCTCAAGGATGTATCTTGTCTTGAATGGACGTGAAGGAACATTAGGGTCTCAGGTAGAGCACAGCCTGTCATTTAACATTCTCGTGAGGGTCATTTAGAACAATTAAAAACAGAATGAAGGGCCATGATGTTTTCTCCAGCATATCTTTGAACGGAAGAATAAATACCTTTCAAAAAAAGAAAGAATGTAGGACAAGTTATTATAGAGTAAATGAATATAGCAGATGGAGACAAGCTTGCAACAGTGTGTAATGAGGGCAGTGGAGCCACAGGCTGTGATTCTTGGTATGACGATAGGAATGTAAAGCATATCCCTGTTTCCATCTGTGAAATGTTGGAGAGTTCCCAAAACACCATTTTTGGTTTCCACTTCTAATCTTAGTTCAAGCCCCCCTCCCCTCCCCACACACACACCTGTTCTTAAATGGGGGTAGCGCAATGCATCTTACCATGATTAAGTTCAGTGGAGATTGACACACTGGAATGAAAGCTGGTGTGCACATTCAGGATACAATTCTACGTGTGAAGTTGAAACAACAACTCTGAGTCTCTCTCTAACAGGAAGACCAGGAAAGGCATTAGTAGTATAAAGGTCAGTCATGGGCAGTCAGGGGAGGCAGAGACTCACCAGACCCAACAAGTAAAAGAAAAAAAGAAAAAAAGAAAGCACAAGGATACAACAAGTAAAAAAAAAGTACTATGCTTTTCCAAGCTGTTCCTTTCTTCTCAATCACAGTCAGGCTGTAATCCTAACCACACTTTCCTGAGAGTAAGCCCCATTGAACAAAAAAGGACTTACTTCTGAGTAGACCTGGTTAGGAGTGAGGCCCTCAGTGAGTTAAGTAGAGCATACATACCCATTACAATACACAAGCGACCAACAGCTGATTTGTTGCCTTCATGGCTGACTTTCAAACCGGCCTGTGTCAGCCATCTCTGGGGAAGCAAGAAGAAGATTTGCCTCTTGCAGGTTAAACTGTAATCATGGATAGCTTCCAATAATTAGAAAAAATGCAGGACATCTGCCTCAGCAAGCTCTGGGGAGGCAGCAGGAAGAGTTACCTCCATTCTGTTTTTGTTTTTGTTTTTAAAAAAGCAGGAGGTCTGGCCAATGGACCAGCTCTCTGAAGCGCCTGGGGAGTTAGTTATCCAGTTGACCCAGGAGGCACATGGGCCTGCACCTCACCACATGTCACTGGGAGCGGTTTCTGGAACAGAGCCCTTACGTATGTTGGAGAGTGCCTAAGCTTCATGTTTCAAACTTTCCGATCAATTTTTTGGTGACATCTCTACAAACAAAACAACAACAAAAATCCATTTCTCAAGCAAAATGCGAGACATGCAAAAGCCTCAACATTATCAAAGTGAAAGAAGCAAGCAAGCCATTGCCAGGTATGATTTGACCTTATTACATATAAACAGTTCATCTATAACGCATTTAACTCCAGCCCTCTTGTTGTTGTAATGAATTAAACGTTCCCGAGTGTCTGGCCATTGCAATGCGCTTGGGAAAATCATTCCAATGGAAACTACATCAATAAAAGCTTTATCAATCTTTTTATGCAGTCAAGAAATGCTTAAGCTGTTATTTTCTTCCAGGTTTCCCCCCTCCCCCCGCCCCAGAAAACCTAGAGGGGGTATAAACAGGCCACAAAATAGTAATTGTGTTCAGTGCTGGCCACACATCCTGGCACGTTAATGATTCTCTTTTTTTTTTAATTAAAAAAAGAGAAAGATATAAAATAAGAGGACGGTTTACTCCTTAGGCTTTGAACGCACTGCCCTTACATCTCTTAATTGTACCACCAGAGAAAATTCTAATTTAATGACTCTTCATGACAGATGAGATTTCATTTCATTACCAGCTTATTGAGAGGCTTGTTTAAAAAAAAAAAAAAGTTGACCAAGACCTGCTGACTGAGTAGCAGTTTTATGAATCTCTCTTTCTGATCAATTTGAATCTCTCTTTCCGATCAATTTGAATATTTGAAGAGAATATGAATCTCTCTTTCCAATCCAGGGCAAGCGACTGGAGTGGCAGCAATCAGGAATGCATGAGGACTGCATGACTGCATGGGTGTTCAGCTTGAAATGCATGGGTGTTCAGCTTGAAATGGGATCCAGCTTTGGTCCATGTTTCAAGTGAGGTCTTGCAAAAGCTTGAGCGTTTCTGAGCTTTCACAAGGCTCACATCCAAAACACACATTTTTATTTTCTCATAAGGAGGAGTGTCTTGCCACAGCTTCTCCCCACTGGGCCTTGTGCCCGCTTAAGGCTGATTAGTTTCCCTTGGTAAACTCACCAGTGTGGCAAGCAAAAGTCAGAGTCCAGTTCCAGTCCACAGATTCCAAGTAAGCCAGTCCAATCAATGAGAGTTGCCAAATCAGAGTCCAGAGCCAATAAGCCCAAGGTCAAATTCCAAAGTCAGTCAGTCAAATCAGTCAGAGTATCCAAGTCAAAGTCCAAAGTCAATAAGTCAAGTCACAGTGGGAAGCCAGATTCTAAAGTCACTAAGCCAAGTCAGTCAGTCTCCTCTCCTACCTCCAACCTGCACTCCTTCTACAACCCACAAACCCTTCCTGCCTCAGGTGCTCCTTATATCCCTGAGGGCCCTATTGCCTTCAAGTGGCTGCAGCTGTGCAGCACACTCTGCTGGATGCCCAGGCCTTACCTCTAAAGGGGCCACTGCTGACACCACATCTACCTCCTCGCCAGATCTTCCGCGATTCCAATACAAGGAGTGAAATCCATTTTTTGTGTGTGTTTTTTAAAGTAGGGTTTTAAAATACTGCTTGTACAGCCAATGACATGCCTGCAAAACTCCTGTTGCCACATCTCCCCCAAACCACTTCTCTTCCTGACTTTCCAGATCAAGGGGAAGAGATAGATTAGCACAGGGGTGTCAAAGCTCCTTTCATAGAGCCAGCCAAACAGCATTCATGGCACCTGCTGAGGACCAGAAGTGACATCATTAATTAGGAATCACTAAACCTCATTTAACAGATGCACTTTGTTCTTGCACAGAAACTCGTGAGCTGCAAGCAACAGGAGAGAACGCGCGCAAATCTTGATCAGATTTTGAACTATGAGACAGCCCACTTATCACACTGGAAGGGCCCAGTAATCACACTGGGTCACCCTTTCAGCTCACTGCTTCTGCTGCAGCATTACTAAGACCACTGAGAGGTGGTCTGTGAAGTGTTGCCTTAGCAGAAGTGGCAATGCTGAAAGCGTGACCCGCGTGATAATTGAGCTCTCCCAGCACCTCGGCAGAATCTCCCTTTCTCGCCCCTCTTGATCTGCCCCTTACACTGTCACAGCCCTTGCCTTCAGGGACATGCCTCTTCCTCCCAGAGCCTCTGCAGAAGTGGGCCACTGCTGAAGTGGGCCAGAAGTGAAAGGGTGGCTCTGGGAGAGCCCAATTATAATGTGGGGACAAGCAAAGGGCTTCCAGGGGCCACACCCCAGCCCTTGGGCCCTACGTTTGACACCCCTGGATTAGCAGGACACACAAAATTTTGAATGAAAGGGAGTGGAATAGGGGTGGTTCTTCAGAACATGTCTCAGACCCTCCAAAGCCTGAGATTTTGGGACCTAGCTGGGAGTCAGAGACAGCTCTCCAAAATTTGGGATGTTGGGCCAAAAACCTTGCCCAGTAATTGATCAGATCAAGCTTGCCCCACTATCCATCCCTATTTGAGCAACTATTGTAGCACCCCAATGGTTCTATAAGATCAAATCAAGAAGATCAAATCACCATCAGTACAACATCACTACTGGAAAATCCTTTGAAGATTCCCATCCCATTTTCTACTTGGAGCCCTGTGATATTAGTGGCAATGCCATTTGGATGTGAACAATTATGTTTATTTTGGGATTAAAAAGGGATCTCAAGCCATTTCCTGAGCCCGCAGAAGTGTCAATATTTTTCTGGATGAATACATTCTAAATGGCCTGCGTTATTCATTACATCCCTTTTACGGGTGCACTGTTTTAAGAAGGCTTTGATTACACCTGACAACTGAAAGTAGCTCAGAGCCTGGTAACTTGATTCAACCAAATTAAATATGGATTATATGCTACACAATTAAAGTGGACCAGCAGCATCACACTCTTAAGCAACTCAGCCTAGGAAATTAAAAGGGCGGTTTCTCAAACGTGATGGAGGCAGAGCATGATCCTAGTCATGTCTACTCACAAGAATAATGCCGTTGTACAAATCTATGGTAAGGCCACACCTGGAGTATTGTGTCCAGTTCTGGTCGCCGCATCTCAAAAAAGACATAGTGGAAATGGAAAAGGTGCAAAAGAGAGCGACTAAGATGATTAAGGGGCTGGGGCACCTTCCTTATGAGGAAAGGCTACGGCGTTTGGGCCTCTTCAGCCTAGAAAAGAGACGCCTGAGGGGGGACATGATTGAGACATACAAAATTATGCAGGGGGTGGACAGAGTGGATAGGGAGATGCTCTTTACACTCTCACATAACACCAGAACCAGGGGACATCCACTAAAATTGAGTGTTGGGAGAGTTAGAACAGACAAAAGAAAATATTTCTTTACTCAGCATGTGGTCGGTCTGTGGAACTCCTTGCCACAGGATGCAGTGACAGCATTAGGCCTGGATGCCTTTAAAAGGGGATTGGACAAGTTTCTGGAGGAAAAATCCATTACGGGGTACAAGCCATGATGTGTATGTGCAACCTCCTGATTTTAGAAATGGGCTATGTCAGAATGCCAATGCAAGGGAGGGCACCAGGATGAGGTCTCTTGTTATCTGGTGTGCTCCCTGGGGCATTTGGTGGGCTGCTGTGAGATACAGGAAGCTGGACTAGATGGGCCTATGGCATGATCCAGTGGGACTGTTCTTATGTTCTTATGTTATAGTCCCATCGAATGCAATGGGGCTTACAACCAGCAAAGTGCATACAGGACTGCAACCACAGCTGCCTAGCAGTGAGTCCATTGGAAGCCACCTTCAACTGATTCAGGCCACTGGTCCACTGAGTTCAGTATTGTCAAACCTGGCAGAAACTTTTCAGAGTATTAGGCAGAAATTTTTCTCAGCACTCCCTGGGGACACTGGGAGTTAAAACTGGGAATTGCAAAAGTGTGGTGTGCAAAAACAGGTGCAAAAATTATCAGCTTCACCAAGAATCCTTATACAGGTGAACCTACAGTATATGTGGAGCCAGCATCCATGGATTTGACTTACCACGAATGCCAGCAGATATTGGGGTCCAAGTTTTAAAGGCATTTAAACCAAAAAGCACACAAAACAGGGGCTCCTACCATTGTGTGGGAAATCCACACCATTTCCAAGGCTCCAGTGCTATTTTTAGGACTGAAAGGCCCAGTTCCGGGTCACACCAAGGTTCCTAGCTCCTCAGGAGCCAATTTTATTGGGCCCCCATTCATGTCAATATTTTATTTTTAATATATTAGACTTGATGCTCTCATGGTGCGTGACTGTATTTGGGGAAATGTTACATACCTGTACTTTGAACAAGCTACTAGGTATATTCTTTTAACAATGATAGTCAATGGGACTTACTCCTGGATAAGTGTGGGTAGGATTGCAGCCTAGGATTGTTAAAAATGTTCTTCTTGATGATGTCACTTCTGGTCATGACATCACTTCTAGTGGGTTCTGACAGATTCTCATTCTATAACGTGGGTCCCAGTGCTAAATGTGTGAGAACCACTGGGATAAGGCATTTGAAAGGCTTAAAAAATAGGGGTGCTGACTGTTTAGGGATAGATACCAGAAAACAGGAACAAGCCCACATACTGCTTACTGCAGTAAATTGAGTCAGTTGGAGCATAGCATCTGATACAGCCTCCGTCGTGACCCACCTGTTCTGTGGCAGAGGGCACTGAGACCCACCTCCTTCTCTGGCTCTGGGCCTTCGCAGCCCTCTGGAGAAACTGGAAGTCATTTACAGACCCAGAAATATACCAGAAGCAGGCCCGTAGCCAGGATTCTAGAGGTGGGGGGACAACGACTATTTTTTCAAGGGGGGCAATGATGTCAGGTATCTATACTGGTGGGCAAAATGAAAGGATAAGTATGGAGAAACATCAAATACCTGAAACTCCCCCAAATTTCATGAAGAGAAAATAATTTGGTTGTGTTTTTTTTTTTGAAAGATGCATTCATTATCTGTAAAGTCATGTAACAATAATTTGCATAGAATAAATGCATCTCTGCATGCCATGTAAAATGTATTGCCTACATAGAAATAACATGCAACATATCCTTTCATTTACACACCAGTGCAATACACAGGCTTGCAACCCTGCAAAAGTAAAACATATCACTGTGATGCTGGTAGTATTTACTTGTAATGAAAGTGCCTATTTAACACCTATTTAACATCTATCTAGCGCCTATCTAGCACCTATCTAACACCTATATATTGCTTATCTGGTGCCTATGCAACATCTAACACCTATATAATGCCTGTCTTGCACCTATATAGCACCTATCTAGCACCTAACTAACACCTATGTAGTGCCTATCTAACACCTATATGCCTATCTAGTGCCTATTTAACATCTATTTAACACCTATCTAGCGCCTATCTAGCACCTATCTAATGCCTATCTAGTGCCTATATAACACCTATCTAGCACCTAACACCTATATAATGCCTATCTAGTACCTATCTAGCACCAATCTCACCGATATAGCACCTATCTAACACCTATATAATGCCTATATAGCACCTATATAGCACCTAACACCTATATAATGCCTATCTATCTCCTATCTAGCACCTATATAATACCTATTTAACAACTAACATCTACATAGTGCCTGACACCTATACAGCGCCTATCTAGAACCTGTCTTGAACCTATATAGCACCTATCACCTATCTAACGCCTATCTAGCACCTATATAGCACCTATATAACACCTATTTAACAACTATCTAGCATCTACATAGTGCCTGATACCTAGGCAGCACCTATAAAGCGCCTATCTAGCACCTATATAGTGCCTAGCATCTATCTAATACCTATATAGTGCCTATCTAATGTCTATCTAGTGCCTAAATAACATCTATCTAGCACCTATATAGCGCCTGTCGCACCTATGCAGCGCCTATCTAACACCTACATAACAACTATTTAACACCTATATAGCACCTATTTAGCACCTATCTAGCACCTACATGATACCTATACAGCACATATATAATGCCTATTTAACACCTATCTAGCCCCTATCTAGCGCCTAACACCTACATAACAACTATTTAACACCTACATAGCACCTATTTAACACCTATTTAGCGCCTATCTAGCACCTATCCGACACCTATACAGCGCCTATATAGCCTATTTAACACCTATCTAGCACCTATATAGCGCCTAGCACCTATATAGCACCTATCTAACACCTATCTAGTGCCTAACCCCTATATAGCACCTATCTAGCACCTAATGCCTATCTAGTGCCTATATATCACCTATCTAGCACTTATATAGTGTCTGTCTAGCACCTATGTAGCGCCTATCTAACACCTACATAACAACTATTTAACTTCTAAACAGCACCTATATAGCACCTATCTATATGGCGTCTATTTAATACCTATATAGCACCTATCTAGCACCTATATAGTGCCTATATAATGCCTTAGAACCAGGGGTGGATCCAGTATCTGTATTTGAGAGGGGGCCATGAGCACTTCCTTCAGAGCCCAGGTCAACCAGGCTGGTAGACCTAGGCTCTCGACTTGCAGCCCAGGTCTACTAGCTGGGTAGACCTGGACTCCCGCTTGAGCTTATTGCCTTTGTGACCATGTGCTGGGTGGGTAGACCTGGGCTCCTGATTGAGCTTAAAGCCTCTGTGGCTGTTTGCTGGGTGGGGAGACCTGGGCTCCCATTCCAGCCAATCTCCTTGACACTGGCCCAGTGGGTGTTCCCCTGAGACCTGATTTTGCTCTCCATCCTGGCGGGCGCCCTTCCCTGCTGGCAGGACAGTTGGGGGGTATACACCCATGGCCTCCCCTGGATCCACCCCTGCTTAGAACCTTTCCCACACTTAAGTTCTTGGTTCTCTTTAGCTCAAATGCTTTCCATGTTTTCTCCCACCAGAAAAAGGGTCTCTCCAGCCCCCAAGCAGCAGCCATTAATTTTAAAAGTATATCTGAAAGGCAAGAACCTGCCCCCACGATTTCTCCAAACAGAAAAATTTCTCCCTGCCCCCCCCACAGCAGTACCATTATAGTAATTAGCATGTTCCACAGTAGAAGAAATAGCACCCTCCCTTCCCCCAGCCAGTACAAGTAGAAATCTCTCCCAACCTTCTTGTAGCTGCTCTTGACCAGCCTCGCTCTCCATGTGCTCTGGATGGGGGCAGGGTGACCAGAGGTCATAACTTCCAAGGAGCCCCCCCAGGACCCTGTTCTACTCAATCTATACACATGCACTCTCTATCTCCTCCCCAATCCCTGCCAGAAGCACCTTCCTGTGCACAAAAAATGTTGCAAAAAGGGCTTCAAATCACCCCCAACTGACGCCAGATTAGATAAAGAGGACAGGTTTGGAAAAAATGCTGGGTGGGGGGGGGCAAAGCTCCCCCTAGCCCCCCTAGCTATGACCCTGACCAGAAGTGACTTTCTGGCTGCTTCTGGAGGATTGTGGAGGCCTTCATAGGCCTGGTGGGGCTTCCAATTGCATCCGGAGGGTTCCAGTTGGAATCCAGCTGTATGCAAAGGTGGGTGGGAGTGACCATCAGACACCAGGTCTCGACCCACAGTTTGAGAAACCCTGTCATAGAAGAAAGCAATGCTAAGGAAGCCATTGAGCAAATAAAACCAAAGGCCTCACTTAGCTCAGTCAGTCAAAAAAAGTTTCAAAATGGTAGCCGTGGCCGAACAGCCGAGCATCAGATTACGGCTGTCATTTCTCATTATTCAAGCCTTAATGTGATGAAGAAAACAGAATGGTTCTCTCTCAACACGTCTTCCCGCAGGATGGCTCTGAAATTCCGCAGCAGCTCTCAGCCAGCCCGCCGAGACCCCCAGTCATGTATAATGTGCTCGAACGGAGCGGGATGCTAGACTAACCCTGATAAATCCAGATCCTGGGAGACTTCATCGATGGTAGCCGAGCGCCAGCTAATTCCCAGTCAAGCTTGGCATTCACAACGGCTGCCGAGGTAAAAATCACGTCTCATTACTGGTGTTGTCTAAAGACCGCAGGAGCAGAACAACAACAAAATGATGATGCTTTTTAATTACCGGATGGGCCGGTGACACCTTCAAGCTACTTCCAGATGTGTCAAAGCAGAAATCAGTAGCTTGGCCGAGGCAAACATTCCCGATTCCCTCAACTGCCCGAGCAGGCTGGCCTCGGTCGCTGCTAAGGCGATGCTTTCCCTGCACCGCTGAACAACCGGGATGCGTCCTCCTATCCCCATTGTTATGTGATTAGGTCATTAAGTGAACATTCAGTCCAGTCTATTGCCTTTGTGGTGTAAACAGACCCTCCCTGCTAGACACCAGCTGGCCACAAAGGCTAATGGAGATAGATTGCCTCTTCTTTGCAATAAGAGCCTCTCTGTTGTGTAAACAGACATGCTACTGCAGGCTAGGGGATATACAATTGCCTAATTAAGAGTATCTGTATTGTGCTTTGACCACTGTCATATATACGGTCCATCATTAAGCGAACGGTTGTTAAGTGGCGCACACCTGTATTCCACCAAACAAGGGTCCAATAACTGAGGAGTTAGCATTTGTTTTCGTAACGCAGGCACTAGGACCTTACCTGAAACTGCTCTTTGATTTCTGAAATGCCATTCTGGGCAGAATTAAGTCACAGAGAAGGGCAATGTTTGTTTCCTGGTGGGTTTGTTTCAAAGATTTATACCCTACCTTTCTTTAAACAAAAAACAAAATCAAGGCAGCTTCCCATGCTAAATAAGTTGCAATCTCAACACAATCACAAAGAAATAAAAGTGGCATTAAAAGGCCCCCACCAGAATCACACTTGGACCAACTAATCATGCTCTCACCCAGTGGTTTTCAACCTTTTTTGTGCCATGACACCCTTCAAAATAAATAAATACAGTTTGAAACTGGGGGACCCACAGCCAATCCTGCCCCTTCCCGAGACCCGATCTGCCCATCCCTGCCCCATCCACCCTCTTGTGTCCTCACAACAGCCCTATGAGGTAGCAACCTGAGCAAGGTCTTAGGAGCTGCAGGGCAAAACAGCGGGAAGAAGCGATGCAGGATTAGATCAAGAACTCCGTTTTGATAAGGCAGCAGCATGACAGGATTGGATCCAAGCCCTCTCTTGCACAGGCTTGGAAAGGTTGCTGCGATCCCCCCCCCCAAATGAAGCTTCGCAACCCCATTGGGGTCACAACCGGCAGGTTGAAGAACACTGCTCTAATCAACTAACAAGATACGGCTCTTCCCGTGGTTGGAGGCAACCATTGACACTTGTCGCTACAGGATACTGGTGCAGCTGTTGCCTTCCAACGACTTGTACAGCATTTTCTGAGTGTGCATATTGCAGCTGAGTCTGAGGGAGAGGACTATCCAAAGGTGAGATCATGGCAGCAGTGAAATTCAAACGAGGAGAGTTTTGATCTGCAGATAGCCACAATGCTCCACCAGCATCCTAGCCCACTGCTCTCCATTCCTCCACACTTCCTCTTCTATTTCATTTCATTTTCTATTTCTATTTCTATTTCATTGGGCAGGAGGTCTGGACTAGAGGGTTGAGCCTCCATTTGCCTGAAGATAACATCCACAAGGTCGCCGGTTCAAGGCCACCGGCACCGTACGATCTTGAAGCAGCTGACAAGCTGAAGCCGAGCTATTCCATCTGCTCCGAGCATGGGAGGATGGAGGCCAGAATGTGAAACCAGATCAGAAAGAAAGGCAGCTAGCGTGCCTGTATGGGCACGCTAGCAATGATTGCCAGGCTGCACCCCCCTATCAGCCGGCAGCAGGGCTTGGCTGCCAGCTGATTGGCTGGCTGGCCTTGGGGGGCGGGACAACTGAGCCTGATCTGGCGCACAGGCGCTAGACCCGGCTCAGTTCCGTTCCTGGAAGCAACCGGGCAGGTCGCTTTTCCAGGAGTGGAGAGAGGCTGCCCCACGACGGGGCTTGAGGTGCAGGGATCCGCGCTTGCAGGCTCCCGTCACCTCAGCAGTGGGTAGCCTCTCTTTAGCGAGCTGCGCGCTCTGCAGTTTCGCTCCGGGGCGCAGCGACTGAGCGGCCCCGTGAGCGATATCGAGGCGGGCATCCCGCTGCGCGCTCTGAAGGCAGAGTAGTTTGGCTGGCTTACCCTCTTTGGGCGACAGTGAAAGGCGGGCTTAATAACAATTGAGCTACGCCTGGAGTTGGGTGGACGCCCTATGAGACTGGGGGACATAGACGGCTAGGCCGTTTCCCCCATTTAGAACCCCGCACTTAGTTTGGGTATTGTTTCCTATTTTGCCTTGTTGCGCTTGTTGTAAGTTAATAAAGTGGCCCATTTAATCCCATACCTGTTGTCGGCTGTATTTATTGGGGAATGCATGGTAAACATCTGAATGTTGTGGTTCTTGAAAGATAGAACCTTCTTTCAATTGTAAAAATTCCTAAGGGGATTTAGAACAGCCTGCCCAAGTAAACCGCCTTGAATAAAGTCTGAGGAGAAATCTGACGACCAAGAAAGGCGGTATATAAATACCTGTATTATTATTATTATTATTTCCCTCTTCCTTTTTTTTTTTTTTAATGCAGGGAACCAGAAGAAAAGTGGCAGAGTTGGCAGCCGATGTCATGCCGTTTAATTGTGGCTGTGGTCACAATCCTATGTGGGTCCACTTTGTCTGCAGACTCAGAACCTGCAGAGTTCCCACCGTGGGTTCCGAACCCATGGCTGGAGGACTCACTGAGGACCTCCCAGATGCGAGTGGAAACTTGTTCCAGTCACATCCAGGGGGCTTTCTGAGGCCCATAGAAGCTACACATAGATTCTATGGACCTCAGAATGGCTCCGGCCACCAGTGGCATCACTAGGGTTTGTGTCACCTAGTGCAGGAGGCAGTGGGTGGGGCAAAACACTGGGTGGTGGGTATGGGGATGCACCATTGCTCCGTCCCACTGGTTTTTTGGCTATAACTTTTGATAGAATAGAGATATTTAAACGTGGTGTGTTTTATCGCATTCTGCATGAAATCACACATTGAATGATATATTACATGAAGGTACCATTCAAAATTACCAAAATTTTAAAATTTTGACCAGTAGTGGTGTCACCCCCCTGTGTGCATCACCCACACCCCAACGTCACTGCTGGACACAACCAGAGTAAGGTTCAGATCATGTCCCGAGACCCTATTGGACCATAACTTGTAGATTTAATTATTCCTGGGTTTTGGTATCCCCAGGGGTCCAGGAATGGATATCAAGTTCCAACCTATACATATTTTTAAAAGAGTAAGTGAAACTTACTTCTAAATAAACATATATGATTGCACTGTTAATATACTATTTCAATGTGCTAGGAGGGTTTGGGTCAGCCCTGAGCACTGGCCCCTTAAAAAAATACAAATCTAAAATTAGGAGATCGCCTATACTGAGAAGTCTTTGCCTGCTCTGCATTGATCCGCCCCTGCCCTTTGTAATCTTTGACTCTTTCCCTGGCCACAGAAAGTCTGGCTAGCTAGGGGCTCGGTTTGATGTCATGACTTCATCGGCAAGGCTTTTTGAAAAGAACAAACGGGCACACACAAAGAGAGATATTTGCCAAGCAAGGGGCTTTGAACTGATCTCTAGCCTACCGCGCTCATCTATTATAGAGGAAGGTATCTCAATCGTTAACTTTCGAGCTGTTTAAGCAGGCGAGGAACCTTAAATAGACGGTAATGGGGACCAGGTGAGCCAGGTGCTTGAAAGAGAATGAAAAGGTAGCTGCAGATCTTGAGTTAAAGTGAACATGGCATTATGAAAGCTATCCTTTCTGAGCTGGGTTCTGAGCTGTCTGTGACAGATCAGGAGAGAGATCTTGGAGTGGTGATGGACAAGTCAATGAAAGTGTCAACCCAATGTGCGGCGGCAGTAAAGGAGGCCAATTCTATGCTTGGGATCATTAGAAAAGGTATTGAGAACAAAACAGCTAATATTATAATGCCGTTGTACAAATCTATGATAAGGTCACACTTGGAGTATTGTGTCCAGTTCTGGTCACCGCATCTCAGAAAGGATATAGTGGAAATGGAAAAGGTGCAAAAGAGGGCAACTAAGATTATTGCTGGGCTGGGGCACCTTCCTTATGAGGAAAGGCTATGGCGTTCGGGCCTCTTCTGCCTAGAAGAGAGACGCCTGAGGGGGGACATGATTGTGCCATACAAAATTATGCATGAGAAGGACAAAGTGAATAGAGAGATGCTCTTTACACTCTCACATAACACCAGAACTAGGGGACATCCACTGAAATTGAGTGTTGGGAGGGTTAGGACAGACAAAAGAAAATATTTCTTTACTTGGCGTGTGGTCGGTCTGTGGAACTCCTTGCCACAGGATGCGGTGACAGCATTTGGCCTGGATGTCTTTAAAAGGGGATTGACAAGTTTCTGGAGGAAAAATCCATTATGGGTTACAAGCCATGATGTGTATGTGCAACCTCCTGATTTTAGAAATGGGCTATGTCAGAAGGCCAGATGCAAGGGAGGGCACCAGGATTCAGGTCTTTTGTTATCTGGTGTGCTCCCTGGGGCATTTGGTGGGCTGCTGTGAGATACAGGAAGCTGGACTAGATGGGCCTGTGGCCTGATCCAGTGGGGCTGTTCTTACCCTCTTATGTTCTTACCCTTGGTCAAATTCTGGAGATCCGTAAAAATTAACTGTGCCATTCCCAGGCGTTTGTTTCTTACAGCTTATCAATTCGAGTGGAGCTTTTGGAAATATCTCCAATGGTTCCCTTTCCTATCCTACATCTCAGTCTGGAATCTGTCTAGGCAGAAGTGAATCCAACTCAGTTTAACTGGGCGTGTTTCCTAATAAGAAGCATGGGCAGTCTGCAGGCTTTGGACAACAATGTGCTCCATCCTCGCCCTCCTCACCTCACCTTCAAGGCACACCTAACACATCTGTGCACCACTGTTCTATTATTATTATTATTATTAACAACAGTATTTATATACTGCTTTTCAATAAAAAGTTCCCAAAACAGTTTATAGAAAAAATCAAATAACTAATAGTTCCCTGTTCCAAAAGGGCTCGCAATCTAAAAAGATGCAACACCAGCAGACAGCCACTAGAAAAGTCACTGCTGGGGTGAGGTGAGCCAGTTACTCTCCCCCTGCTAAATAAAAGAGGAGCACCCACTTGAAAAAGTGCCTCTTAACCAGTTAGCAGGGAGTTACATCACATGCTATTACATGCCGTCAACCTGGAGCACAGCTGGCACCAGGTTGTTGAAAGTCCTGGAGAAAGCTCTGCACATGGTATGAGGCCCACACTCCAACAGGTGACTGGCAGTGGGTGGAAAGCATTAATATTGAAGCAGTGGCAATGGCTAGTGGGGTGGGTGCAGTCTGCCCCGGGTGCCAGGCCAGAAGGGGATGGCGCATGGGGCGCAGCTAAGATGGGGGTGGTGGAAGAAACAGCAGCAGCACCAGTGCGGTCACAGGCATGTAGAGGCCTCCTTCTCTTCCACGTGTTTTGGCATCTTTGCGATCTCACTCAGGAACGGGGCGGCAGCGAGATCGCAAAGCTGCCACCACCTCCTCCTCTTGGAGAACCTGGAAATGACACCATGGAGACCACCCCAGGTGCCGCTATCTCTAGTGCCGCCTCTGTGCCGAAGAGCTTTTGTACATGCTCCTGCAAAGCAGTCCGGTCAGACTGGGCAAATGCACACACTCTCCTTTGACATTCTGAGCCAGAGAAAGACTGTTGGGGAACAATGCTCAATTTGTAACACATCCACATGTTATGAGCTGGACAAATGCGCATTCCGAGCAACATCAATTATGACTTTGGAGACATCTCTAGAAAGAAACTATGTTCCAACTTCCATTTTATCATTATTTACGCCCCTTGCCTGGTCCTTGTTCCAACAGCACCATTTGCAGGAACAGAAGATCTACCTGACATTTCCTTCTACTGCCTATACCGTGTGTTACTAGATGTCTCCAGAGCTGTTTTTTAAGTCACGGCTGTAGGCATGTGATTTCACTCCCCTCTCTTTCGACATGCCAAAAGATCCCGGTGCCCTTTTCTCTCCTCTGCCAGATGAAATGTCTTGTTAGGTATTTTGTCGACGTGTCATTAGTGAACCACATTGATATTTCTCCTTCCCTTGCCCCCCATCCTTCAAGGGCACGCAATGAGCCTACAGCGTATTTACTTAAAGGTTAAGAGTACATTCCAGAACAGTAGTCTGAACTCTGGAGACCGTCGGGCAGGCAACTCAAAATCTACAGAGAATGCAGCATGGTAATGTCAAGAATGGAAAAATCTCAGAGATTAACTGACAGGGCAGAAAATAACAATAACTTAATTTCCCTCTCCAGGCAGGTTGCTTGTTTTCAAAAACTATTTTTAGCGTGGTTCGTGATATCAGAAGGGATGGATGAACCCTAAAGGAGCTCACCTCTGCTAGAGTGGAAACAGTGACTTCTCTCCCCCGCTCTCCCCAAATTGGGAAGAATCATTTGCCAAGGCAATGAGAGCCAGCTCAGAGACATTCTCCACTCTTCCCCCCCCCTCTCTCTGCCAGTCCCTCCACTTTCTCTTGGCAGCAGAAGCAACTGTGATGCCATCTGTACAAATCCTCTATTGCTGGAGCAGCTCCAGCAACAGATGCAGTGGGTCTTCCTTATCCATGGGTTTGGAACCCATGAATTTGACCCATAGTGGGTTCCAAACTGCTTCTGGAGGGCCAAGAGAAGACCTCCAGATGTGACCAGAAGTTCCTTTCAGTTGCACCCAGAGGTGTTCTGAGGCATGGGGAGGTGTTCTGAGGCCTTTGGGAGGCCTTCTGGGAAGCAAGGAGGTTGCATCTAGAGGAGTCTGTGGGGCCTTCGCAGATCTCAGTATCTGCAGGTTCAGTATCCACTGGGGGTCTAGGAACAGACTCCTGTGGATACCAAGGTTCAACTGTATTTAGCAGCATATCATCATCATCATCATAAATAGAGCTATAGGATATGGAGGTTCAATTTAGCCATTGTGCCCAAGACTGTTCCAAGACCTCCTGACACAGCATCCCAAATGCTGCCCTCTTTACCTGATGTCATGCCAGCCTCTGCTCCTTCCACTCTCCCATGTTCTAGTTCAGCACTCCTCTCCCCTCCACATGCCCTCCCCCTCTATGCCCCCCTCCTCCTTTCCAATCCAGGGAATGGAAGGAGAAGGAGGAGCAGTGAAAGTCAGTAGGTGGACCGAGCTCCCCCCTACCTGACTGTGACTAACATGAGGGATCCCACAACAAAATGTTGCAGTATGCACATCTTGGGAGAAAGGCCCACTGCATTCTGTGGACATTACATTAAACTTTCCCTGGATCAAATTGTTATGCTTTAGGGCTGGATCTGAATCTTCAGCGTTGGACAGACAGTCTTGCCTCGCTCCATTTCTAGCTTTTATATTTTTCTCTCTCTGTTTTCAATCTTGTCACCTTTCCTTTACTCACCTTCTTTCCACCCCTTTTACAAACTCAGCCTTAGACCATTCAAATGGTCTGGCAATCAACCAGAAAGTCAAACCTCTTCTGTAGGTTTCAGGGCAGAAAGTCTGTCTTCCAGTGCAGAGCAACATCCTCCTGGGAATGTCACTTTGACTCCCTAGAAAACAAGCGTTGGGACTGGTTTTTTTGTCCTCTTTAGGGATTAGTTCTCAAAAATTCCAAACCTCTGGAGTCAAGTGACTACCCAGAAACCGCCATCATCTTTGTGGCTGGCCCCATTTTGGATACTTTCCTAATGGCACAGGCCTGGGGACTCCAGAAACAGAGGGATAGATCACTGTTGGTCGACCCTGCCATAACTTACCTCCAAGACGGTCTCGCATCCCAAGGTCAACCATGAACATCAAATGCTATCACTGTTGGTAGACCCTGCCGTATCTTACCGCCAAGACATTCTCTCATCCCACGGTCAACCATGAACATCAAATGCTATCACTGTTGGTAGACCCTGCCGTATCTTACCGCCAAGACATTCTCTCAATCCATAAGCATCAAACGCTAGCACTGATCCTGAACAGCATCCTTTAAGACCACAGGTGTGCAAAGCGGCATTTTCAAAATACTGTTCTTCCATTCAAAACAATCACAGCACACCAGAGGGAAGACTAGAGCAAGCTAGCAGTCTAGATTGGTGTGTGGGAGGTTTGATATATATGGGACAGCGTTCCAGCATGAAACCCCCTTACCTGCCGTTCAATAACAACTCTGAGCCTATATTCTCAGAACAATACATGTGCTAATCAGTCAGTGTTATGTCTGGAGACTGATGGAAAAATCACAGCTCCACTTGTAGATACTTAGAATGCAAGATTCACCCTCTTCCCTCCCCCGCCCCATCCAAGCGCATGCACTTTTTTCTTTAACCACAAAACAATTTGAGAAAGCAAGCAAACCGAGGAACATTTTGATGCATTTTCTATCAAGATCTGGCTTTTCTAATGAAAGGGAAAGGAAAATAAAAGGGAAAAAAAATAATGATGGCTGAAAACGATTGTAGCCTTTCTTGGGACTTTTGATTTCTGGCATTTATCAAAAGTCAAACATGGCATGATTGAGAGGTTGGCCCACAATGGCTTTGCCATCGTCTGGTGCTCATTCTTCAGAACAAGTGAATGTCGGCTTCCAGTCAGGCTAGCAAATCATAATGAAAAATAAAACTTTGGGGGGTGGATTGCCCCTAGGATGAGAGAAGTTTTCATCGGGCCATTGTAAAGGAGAAATGGATTAGATCCTGACTGGGACTGTACAGTGGAAAACAACAGTGGGGAAATTTTTTGACCCAAGGACCTCAATGAGGCATGGAAACTGCTCAGGGAAGTATAACACCATCAGAAAACCACAAGTGCCTTTCTAAGGCCCCAGAAGGTCTTCTGGAAGTCTTCAGAAAAACCAGAAGTGCCTTTTTAAGGCCTCAGAAGACCTTCTGAGCCCAGGGGAGGCTACACACAGCCTCCCTGATCCATCAAAGGCCTCTTGGTGTCCTTAGTTTTTTTTTTAACCTCAGGTCTGCCATTGAGAGTGCAGGTTGGAACCCCCTCAAAATGGGATACCCAAGGCAATGTATCCCCCTTAGCTAAGCCACTGTACCATCTAATCTCTCTTCTTAGCCCTTGGTACTGCTTTGAATTGCTTTGTGAGGCAAGAAGAGGCAGTAGCCCAAGGTTGCTCTTACATCTCTGACCCCCCCCCCCCCACACACACACACAAAATGAGAGAAAGGCATTATTCTGTGGTTGTTTCTAATGGCACGTAAACTGCTTTAGAGTTTTACTTGACTGTTTTTTTGAGCCATTTTAATGAATCAGTTGTGTTTTTTTTAATGGTTTGGTTTCTTTATGATGTAATCCGCCTTCAGCTACCCATATGGTTTGGAAAGGCAAAATATTAATAAACATCATCATAGTTGTTGGCAACCTTCAGTCTCGAGAGACTCTGGTATCGCGCTCTGAATCGTGGTTCTGGAACAGCGTCTAGTGTGGCTGGGAAGGCCGATTCGGGAGTGACAATCCCTTACACACTGGGAGCAAGTGCAGTCTGTCCCTGGTCTGTCTCCCTGGCTATGGGCCTTCCTCCTTTGCCTCTTTGCCTCAGTCTGTTGGCCAAAAATAACAAGGAGAGCTAAAACTTATTGATGGACCTGATCCAACCTACACTTGTAATCATCTTTCTGGAGAAGAAGGAAAGAGTCAGTTCAATTGCATGTAAACGTTCTTAGGGCCCGATCTTATCCAACTTTCCAGCACTGATACAGCTGTGCCAACAGAGAGTGTGGGAGCAGACACAGAGGAGTCACAGAGGCCTCCCTAATACACTTTTGCCCACCCACGGGTGTACACATTTTATCACTGTTGCATAAATGCAACATTGGGCAGAAATGGCTGAAGGTCAGGGAATGTTTGGTCTCTTACATAAGGGCTGCATTGCAGCTGGGCGGGAAAGTTGGATAGGATTGGACCTTGTTTGTGTTTGTCCCTGACTCTCTAGGAACTTTTGTTGATTGTTCTGAAGCCAGGTGACCTGTTGTAGACATATGCACTAATATTTTTCCCCTCCTGTCATAACCGTTTATTCCGGATGAATCAGCAAGGAAGGACCGTTCAACCGAGCAGCCTTTTTGTGGTGAGCACCTTCTCTAGTTGCCTTCTGTCAATTCTGCCAATTGGTTCTTGCAAATGGGTCATTGGGTGGCTGTTCCTCATCGGGATCTGAGACCGTCTCTTGCTCCCAGATGTGCCTACGTGCACGGTGGGGAAAAAGAATTGAATTTTCAGCCATGGCTGATGTTATGGGATGAGTGAAACCAAACTACAACTCCCAGGGAACCATATAAACAGACATACATATGTAAACAGCACCATCAATGTGCATTTGCCAACATTATGCGCTGGGAGAGTACTCTTGGAGAACAGATGAGCTCTCTGAACACTTGCCGAGAAAGCTTGTGACTGCAGAGCCAACATCTGATCAAGCCAAGGGTAGCATTCAAGAATGTGATACACAGCATTCCATCTGGAATGGTTTGGCCAATTTTATCAGCGTAGCATTCTGCTGCCTCATTCTGCTGAACCTGGTGGCCACATCTGCTTCTCAGGGCTTCTTATAGTAAATGGAATCGATAGTCCATGTAGCCAATGGTCCTTACTGTAGTTCCTGGAGCTAGACAATAGTCACCATCTCCCACTTAGCATACCCTGAGCCTTTTAGTGCCCAACAGCCAGGAATGGTCCTTAGAGGATGCCTGTCTGTTGGCCTAACACAACCCAATAGACCCCTTCTGTTTTACCTTGTGATGATCTCATGCTATCCACCTTTCACCATCCAGTAGATGGTAGAGCCTGGTAGCATGCTGGGCAGGAGGTCTGGTCTAGAGGGTCGAGCCTTCGTCTGCCTGAAGATAACATCCACAAGGTCGCCAGTTCGAGGCCACCGGCACCGTGCGACCTTGAAGCAGCTGACAAGCTGAAGCCGAGCTATTCCATCTGCTCTGAGCGTGGGAGGATGGAGGTCAGAATGTGAAGCCAGATCGGAATGAAACACCTGAATGTAGTGGTTCTTGAAAGAAAGAACCTTCTTTCAAATTGTAAAAATCCCTATTTAATAAGGGATTTAAATAAAGCCTGCCTATGTAGGCTTAACCCCTGGGGGCTGGGGGATAAGAATAGGCCCTCAGTTTGGCTGTACTTGTCGTAAGAGGCGACTAAACAGCCACCAGGTAGATGGGACTCGTTAGCCTGGAAAGGCAGCTCATCTGAGAGAAGGAAAACTCTGTTCCTAAACCTCCACTGCCTTGTGGCTACATCCAGTTATGGAAAAGGCTTCAGGAGTCAACCTCGAGGTAAAATCTGGAGCTGGAGTCCCTGAGGCAGTTCGCGGCTGTACACAGTCACGATCTGGCAACTCCTGCGACGCCGCAGGAACTAACCGTATTGGCTTCTGCCTTTCCATTGGACCATTTCAGAGACGTGGAGAGGGGGGATTTGCTGCATGGGTAACAGCCTATCCTCCATACCTACTTTACCCAGGCTTCATGCACTGGAGAGGACACTGTTCCAGAACCACCATTCAGAGCGCGATACCATAGTCTTCCGAGACTGAAGGATGCCAACATGCCTATGTAAACCGCCTTGAATAAAGTCTTGAATAAAGACCAAGAAAGGCGGTATATAAATACCTGTTTATTATTATTATTATTATTATTATTATTATTATTATTATTATTATTATTATTATTATTATTTCACCAGTTGTGAAGGATATCTTCAAAATCCATCAGTTGAGCAAAGCAACATCTGTCCCAAAGCCCAAGTCATCTCTTTTGCCCATTGTTAAATCTTGTAATCTTGTGGGTGTGTGAGAGATGGAGAAACTTTCACTCATGAAAAGAAGTCTTGTTTCACACAGTCAATTCTTGGCCTGCAGGCCCTGTACGCCAGTGTTCTCACACATTTAGCACTGGGACCCACTTTTTAGAATGAGAATCTGTCAGACTCACTGGAAGTGATGTCATGATTGGAAGTGACATCATCAAGGGAAAATTTTTAACAATCCTAGGGTGCAATCCTACCCACACTTCCCCAAGAGTAAGTCTCATTTACTATCATTGTTAAAAAAAACATACATAGTAGCTTGTTAAAAGTACAGGTCTGTCACATTTCCCCAAATGCAGTCACATACCATGGTAGCACCAAGTCCAATACATTCAAAATAAAATATTGAAATGAATGGGAACCCACCTGAAATTGGCTTGCAGCCCACCTACAGTTCTATGTTTGGATGTTGAATCTTCTCCCTTAGTGGGCCAGGTTGAAACAGAATTGCTTATTCTGTACATAAGACAACTTCTTCTTGGCTTTGAGTGCCCAGGAAATCCTGGGGTGATTTCCTGCTTCTTATGGACCTCTCAGACTCCATGAGCTGAACTCCAACTTTAAAGAAAGAACTATTTCACCTGACTGAGTATATGAGGACTCTCTGAGGCAGACAAACATCGTAGTTCTGGTAATGTGATGTTTAGCTACTTCTCGAGCAGCGGTTCTTAAACTGTGGATCCCGAGCCGATTTTGGTGGATTGCGGCCAGCACTTAGTGGCCCATGTGCAAGGCCTGCTGAGGTGCTACCTGCCATCTGGAGTGCTACCTGCCAGTGCAGCACTTGATACAGCCAGGAGTGCTGGGGCATGGTGGCTCAGATACCACTGGAAAGCAGAGGAAGCAGCTTCTACCCTCTCCCGGCAACACACGACCTGCAGATGAACCACAGCTGACAGAACTCTTGCTCGGATGGATGGTGGGAACACTTAGGCAGGTGGGGCCCTTGTGAGCTGTGGGCATGTCTAAAGGGGGCAGGGCTAAGGGGGCAAGGTGATGCACAGGTAGGTGGGTCGCGCTAAATTGTCCTTTGAAAAATTGGGTCCTGGTGCTGAAAAATTTTGAGAACAGCTGTTCTAAAGAGTTCGCCTTGTTAGTCTGTAGCAGCAAAAGCAACAGAGACTTGCAGCACCTTGGAGACTAACAAACTTATGGTAGCATAAACTTTTGAGGACTACAGTTCCACTTTATCGGATGAATAAAGTGAAATCCTCAATGGGCAGGTATCTCTCTCTCTCTCTCTCTCTCTCTCTCTCTCTCTCTCTCTCTCTCTCTCTCTCTGTGTGTGTGTGTATACACACACAAACACATTTATATATATATATATATA
Organism: Tiliqua scincoides; assembly: GCF_035046505.1. Lineage (NCBI taxonomy): Eukaryota > Metazoa > Chordata > Lepidosauria > Squamata > Scincidae > Tiliqua > Tiliqua scincoides. The sequence goes on along the minus strand of NC_089831.1, from coordinate 10,895,184 downwards.
TATATATATATATATATATATATATATATATATATATATATATATATATATATATATATATAAAACCATGAAAACAGCATTTCTTCAACTGCAAGAGGAAATGCAGCAAGGCTGGCCTCATAGCAAGCTGAAGACTATACAAGATAAGCATGGTGACAATCCACAATTGGCCATAACAACCGTTGCGCCCGCCACCCGACCTCCCCCTGCCCCGGAACGCCTCCCCCTGCCCCGGAACGCCTCCCCCTGCCTCCTCCCCGCCCCCTCCCCCCCAGACCCGTGCGTCGGCCAAGCTCAGCTGACATAACTCACCCTTTCCCTGGGGCCCATGTTGGCACAGGGAAGCCGGCACAAGTCCATGCACCGATCTAACCACACTTATGCTGCGTGCTTTACGGCACATTTGCGATGATCATGTGCCAGCGCCAGGGGAGGGGCTTTGCCTCCGCTTTGCCCCTGATCCATCACACCACTGTTCTACCCCAGTCGAGTGTCAACCAGGCAGTATCCTTCTCGGCCTGCTAATCGCAGCTGCCAAGAAGCTTTCATTCCAGTGCATCTCTACTTTGAGTCTCGTTCAGCTTAGCATCTCACCTGTTTTTCACCAAGCCACAAATACGCTGTGCTGCCTTGTAGGTATGTAATTGAATTATGAGGGTTTCCATAGCAACTGCTGCAATTAATTAAAATACTTGGACGTAGCCAGTTTATAGATGCAGAAAATATTTTCATGTATAAATAGTGCAATATGTTTATGCTCAAAGGATTTTTTTCTCTCCCCCCCCCCCCCGTCCACTCTCTGCTGAGAAATTGGGCTATTTTCCCCCTTCGGTGTTGATAAATCATTGTGTTATTCCCCATAAACTTGGTAAATAATTCCCTGTGCTTAATGTCTGCTACAGGCTGGAGGATAAAGATGGGTGGGGGGACCCTTCACATCGCCCTATGTGAGATGCACACAACTGAGTACTGGAATGGAATGAGATAGGAAAAAAATAGGTGGGCGAGGGTGTCAGTGGGAAGAATGATAAAGCATGTAGGGGGCTGTGAAGGCCATCTAGTATTATTTGAGAGAGCCTTGAAGACCAGGACAACACAGTCCTGGAACGTGCTGGAATCCCTAGCATGTATGCACTACTGAAACAGAGACGCCTGCGTTGGCTCGGTCATGTCGTGAGAATGGATGATGGCCAAATCCCAAAGCATCTCCTCTATGGTGAACTCGTGCAAGGAAAGCGCCCTACAGGTAGACCACAGCTGCGATACAAGCACATCTGCAAGACGGATCTGAAGGCCTTAGGAGTGGACCTCAAGTGGGAAAGCCTGGCCTCTGAACGGCCCGCTTGGAGGCAGGCTGTGCAGCATGGCCTTTCCCAGTTTGAAGAGACACTTGGCCAACAGTCTGAGGCAAAGAGGCAAAGAAGGAAGGCCCATAGCCAGGGAGACAGACCAGGGACAGACTGCACTTGCTCCCGGTGTGGAAGGGATTGTCACTCCCGGATTGGCCTTTTCAGCCACACTAGACGCTGTTCCAGAACCACCATTCAGAGCATGATACCATAGTCTTTCGAGACTGAAGGTTGCCAACCACAATGAAGACCATCTAGCGGAACTCCCTGCTTGTTACAGAATATGCTTATCTAGGGAGCCTCATTAGCCTCTGCTCAGAAATGTCCAGCTCAAAACACCTTCACTCACCCTAGTAGTATTCAGAAGGCTCCTGGGGCCAGGCGATACAGTGATGTGGAAACATCACCCCCCCTCCATGTCATCATGTCACTCCTGCCTTGTGCCAAATATCCTCCCAGCTTCTGGAACAGCTCCACTTCAGGTGGGCCCAATTTTAAAACTCCTCACAGGCTTTTCCACCAGTTACATTAGACATACTCTTGAGCAACCAAGGCTTCAGTGGCATAGCTAAAGGGGGTTGAGGGGGTACATTGCCTCAGGTACCATGCCTTGAGGGGAACCCAACCTGCATCCCCAACGGCAGACCCATAGTGAAAAAGGCAGCCTTCTGAGGCCTGGGAGGGCCACGGCTGGCCTCCCCATGCCTCAGAAGGCCTTCTGGAGGCCTTTAAAGGGCACTTCTGGTTTTCACACCTTAGAAAGGCACTTCTGTGCATGGCCTCCTCAGATCAGGATGTGCCCAGGGGGTGTTCTGAGCATCTGGCCCTTGGAGAGGGGGGTGATAAATAATTTTGTGTCCCCCTAGTTCCAGATCCCTTAGCTATGCCACTGCAAAATGTGACTACTTTTGCAGACAAGGTGCCTCGACATGGCAATAATCAGCTAGGGAACAACCATACTCAAACTTGAACTGGAAGGCAATTGCTCTGCAGTTTGCTGTCTCCACCACTGTCAAACAAGCAAGGCCAGAGGAACTAGTCTGCCAGTAATGCAATCAAAGTTGCTGGGTGTACGTGTTCCTGCGTGGCATACCTTTGGAATGAAGACAGGTGGGACACGGAGGGCATAGAGCAGAGGAGAGTCCAACTGGAAGCAGTAACTGAAGAAGCGTCCCTTTTGCTCCAGAAGTGACAAGTATCCAACCCGTGCAAATAGCAGCTGTCCCTGGGGGAAATGAGACTTGTTTAAAATGGTAAGTATAAAAAGTGATGCTTGCTGGGGCGGGAGCAGAAATGGAAAGTTCCTGCTTTTGATACAGAAGATTGCATGCTCAAGAACCCATTTGAAACCAGTTAAACTGTCCTTGCCATCCCTAAGGAAGCCTGAGAATTTGCGGTAGTGACGTGCCTGCAGCAGATTCTCCTGATGGCCGCAAACGTTGTCCGGCACAAGTAAATTTGGCTGGAAAATACGGCACGCGACCCCTTCAGAGCGATCCTCTGTAGGTATTAAATAACGTCAGCATCTAAACGGAGCCCACTCGGTGACATTCACTTAACAGTCATTGTTGCATCCATCTCTTTCACTTTCCAGCCCTGGCAGCCGTCATCTCTTTGCGGAGCAGAACATACACAGCAGAGCAGAGATGAGAGCGGCTGGGTGATAGAGTGATCGATCGTGTTTTAAACACTGGGGCATTGCGTCGTTTGGTGGGGCGGTGAAACCTTCCACCGGCGTGACGTGTGGACTGACAGAGCTTCATCGGCATGGCCCAAAAGTATTAAGCACCGCGATGGACAAGCATAACAGAAAGGAAGGAGGAATCGCTTCTAGGCTAGACAAGTTTGCCTACAGCAACAAATGTTTGGGATGTCAATCAGGCCCAGAACATACTCAGAAATGTCACATGTCTTCAGTTTCCTAGAACATGAAGACTTCAAAATTTTCACCTGGGACCTGCAACATCACGTTGGCTCAAGCTACAATGGGCTAACTGAGTAAACGGGAAACGGTTCAACCTTCTTCCCAACAGTTAGTAGAAAGACTGCCCCTTTTGTTGTAATACAAGGAGCAGTCAAACCATTTCAACACTCTAGTATCTATTTTTGCACAGTCATGTGGTTTTGGACTGGATTTTCTATACCTCCACCTATCGAGTCCTCCCCAAAGACCTCGGCTAGGCAGCGATTTTTGGTTTTTATGATGTTGCGTTACAAATATCATCATAGTACCCACACTGTTCCCAATAAGGCAGCCTTTTGTAATTGATGGGTCTTGTGCTAAGAACATAAGAACAGCCCTACTGGATCAGGCCATAGGCCCATCTAGTCCAGCTTCCTGTATCTCACAGTGGCCCACCAAATGCTAAAGGGAGCATACAAGACTACAAGAGACCTGCATTCTGGTGCCCTCCCTTGCATCTGGCATTCAGACATAGCCCATTTCTAAAGCCATCCCAGTGATGTTCAGGTGCTTTTCCAAGTGTTTCAGGATAGCACCCAAGGCCCCTCCCCTCCCTCTGCCCCATTCCACACCTTTCCCCTTCACTGAAAGGCTTTACCTTTAGTTGGCACTGCAGGAGCCCTGAACAGCCATCTCCACCACACTGGGGCTCAGCACTGACTGATACTGACCCGGCAGTGGCGTTCTCTACTCTCAGGGTGTCAAAATCATGCTTTAGGGTACATTTACAACACCCAGCACCGGCAGTACACTCATCCTACCAGCACTAAAGAGCTCAGGATTGGGCTCTAAGGCAGCAATCCTATACACACCAGGGAATCCATCTCATCGAACTTATGGGGACTTACTTCTGAGTAGACAGGCACCAGATTTCACTGTAACTCAGCCACATGTTATATTGTGTCAAATGTGGTTACCAAGCTTTCTGGCCTGCCTCTTCCACACTGCCTGTGGTATAGCTCATGATGAGCAACTGCCCCCTTTCCTCTGCCATTCTGTGAACTTGAAAAAACACATTTTTCCCCTTAAATTTTAATGTCCTTTGAGGCAACGCACTCCCCCAGTATGTCACTAGAGTGCTGAATCATTCATCCAGTGCTACTTGGGAAGGGAAAGGGAAAGTCAAATTTAAAGTAGCAAGGGGGTGAAGGCTTAAAAGCAGCTAGAGGATACATGCAAAAAGGGACCAAAAGTTGTACAAGATGGGGTCAAGTGGGATGCAAGACATACGGCCAGCGACCATTATTCCATAAACTTTAGTGATGATTTGCAAAAAGTAATGGCAGATAAAGCAGCTTCCCTGGCTATGCTGAGTTAATGAACTGGAGTATTCAGGCAAGAATGATGGTTTCCTATTAGAACAGCTGTTAGCGCCAATCAGGCGCTAGCAGCCGATTGCCCCCTCCCCGCCTCGTGCACAGAGGCTGAGGCTTGATCTGTGATTGGTTCCCGCGGCTGGGGAGGTGGGACCAGAGCCCTGGAGCGGAGCGCGCGCTCCGGCCAGGCTCAGAGCGTTCCCGGCTGGCAACCCCGCCCACCCACCCTATTAACCAGTCTGGGATTAGCTGGTCACTTTCTAGGGCCGGGTAGGAATTTTTTGCGGTCAGCCTGATTGGACCTTGGTTGGCCGTTTTTTCGCCTACCTCAGACTTGCAAACAGGCGGTGTGGTTTAGGCTATCCCGGGTTGGTCACTCCTGGTGTGGGCAGGGTACGTGCGGGGCTGGGTAGGTAGGGACTTGGCTCAGTGCCTATCCAAGGCAGCAGGGTGAGGGGTAAGTCTGAACCGCTCCCATGATGCCTGACCGGCTCCAGGAGGCAGCCAGGTGAGCCCCTGGCCTGGACTGACAGGATGGTGCGGCTCGGCTGTCTAGCCTGAAGTCCAGCTGCCTTGCCCCCTTTGGGGGTGGCGTTGAAAGGCCTAAGCTGACGATTGACGGCTGGGGCCTCGAGCCAGGTGGTACGCCCAATGAGAATGTAGGGGGAGGCAGGCAGCTAGGACCACTTCCCCCATTGCCCCGCACAATTGATGTTCAGTGTTATTGCCCTGCTGCAGTTGAAGTTAATAAAGTGGCCCATTTTCATCCAAGCCGAAGTCTCGTGTCTTTATTGCAGGTGTGGGGGTAACTGACATGGCTGGACATGGACCTGTGAATGAACAGCCATGGAATAGCCGAGGGACAAGTGGGTTGGCATTCTTATGCAAAGCTGAAGGAATGAGATAATAAACATAGAAACATAGAGAGGGGGGTTTGCGACGGATGTGAGGACCGCATGGTGACTTGCCTGCCTGGTGCGAAGGTTGCGGACATCACTTCTCGTCTAGACAGGCTAGTAGACAGTGCTGGGGGAGAGGTAGCGGCTGTGGTGCATGTCGGCACCAACGACGTGGGCAAGTGTAGCTGGGAGGTCCTGGAGGCCAAATTTAGGCTTTTAGGCAGGAAGCTGAAAGCCAGGACCTCAAAGGTAGCGTTCTCTGAAGTGCTACCTGTTCCACGCGCAGGGCCAGCTAGGCAGACGGAGATCAGGGGTCTCAATGCGTGGATGAGACGGTGGTGTAGGGAGGAGGGGTTTAGATTCGTTAGGCACTGGGGAACGTTTTGGGACAAGCGGGGCCTGTACAAGAGGGACGGGCTCCATTTGAACCAGAATGGAACCAGACTGCTGGCGCATAACATTAAAAAGGTGGCAGAGCAGCTTTTAAACTGATCCCTGGGGGAAGGCCGACAGGAGCCGAGGGGCATCCGGTTCGGGACTCCTCATCCCTATGGGATGAGGATGGGGAGGTTAGAGAACAACAAGACAAAGGCAGGGTAGGAGAAGAAATTGGGAAAGGTAGGGAGATGGGATGTGATAGACAGTTTGGCACAATGAGAGGATGCGGGGACAAAGGAGCGAATAAGCAGCCCATCCTGGGGCATTCCGTGTATAAATGCTTTTATGCGAATGCCCGAAGTCTACGAGCAAAGGTGGGAGAACTGGAATGTCTGGTAACAAGGGAAAACATTGACATAGTGGGCATAACGGAAACCTGGAGGAATGCAGAGAATCAGTGGGATACCGCAATCCCGGGCTATAAACTCTACAGGAGGGACAGGCAGGGGCGTGTTGGAGGTGGGGTGGCCCTTTATGTTAAGGAAGGGATAGAATCCAGCAAAGTAGAGATTGAAGGTGGGTCCGACTCCACCGTAGAATCTCTGTGGGTTAAATTACCAGGCTTGAGCAGCGATGTAATACTGGGGGCGTGCTATCGTCCTCCAGACCAGAAATCTGATGGGGACCTTGAAATGAGGAAACAGATCAGGGAGGTGACAAGGAAGGACAGGGTTGTAATCATGGGGGACTTCAATTATCCTCATATTGACTGGGTCAATTTGTGTTCTGGTCACGATAAGGAAACCGGATTTCTTGACGTGCTAAATGACTGTGGCTTAGATCAGCTAGTCACGGAGCCCACCAGAGGACAGGTGACTCTGGATTTAATTTTGTGCGGTACGCAGGACCTGGTTAGAGATGTAAACGTTACTGAGCCATTGGGGAACAGTGATCATGCTGCGATCCGTTTTGACGTGCACGTTGGGGGAAGAATACCAGGCAAATCTCTAACAAAAACCCTTGACTTCCGACAGGCGGACTTCCCTCAAATGAGGTGGCTGGTTAGGAGGAGGTTGAAAGGGAGGGTAAAAAGAGTCCAATCTCTCCAGAGTGCATGGAGGCTGCTTAAAACAACAGTAATAGAGGCCCAGCAGAGGTGTATACCGCAAAGAAAGAAGGGTTCCACTAAATCCAGGAGGGTGCCCGCATGGCTAACCAGCCAAGTTAGAGAGGCTGTGAAGGGCAAGGAAGCTTCCTTCCGTAAATGGAAGTCTTGCCCTAATGAAGAGAATAAAAAGGAACATAAACTGTGGCAAAAGAAATGTAAGAAGGTGATAGGGGAGGCCAAGCGAGACTATGAGGAACGCATGGCCAGCAACATTAAGGGGAATAATAAAAGCTTCTTCAAATATGTTAGAAGCAGGAAACCCGCCAGAGAAGCGGTTGGCCCTCTGGATGGTGAGGGAGGGAAAGGGGAGATAAAAGGAGACTTAGAGATGGCAGAGAAATTAAATGAGTTCTTTGCATCTGTCTTCACGGCAGAAGACCTCGGGCAGATACCGCTGCCCGAACGGCCCCTCCTAACCGAGGAGTTAAGTCAGATAGAGGTTAAAAGAGAAGATGTTTCAGACCTCATTGATAAATTAAAGATCAATAAGTCACCGGGCCCTGATGGCATACACCCAAGGGTTATTAAGGAATTGAAGAATGAAGTTGCAGATCTCTTGACTAAGGTATGCAACTTGTCCCTCAAAACGGCCACGGTGCCAGAAGATTGGAGGATAGCAAATGTCACGCCTATTTTTAAAAAGGGAAAGAGGGGGGACCCGGGAAACTATAGGCCGGTCAGCCTAACATCTATACCAGGTAAGATGGTGGAATGCCTCATCAAAGATAGGATCTCAAAACACATAGACGAACAGGCCTTGCTGAGGGAGAGTCAGCATGGCTTCTGTAAGGGTAAGTCTTGCCTCACAAACCTTATAGAATTCTTTGAAAAGGTCAACAGGCATGTGGATGCGGGAGAACCCGTGGACATTATATATCTGGACTTTCAGAAGGTGTTTGACACGGTCCCTCACCAAAGGCTACTGAAAAAACTCCACAGTCAGGGAATTAGAGGACAGGTCCTCTCGTGGATTGAGAACTGGTTGGAGGCCAGGAAGCAGAGAGTGGGTGTCAATGGGCAATTTTCACAATGGAGAGAGGTGAAAAGCGGTGTGCCCCAAGGATCTGTCCTGGGACCGGTGCTTTTCAACCTCTTCATAAATGACCTGGAGACAGGGTTGAGCAGTGAAGTGGCTAAGTTTGCAGATGACACCAAACTTTTCCGAGTGGTAAAGACCAGAAGTGATTGTGAGGAGCTCCAGAAGGATCTCTCCAGACTGGCAGAATGGGCAGCAAAATGGCAGATGCGCTTCAATGTCGGTAAGTGTAAAGTCATGCACATTGGGGCAAAAAATCAAAACTTTAGATATAGGCTGATGGGTTCTGAGCTGTCTGTGACAGATCAGGAGAGAGATCTTGGGGTGGTGGTGGACAGGTCGATGAAAGTGTCGACCCAATGTGCGGCGGCAGTGAAGAAGGCCAATTCTATGCTTGGGATCATTAGGAAGGGTATTGAGAACAAAACGGTTAGTATTATAATGCCGTTGTACAAATCTATGGTAAGGCCACACCTGGAGTATTGTGTCCAGTTCTGGTCGCCGCATCTCAAAAAAGACCTAGTGGAAATGGAAAAGGTGCAAAAGAGAGCGACTAAGATGATTACGGGGCTGGGGCACCTTCCTTATGAGGAAAGGCTACGGCGTTTGGGCCTCTTCAGCCTAGAAAAGAGACGCTTGAGGGGGGACATGATTGAGACATACAAAATTATGCAGGGGATGGACAGAGTGGATAGGGAGATGCTCTTTACACTCTCACATAATACCAGAACCAGGAGACATCCACTAAAATTGAGTGTTGGGCGGGTTAGGACAGACAAAAGAAAATATTTCTTTACTCAGCGCGTGGTCGGTCTTTGGAACTCCTTGCCACAGGATGTGGTGCTGGCGTCTAGCCTAGACGCCTTTAAAAGGGGATTGGACGAGTTTCTGGAGGAAAAATCCATTATGGGGTACAAGCCATGATGTGTATGCGCAACCTCCTGATTTTAGGAATGGGTTAAGTCAGAATGCCAGATGTAGGGGAGAGCACCAGGATGAGGTCTCTTGTTATCTGGTGTGCTCCCTGGGGCATTTGGTGGGCCGCTGTGAGATACAGGAAGCTGGACTAGATGGGCCTATGGCCTGATCCAGTGGGGCTGTTCTTATGTTCTTATGTAAATAAGTTTTCAGACTGGGGCGTCGCGATGCCCTAGCCTGAGGGCCCTGGCCTCTGAGGCTATTAAAAAATCAGATAGCTGCAAACTGCCTTGCAAAGAGATGAGCTCCTGCAGTTTACAAGCTTGCGTAAATAGATGGAGAGCAATGTTTAAGCATCTTTTTTTGGATGTTTTTTTCCCCCAAGTTCGTCATTGACAGGTAGTGGGGGGCAGGTGAAGGCTGAGCACATAACTAAGGGCCCAATCCTAGCCAATTTTACTGCTATGCCTATGGGGTATGCACTGCTTCCTGTGTTAGGGAAGCAGTCTTGGAGGCCTCCTCAAGGTATGGGAACATATGTTCCCTTACTTCATGGCTCCATTGCGGCTGCCCCAGTGCTGGAAATTTGGATAGGATTGGGCTCTAAGACCGCAATCCAAAGCAGTCCCTAAGCTGGCACAAGTCCTTTGCAATGGCCTCCGATGTAGCAAATGCCATAAAGCACTTTTGCACCATCATAGGAGTTGGAAACCAGCACTAAGGTGCACACCAGCCTCCTCACGCCAAAGCCAGGTCTGGTAAGTTCATGCCAGCTAAGGTAAGTTCAAGCCCGCAGCAGGCTGGTGGTGTGGGGGTTGGGGGATCGCACAATCCTAACCAGGTCTACTCAGAAGTAAGTCCTATTTTGTTCAATGGGGCTTACTCTCAGGAAAGTGTGGTTAGGATTGCAGCCTAAGTCTTTCTTCTGAGTAGACATGCCTAGCATTGCACTGTCAGTCTGATTCTGGTGGCAGAAAAGAGATTTTGGTGGTGTCTCCTGCAGATGCTTTTGAGACCATTTGGGTGAGGAGCACTTTCTAAATCACAAGCATAAAAGTCAATAAGTTCTTTGAATCTGAGTCCAAAATTCAGTCCTGGGAAGTAAATACTTTGCTCACACTGAAAGGCCAAGAAGAAAGTTTCTCCCAACCCTCCCCCATCTTTTTTTTTTTTTTGGTCTTTTCTCACTTAGGCATTTTATTTATCATCCCAGACAATTGCACTGGGAATTCCTAAATGGGGTGTAAAATGAACATCTGTCCACTGCCACGACGGACACATCTGGACCAATTAATTTTTCATCACTTTCCAATATGGGCGATCAGATCGTCATAAGGCGGTAATGTGCCGGAGACTTTCCGCAGGTTATGCCAATGAGCTTTTGGAGAGGAGATATTTATAGAGGATGGGGAGAGATGGGAGAGGTCTTCATAGCTCTTTAACCTCCCCGGCAGTATTCAATTTCATATGCTGATGAGCTAATGCAGATTTTCATTAAGAAGAAAAGTGTAATTTCGGTCCTTTATAAATATTGCCTGCCTTTTAGAGACTGTTACTTTGCAGTATATTCAGTCAGTTCCATTCCCTCCTTATTTTTCTGTATTCACTAAGTGGCAGACTACTCTCTCTCTCTCTCTCTCTCTCTCTCTCTCTCTCTCTCTCTCTCTCTCTGTGTGTGTGTGTGTGTGTGTGTGTGTGTGTGTGTGTGTGTGTGTGAGAGAGAGAGAGAGAGAGAGAGAGAGAGAGAGAAATTTGCTACTTTATTGAATACAGGAAAATTAGAAGGGAATAGATTGACTGAATTCCAGAGAACTCTGGGAATGAGAAGCTAAGGAATGAGCACTCGAGCACGGTCAAATAAATGCACAGCGTTCATATTTTTTTATGCAGCGAAAGGATAGAGACACTTCATAAAGATAAGATCACTTGAAACATTTGCAAAACACTATCTTTCAACTAGCAGCAATGCAGCAAGACCTTATTAGGAGCAAATAAAACATCACAATGCCCTTGAAACACCCACCATCACAAACCGGTCCACAGATTTCAAAATCAGAAAGTGGTCCTAACAAAATCATTACAGTAGGATTGCTTTGGGGGTTTTTTTCCCCTCTCATGCAATGGTTCTCATACCTTTAGCACCAGGACCCACTTTTTAGAATGAGAAACTGTCAGGACCCACCAGAAGTGATGTCATGACTGGAAGTGACTTCATCAAGCCGGAAAATTTTTTACAATCCTGGGCTGCAGTCCTACCCACACTTACCCAGGAGTTTATTGACTATCACTGTTAAAAGCATATACATAGTTGCCTGTTAAAAGTACAGATCTATAGCATTTCCCCAAATGCCGTCACATACCACGGTAGCATCAAGTCAATTATTTTAAAAGTAAAACATTGAAATGACTGGGGACACACCTGAAATTGGCTCGCAACCCACCTAGTCTTTCCCGACCCACAGTTTGAGAAACACTGCTCTAATGGACCAAGAAGGCTCGATCAGAGGGCAAATTGGCAAAGCAAGTCTGCCAGTTGCTAACGTCCATCCATAATTGCTGCCTCTGGCTCTCTATCTCTGACATTCTAGCTCACTTCACTACGTTCTCCTCTTCCAAACCCAGGCAGCAGGAGGCTGGCATTCCGATGAGCAAGGATTGGCGAGGCAGTGGGTAAGGAGGACAGTGGCATTTGAAATGCCAGCACAGGCATTGAGAGATCTTGGCCCAGCCCTTATTTGTTTTATTGGGTTGATAATAAACCTACATTAAATAAACCTACATGGCAATGAACATTAACAAATGGAAGTCTCCTTTTCTTTTTGCCATGGAATGTCAACTCCCGTGACATGCCACCCCTGGTGAGAATTATGTTACCTGCTTCCTACAACCATAGAGACCCTCACCAGGGAGGGGACCGTGCTCAGGGGAAGCTCAGTTGTTTTGCGTGCCAAAAGTCCCAAGCTCAGTTGCTGGCATCTTCAGATAGGACAGAGAGTAAGTCCTCCCTGAAAACCTGGAGAGATGCAACCAATCTCTGGTGACAATACTGACCTAGATGGACCAATAGGCAATTCAGTATATGCAGAGCCATAACTAGGGTGGAACCTGAAGGGCACCTGCCTTGGGTGCTACATCAGGTGGGGGCTCATGACTGCTCCCTGGCTCTGCCCTTGAGGCACTGGACGTCCCGTTCCTTCTCATGTGGAGGTTGGGAGCCTCCAGAGGAGAAGGAATGGGGTACATGAAGCCACCATACTGAGTGCCCCCTCCTCTGGGGAGAACCCAGAAGTGACTATCTTGTTTCTCCCCAAAGGAGGAGGCTCTGATGACTTCACACACCCCACACACCCACAGGAGAAGGAATAGGGCACACGAAGCCACTGTAGCAACCACCCCCTCCACTGGGGAGAACCCAGAAGTGACATTATGACATAATGTGACATTGTGATGTCACTGTCCTTGGTGCTGGGGCAGTTCGTTATGGCTCTATGGCTGCAACCCTAACCACCCTTTCCTGAGAGTAAGCCCCACTGAACAAAATAGGACGTACTTCTGAGTAGACCTGGTTAGGATTGTGCCCTATATGTCAGCATTCTAAGTCACAGTTTGAAGTTTTCTTATTGGCTCTTGTTGGACTTTGGAGAAACTCTGTGGTGGGGGTTGGAGAACTTTGAGTCTTGTTTCATTTAGCAACTTATCCCCCTTCCTAATCCTGGGGGAGACACGGCAGAATCCGATTTCCAATAGTTCTTCCTGCCTCAACTTGCCACTTTTTGCCTCCTTGTAATGATGAAGGTGTGGAACCGCTTGCCGCGCGGAGTGCACACAGAATAAATGTCACTCAAAGGTCATGCGCCATCAAAGTGCCATGGCAAAATACATGTTGAATTTCAACTGCATGCTTTGTTTTGAAGAGGGGGAAAGGAAAAAAAAAAAAATAAGCCAGTGCTAATTTTCCTGGCATTTGCTACTTGTTTAGAAACACTGCCTCAGGCTAGCCTCAGTTTCTGCAGTAGGAATGAAAAATAGATTCTGGAAAGTTGAAAACAAGTTTCTAGATTGTTCACTCACATCAGCCACTAAGAGGGGGGGCGACAGTGTCAAGAGCCATGAGAAGTCCTAGAGGCCTAGGGCAGGATCACACCAGCCCTGTTACTCCATTTGCAGGCCACTTTTGGTTTAAGCAAGACAAAGGGCACAAGCCTAAACTGGTCTACTCAGAAGTATGTCCTGTTTTGTTCAATGGGGCTTACTCTCAGGAAAGTGTGGTTAGGATTGCAGCCAAAATGTCAGTAATCCTAGAAGATTCTAGAATTCTAGAATGTCAGTAAGAGAAAGAGAGGAGCAGAGGTTGGCATATCATTTGTTCAGGGGAAGCAGCATTTCATATACTGCCTCAGGCATCAGGAAGTCTTGGGCTGATTCCAACACTGTCTAAAGTAGGGGCCTCTGTATTGGAACCGCGGAAGATCTGGCAAGGAGGTAGAATGTGGTGTCTGCAGTGGCCCCTTTAAGAGTTAAGGCCTAGCCTTTCAGCAAAGGGTGTGCTGCACAGCTGCAGCCACTAGAGGCAATGAGATCCCTAAGGATATAAGGAGCATCTGAGGCAGGAAGTGGGGGTGGGTTGA